>NC_079189.1:213882877-214185555 GCF_029499605.1 Hyla sarda
AAACGTCTTCTAATAGATAATACTGTAGTTTGCAAAACAAAAAACAACAATGGTTTATGCATAGCAAACATAACACATTTCTTATGGTTTATATAGCGCCAAAATATATGCTGCATTGATGTTTAAAAGGAAATCTGTCACCAGTGTCATCTGCACTAACTGGTCACTACCGACAAGTAGTGCAGGTGACACTGGTGACAATGGTACTTACCTTGTCCCGTTCCGTGCAGTCGTTCTTTGGTAATCTTCAGCTCCAGGCATGGCTTGGAGCACGGGCGGAGCTTAGTGTCATCACAGCTGCTGTTCTCTAGCAGCGGGACCCAGCAGGGAGCAGCAGCGGTGATGTCATTAAGCTCCACCCATGCTCCAAGCCGTGCCGGGAGCTGAAGATACCAGAGAAGCTTACCGAAGAACGACTGCACGGAACGGGACAAGGCAAGTACCGTTGTAATCAATGTCACCAGCACTACCTGTCTGTACCAACAGGTTAGTGCAGGTGACACATTTCGTTTAAAGTGCGTCATCGCTCATGTCCCTGTCTCCAATGGGACTCAATCCAATTTCCCTGTATTGTGGAGTGTGAAAGATGTTCAATGCAGGAAAAGGCTGGAAATGGAGACCCATATGGAAACTATTTGAAGGCTAAGCAACCAAATGATGCTAAAGCTCACCGAGAACCTTCAAATATGGCCACAAAACAAGTTAGACCATTTCTGCAAAAAAAAGAAAAAAAAAAAAAAACCTTTCTACATACATTCCGCTGGAGCAGAGTCCCATTGATTTCAATGGGATTCTACTGCACGGTGAACCTGGCAGAATTTTTGCAGCAGATGTTTCAGTTGCGGAAATCCAGATTCTGGCATCCGCAGTAAGACTAGTCATGTCAATTATTTCCGCTTGAAAATTGCCAACGCATTTTCGAGTGGTCCCAGCGCCGCCAGATCATTCAAATGTGTGAACTGTCTGCCCGTATTTTCCGGCCATACTTCGGCACATTTTACTCCATTTGAACATAGCCTTACCTTGCAAAGCTGCCTAACTAAGGCCATAAAACCTCATACTAAAGACTGTATAAGGCTAAGTTCACATGGCCGTTGTGGTCCGACCTGCTCAGGGTCCGTTTTTTTTTAATGTCCTGAATGGGTCAGAGCACAACTGACTCTGCTGAAAGATCCCATTGACATAAATGTGGTCCGTCGGGTGTCCAATTATTTATTTATTGTTTTTTTTTTTTTTTTTATAGATGTTAAGCGGAGAAAGACCTGCAGTACTTTATTTTTCTCTCTCCACTCAACTCATTTCCTTCTGACGGACTAAGCGACAGAGCTCCCTTTACCAAAGCACAACCACCACCGCCGTGTGAACAAGGCCTAAGGTGAATTGCGGCCTCCCGACTCTCTTCTCACAAAAGAGAGTTGAGAGAAGGGTCAAGCATGCTGGATTTTTGCCGCCCGACCCTTTTGTCGACAGTTCATAACAGTATATGTCCGCCTCTACCAATAAGTTACCTTGGAATATAGATCCTGAGCCCTGATAGAGACAGGGCCTGATACCAATCTCTGTACAGCGCTGCAGAATAGGTTGGCATGATAGAAATACAATAGCTTTAAAAACAGTACACCAAACAGAATATTTATTAGTAACTGTATGCTCATCATCTAATGGAACAAGGCCAAAACGCCACATACATAACATCAATGACATAAAAAGGCAAAAATGTAAACAAAATGTTATCGCCCCCTCCTGGCAAAGAGGGGGAGAGAACATAAAACACATACCAATCGCTTATTCTGAGGCATCCGCAGCGTGAGCCAAGGGACTGACTCGTACTTGGAATGAATCCACATTACAGGCTTGGAGCTGTGGATCTCAGGGGGTTAAGTGTCACTTATACTAAGCCTTCACGGTAGGTCAGATGACAGTCACGAGGTCTCATCAGTGTATAACATGAAGCGTCATCGTCCTCCATAACAACCAGATTTGGGGACCTTATTATCAGACAAGCAGCGATCTGACTGGTTGTTATGGGATTAATAGGGTTGTAGCATTTGAACACCAAGTCCATCTATTAGAGTGGTTATCAAGCTGTGCACCTCCAGCTGTTGCAAAACTACAACTCCCAGCATGCCCGGACAGCCGTTGTTGTAGTTTTGCAACAGCTGGAGGTCCACAGTTTAGAGACCACTTGTGTGTATTTATATGGTCAGAACATGGGGAGATTTATCAAAACCTGTGCAGAGGAAAACTTGCCCAGTTGCCCATAGCAACCAGCTTGCTTCTTTCCTTTTCATGAAGGCCTGTGAAAAATGAAAGTAGTAATCTGATTGGTTGCTATGGGCAACTGGACAATGATAAATCTCCCCCTATTACCCTGTGGGCCAACCACAACTATCCCTGGAAATGACAGCTGAGGTCTATCAGACCATCAGTCAGGTCACCCCTTTAAACTAGAAAAGATAGATGCCCCTGATCTGCTACAGGATGGTCTAATATAACCTACCACTCATCACACATGCCTGGCAGATCCATAGGGATGAGGACATTTACATAGGACTGCTTCCCTCCGCCAGCCCCGGTGAACGTTCATTCATTCAGATCGGCGGAGAACATTCTAGAAGATCGGCCCATCTTGTAATCAGCGGGCGTGATATGATGTATAAACACAGCAGTCACCACACCCCAGCACCGGGATCACCCGAAATAGAGGCCGCAGCAGACACACCCACCGGCGGTATATATACATAGTGCGCCCCCCGTGTCTCCTGTCAGCAGTACAGCCCTCCCGCCAAGCACTTTCCTGGACACCCCTATATCTATAGCCCCCTCCCCGATCAGATGGTCACGCTTCGCTCACCTATCGGGTGTATGGCGGGACCAGGAGACGCCGGTAGACTCGCACACACCGCGGCCTCTCCTTCTGATCGCTGCTGGGAGCTGAAGAGCAGCAACAAAGCCGTCAGGGCCAGGACACCACAGTTTACCCCGCCCATCAACATTGGCCAGCCAATAGCAGCGCGGCCCTGCGGCCACCGCCTCCATGTCTTGGCTGGTCACCAGCTCCGGCGGGAGGAGAGGTCACAGCGCATTCCTGAGACCGCGGTGTTATGTTACCCGGTGTAATGAAGACCGGACCGGGCTCACCTGATGTCACGTGTCAGGTCTGTTCGGCTATAAACGTTATATTGTACATTTCCTCACCGACCATGTTTTACATGACGACTGTCAGTGAATGGAAATAGTCTTTTAAGGACGAATGCATTTTCGATTTTTCACTTCCGTTTTTTTCTCCTCATATTCTAAGAGCCATAACTTTTTTATTTTTCCATCTACAGACCCATATAAAGACTTGTTTTTTTTGCGCTACCAATTGTACTTTATAATGACATCAATAATTTCACCACAAAATCTACAGCGAAACCAAAAAAATATTATTTGGGGGGGGCAAAATTGAACACCCCCCTTGCCATTTTGTAAATTTGTCGGCTTCCTTTTCTACGCAGTGTAGCTTTCGTTAAAAATGACACATTGGCCCAGACTTATCAAACTGTGAGCGAAAACTAGAGTGAATTTCCCACAAGAACCAATCACAGCTCAGCTTTCACTTTACCACAGCTCGTTGGCTGAGCTGTGATTGGTTTCTGTAGGAAAATCACTCCTTTTTTCTGCACATTCCGCACATTTTTGGACCTAGGTATTTTTTTATGTGTATGGCATTGACCATGCGGTTTAGCTAACCTTATATTTTAAAACTTTGGACACTTAAGTATTCTATACCATGCAATCTTTTGATTGCATATACTGATCAATGCTATGCCATATTGATCATTGTTATCGGTGCTCTGATGCTCTAGCCTGCATGGCTGGCTGGGTGCTGCAGAAGACCGAACGGACGGCGAGGCGGCAGGTAAGGGTCCTCCCGCCGTCCTCTCAGCTGATAGGGACATTGTGGTTGGTCCCGATCAGCTCTGCTCAGCTGCCGGAATACTTGTACTTTTGGTTTTGACACCACAATCAACTTTCATCATGGCATCTAAAGGGTTAATGCCGGGCAGCAACCTGATCGGCGGTGCCAGGCATTAAAGGGGTACTCCGGTGGAAAACTTTTTTTTTTAAAGTCAACTGGTGCCAGAAAGTTAAACAGATTTGTAAATTACTTCTATTAAAAAAAAATCTTTATCCTTCCAGTACTTATTAGCTGCTGAATACTACAGAGGAAATTATTTTCTTTTTGGAACACAGAGCTCTCTGCTGTCATCACTAGCACAGTGCTCTCTGCTGACATCTCTGTCCATTTTAGGAACTGTCTAGAGTAGGAGAAAATCCTAGTTGGGACCTACCTGGTTTGAAGTGTGCTCAGCTCGTGAGCACGCTTTAAACAAAGGTAACGGGACTGGGGCGTACAGGTACGTCCTCGGTCCTTAACCCCTTAAGGACTCAGCCCATTTGGGCCTTAAGGACTCCTCCTTGCCTTCTAAAAATCATAATTTCGAAGCCCTCCACATAGCACAGTCCCTGATCTATTCACCTTATATATTTTATTTTCGGAGATATATAGAAGATCTCTTTTTTCTATGGACGGGCACTGAAGAACAAGCCCACGAGTTTGTTACCACTTTAAATTCCAACATATGGGGGTTACAATTTACTTTGAATTGTGCCCCGAATAATATTAGTTTTTTAGATTTAGAAATCACAAATCAAGCTGGTCATATCTGTACTAAAACACATTTCAAGTCGGTAGACGTGAATAGTTTTTTAAACTACAATAGCGCCCACTACCCGTGTTGGCTCAAGGGGGTCCCTTTCGGACAATATTTGAGGGTCCGTAAAAATTGCACCACAAATACAGATTTTTCCACACAAGCAACAATACTGAAAAAACGATTTTTATCGAAGGGTTATCCAGCCCCCTTGTTAACACAAGCATACCATCGTGTTAAAAATAAAAAACAAAGTGATCTAGTTAAAAGAGATAAAGAACAAAATGAAAATAAAGAAGTTGATTCAGCAAAAATTAATAATCCTTTTAAATATCATTTTATAACTCATTACAATCGAGCAGCCACACAGATACATAATATTTTCAAGCGTAATTGGCATATTATTTTAAACGACCCCATTCTCAAGGATGTAGTCCCCACAAAACCTGGCATTACGTACAGGAGATCAAAACATCTCCAAAACATGATTGCCCCTAATAGATTAAAAAAATATATCTAATGATAACTCCTCCCCAATTATTTAATATCCAGGATGCACCCCCTGTGGAAAAAATAGGTGTTTATATTGTAGTATAATGGATCCCTTTACGAATAAGTTTTCTTCTACATATACAAAAAAATCATTCAATATTACCGTATATACTCGAGTATAAGCCGAGTTTTTCAGCACGATTTTTCGTGCTGAAAACATCCCCCTCGGCTTATACTCGAGTGAACTCTCCGCCCTCAGTGGTCTTCTACCTGCGGACCTCCAGATGTTTCAAAACTACAACTCCCAGCAAGCCCGGGCAGCCATCGGCTGTCGGGGCTTGCTGGAAATTGTAGCTTTGAAACCTCTGGAGGTCCGCAGGTTGAAGACCACTGCGGCCTTCGACATCATCCAGCCCCCCCCTCCCCCCCTCTCACCCCCTTTAGTTCTGTACTCACCTCCGCTCGGTGGGACGTTACGGTGCGCTGGTCCGGTGCTGCAGGACTGTCCGGTGGGGAGGTCGTCCGGTGGGATAGTGGTTCCGGGCTGCCATCTTCACCGGGGGGCCTCTTCTCCGTGCTTCGGGCCCGGCCCCGGAATAGTCACGTTGCCTTGACGACGACGCAGAGGGACGTTCATTGCCATGTCCCTCTGCGTCGTCGTCAAGGCAACGCCTCTATTCCGGGCCCGAAGCACGGAGAAGAGGCCCCCTGGTGAAGATGGCAGCCCGGAACCACTATCCCACCGGACGACCTCCCCACCGGACAGTCCTGCAGCACCGGACCAGCGCCGAGCGGAGGTGAGTACAAAACTAAAGGGGGTGAGAGAGGGGGGGGGGGCTGGAAGGCCGCAGTAGTCTTCAACCTGCGGACCTCCAGAGGTTTCAAAACTACAACTCCCAGCAAGCCCGGACAGCCGATGGCTGCCCGGGCTTGCTGGGAGTTGTAGTTTTGAAACATCTGGAGGTCCGCAGGTTGAAGACCACTGTATCAGACATTGACAAGCGGTGATGATGAAGGTGGGGGGCTGATGACATGTGGTGATGATGGGGGTGGGATTATGACAAGGGGATGATGAAGGGGGGAGGGGATGATGAAGAGGGGGTGTGGGATGATGGCAAGGGGATGATGAAGGGGGGGTGTGGGATGATAACAAGGGGGTGATTAAGGGGGGTGTGGGATGATGACAAGAGGATGATGACAGGCGGTGATGATGAAGGGGGGATGATGACAGGCGGTGATGATGAAGGGGGGATGATGACAAGGTGATGATGATGAGGGTGTTAATGACGGGGGTCTGGATGATGACAGGGGGGATGATATATTTCCCACCCTAGGCTTATACTCGAGTCAATAACTTTTCCTGGGATTTTGGGGTGAAATTAGGGGCCTCGGCTTATATTCGGGTCGGCTTATACTCGAGTATATACGGTAATCAAGTTTTGAATTGTAACACCCAGTATGCAATATATCTTCTTTCTTGCAGTTGTAAGCTTCAATATGTTGGACATGGTACATTCAGACCATGCGGTGCCGTATGTCTAAACACCGTTCGAATATTAAGAACCAATCCACATTACACAGTTTATCGCAGCATTTTACTATGGTTCACAATAATGATATTTCATCTCTACGTTTAATAATTCTTGAATCCATTCCAGTCGACAAACCCAATCGGTTCCAATATTTAATCAATAGAGAATCTTACTGGATTTTTACACTTTCAACTTTGACACCGCATGTTCTGAATGAGACCATAGAGAATGCTCATTAATATATCCTACCATTCTCTCTGGCCGCATTCCCTTCTCTCCCATTCTTTCCCCCCGTCCCCCTTTCTTGATCCTTTCCCTCCTCCCCTTTGTTTGTTACAGATTTTTGTGTTGAATTTTTTAATATAATTTTTTATGTATAAAAAATTTTTTTTTTATATAATCTTCCAAATATGCTTACATTGTATACACATATTTATACATCTATTATTCTTTTGTATATTCTTTTTTGTTAGCTTATAAGTCTCGTGGTTTGAATACATTCGAAAAAATGTTTAGTAACCATGTATATATATGGTCTACATTTGTAAATGCATTTTCTCCAGCACTCATTGGTCCGCGGTGATTAACCCGTCCCTGCTGTGACTAATTAGTGCTAGGATAGAAGGCACCATTGTACTGTTTTTACCTATGCCTGATGAAGCTGCTGAGGCAGTGAAACGCGTTGCATTCTGGGAAATAAAATACCTTGGCTTTTATCTACCTGTTGCCTGTGTCCTGCGCCACGTTGAGCCGGCGTCTCTCCTGAAGCTTCTTTCTCCCCATTACCATTATTGACCGGAGGGCTGCGGACACTTTTATATTATATGCTCACCATTGTTGTGTATGTGGGTACACAACTTTACCAGGTGAGCGACTTTCATGTTTTTTAATTTTCACGCAATCCTCTTTTAGCACATCATAACTGTTACGCCGAGCGCTCCGGGTCCCCGCTCCTCCCCGGAGCGCTCGCAGCATCCTCTCATTCGCAGCGCCCCGGTCAGACCTGCTGACCGGGTGCGCTGCAATATCACTCCCAGCCGGGATGCGATTCGCGACGCGGGAGGCGCCCGCTCGCGATGCGCGTCCCGGCTCCCGTACCTGACCCGTTCCCCGTCTGTCTTGTCCCGGTGCGCGCGGCCCCGCTCCTTAGGGCACGCCGGGTCTCTGCAATTTAAAGGGCCACTGCGCCACTGATTGGCGCAGCAGGCCTAATCAGTGTTATCACCTGTGCACTCCCTACTTAAAGCTCACTTCCCCTGCACTCCCTCGCCGGATCTTGTTGCCCTTGTGCCAGTGAAAGCGTTCCCTTGTGTGTTCCTAGCCTGTGTTCCAGACCTCCTGCCGTTGCCCCTGACTACGATCCTTGCTGCCTGCCCAGACCTTCTGCTACGTCCGACCTTGCTCTTGTCTACTCCCTTGTACCGCGCCTATCTTCAGCAGTCAGAGAGGTTGAGCCGTTGCTGGTGGATACGACCTGGTTGCTACTGCCGCTGCAAGACCATCCCGCTTTGCGGCGGGCTCTGGTGAATACCAGAAGCAACTTAGAACCGGTCCACCAACACGGTCCACGCCAATCCCTCTCTGGCACAGAGGATCCACCTCCAGCCAGCCGAATCGTGACAATAACTCTTTTATATTTTCATCCACAGACTAGTATGAGGACTTGTTTTTTGCGCGACCGGTTGTCCTTTGTAATGAAATCACTCATTTTACCATAAAATGTATGGTGCAACCCCAAAAATACTATTTGTGTGGGGAAATGGATAAGAAAACCGCAATTTAGCAAAATTTGGAAGGTTTTGTTTTCATGCTGTACACTTTACGGTAAAATAGACCTGTTTTCTTTATCCTGTGGGTTAATTCTATTAAAATGATACCCATGATTACATACTTTTCAATTATTATACTGCTTAAAAAAAAATCACAAACTTTTTAACCAAATTAGTGCGTTTAAAATCCCTCTATTTTGCTGACCTATAACTTTTTCATTTTTCCGTATAAGCGGCAGTATGAGGGCTCATTTTTAACACAGTGACCTGTACTTTTTAGTGATACAACATTTGCATATATATATATATTTTATTTGGAATAAAATGTCATAAAAAAGCAATTTTGGAGTTAATTTTTTTACGTTCACGCCGTTCACCGTACGGGATAATAATGTCATATTTTAATAGTTCGGATATTTACGCACGCGGCAATACCAAATATGTTTATAAAAAATTTTTTTTACACTTTTTGGGGGTAAAATGGGGAAAAACTGACAATTTACATTTTTATTGGGGGAGGGGATTTTTCAAATTTTTTTTACTTTTATTTTTACACTTTAACCCCTTAAGGACCAAGGACGTACCGGTACGTCCTTGGTCCTGCTCTCCTGATATAACGTGGGGTTACACAGTAACCCCGCGTCATATCACGGCGGGCCCGGCGTCAGTGAAGCCGGGACCCGCCTCTAATAGCGTGCAGCGCTGATCGCGGCGCTGCGCGCTATTAACCCTTTAGCCGCGCGCTCAGAGCTGAGCCGCACGGCTAAAAGCGAAAGTGAAAGTTGCCGGCTAGCTCAGTCGGGCTGTTCGGGATAGCCACGGCTAATCGCGGCATCCCGAACAGCTTACAGGACAGCGGGAGGGCCCCTACCTGCCTCCTCGCTGTCTGATCGCCGAATGACTGCTCAGTGCCTGAGATCCAGGCATGAGCAGTCATGCGGCAGAATCGTTGATCACTGGTTTCTTATAAGAAACCAGTGATCAATGATGATCAGTGTGTGCAGTGTTATAGGTCCCTATGGGAGCTATAACACTGCAAAATAAAAAGTGAAAAAAAAGTGAATAAAGATCATTTAACCCCTCCCCTATTAAAAGTTTGAATCACCCCCCTTTTCCAATAAAAAAAAAAAACACAGTGTAAATAAAAATAAACATATATGGTATCACCGCGTGCGGAAATGTCCGAATTATAAAAATATATCATTAATTAACCGCTCAGTCAATGGCGTGCGCGCAAAAAAATTCCAAAGTCCAAAATAGTGCGTTTTTGGTCACTTTTTATATAAGTCCTATCAATGCAAAAATGGTACCGTTAAAAACTTCAGATCACGGCGCAAAAAATGAGCCCTCATACCGCCTCATACACGGAAAAATTAAAAAGTTATAGGGGTCAGAAGATGACAATTTTAAACGTATTAATTTTCCTGCATGTAGTTATGATTTTTTCCAGAAGTCCGACAAAATCAAACCTATATAAGTAGGGTATCATTTTAATCGTATGGACCTACAAAATAAAGATAAGGTGTCATTTTTACCGAAAAATGTACTACGTAGAAACGGAAGCCCCCAAAAGTTACAAAACAGCGTTTTTTTTCAATTTTGTCGCACAATGATTTTTTTTCCGTTTCACCGTACATTTTTGGGCAAAATGACTGACGTCATTACAAAGTAAGATTTTTAGGTGCAAAATTGAAAGAGTTATGATTTTTTAAAGGCAAGGAGCAAATAACGAAAATGCAAAAATGGAAAAAACCCCGGTCCTTAAGGGGTTAATAGTCCCCATAGGGGAGTATTTATAGCAATCATTTGATTGCTAATACTGTTCAGTGCTATGTATAGGACATAGCACTGCTCAGTATTATTGGTCATCTTCTGCTCTGGTCTGCTCAATCTCAGACCAGAGCAGAAGACCCGTGGAAGGCAGCGGAGGCAGGTGAGGGGACCTCCGTTCTGGTTGATCGGATCTGTATTGATAACGGCATCTGAGGGGTTAATGGAGGACATCCGCCATTACCAGCAGATACTTGGCTGCATGATGCGAGCATCGCTCTGATGCTCGCAGTCATGTATAGGGCGTAAATGTACGTCCTGGTGCGTTAAGTACCACCACACCAGGACGTACAGTTACGTCCTGCGTCGTTAAGGGGTTAAGGACTAGGACGCAAGGGCGTACAGGTACACATCCTTAACAGGTTAAAAGTTTAGTTTGGTGACAGGTACTCTTTAAAAAAATTATTCTTCTGACCCCTATAACTTTTTTACTTTTCCGTAAATGGGGATGTGTGTAGGCGATCAGGTACCATTTTTGTTTGTTTTGATCACCTTTTATAAATTTTTTATGGAATATGAAGCAACAAAAAATACGTAATTCTGGTATTTTGGTATTTTTTTATGCATATGCTATTACCCGTGCGGTTCAATTAACGTAATATTTAATAGTTCAGATGTTTATGCACATGATGATACCACATATGTTTATGTTTATTTTTGTTTACATAATTTTATTTAAAAAAAAAAAGGGGGGCCAAACTATTATTAGGGAAGGGGTTAATTCACATTTATTAAAAATGTTTTAAAACCTTTTTAGGGTAGGGTCACAGAGAACAAATATGCAGCATATTTAACATTGTGGTTCCGCCCTACAGTGTGCCTCCAGCTATGCCTGCCTGCTCGTAGTGGCAATCCGCCCCTACGAGCAGACATTCAGCGATCTTCGAGTCGCCGCACGCATGCAGAGTGTACTCGCAGACATCGCAGCCTCTCCGCCTGCTCTCTGAGCTAGGCCGAGAGCAACCGGGATGTGTGCAAGTACACTGCACATGCGCTCATTGACTCGCAAAACACAGTGGGGGAGATTTATCAGTGGGGGTTAGGCTGGTCTATTGTGCGCCTAATTTATCAAAAGGCGTACGGCTCTTGATAAATTCTGTGCACGTACTCCGGGAATTATGGTTTAGACATTATTTAAACCTGCACCAAACGTGTCTGACATTTTGGCGTACTTTCAGCCGATGCGACTTGTCACTGAAAAGTCGCTTTTGATAAATTCAGCACCAATGCATTTTTCTGTCTAAAATAGACTAGAATGCATCATATTCTTAAAATCCTCTAAAGCAAAAGTCGCAGAAAAGTCACACATATTTAGACTGCGACTTTCTGTGTGACAAATTAAGACAGGAAAAACCAGTGTAAAAATCTCCCCCAGTGTTTCTGCTCGTACCGGGGGATTGCTGCTATGAGCAGCCGCAGTTGGAAGAACACTGTAGGGTCTATCATTAGCAGATCTGTAGCGTAAAATAAGCTGTGGATCCATTCCGTGTGACCCTATCCTTATACTATTTTTTAGTCCTCATAGGGGACTGTTACATACAATCCTTTGATTGCATACACTGGTCAATGCTATGCCATTGCACAGCATTGATCAGTGTTCTCGGCACTCAATTGCTCCAACCTGCCATGGCTTCCTGCAGCAATCGAATGACGAGGAGGCAGGGAAGGGGCCCCCGCCATCTTCTCAGCTGATCGGGACCACATGATTTCAATGTGGTGTCCCAATCAGCCTGACTGAGCAGCTGGGATCATTATTTTTACATTTTAGACACTGCAGCTTTGATTGTGACATCTAAGGAGTTAATGCCGAACATCACGGGACCATCCCGCTATGGCATGTGCTTTTATGAGCATGCGTCATAAAAAGGGAGCAGACACAGGACCTGATACAACAAGGTGTTTGCTTCTATTGCAGTGGTCTCCAAACTGGCCCTCACTGGGAGTTGTGGAAGTATACAGTCCTCTGACTAACCTGGAATCCAGGATGATATATTGTAGCAAACCATCAAGTCAGGAGAGAGATATCTGCTACAGGGGCTAAGGAAGACTGGATACAATTGAAGCATACCCTCAGCAGTGAGTAGCAGTAAGGTCCCATTCAGATTATGGAATTTCAGCCTGACGATATTCCGGACAGAGATTCTGTGTGCAGCAGGCACCACCAAAGTCAATCGGTGCTGTCCTCATTGATGGCGATGCAGCCCACACAGAATTTAGTCAAAATAATGAACATGTTCATTCAAGCGGAAGAACCTGGAATCCTAAAATTGTGCAGTGTGCACTGTGCAGCAGAATCCCATTGAAAACAATTGGAGGCTGCTGCATCAGAATTTCTGAGTAATTTTTTCAGCTCAGAAATTCGGCATTGTAAATGGCCCTAAGAGATTTCCATCTCAGAATGCAGTAAGCACATATTGCCTGGTGGTTACTGTAGTGGTGTGAGTCAGATATATAATGGTGTTATCCAAATAAATATACACAGACATAGTGAGTCTGATCAACTTCTTTACAGAGAAAGGAGGCAAATATAACTGGCAGGACAAGGCAAAATAATCATCCGCAGAGTGAACATGGATCAGGATTCTAAATCGATCAATGCACTAACATCTACTATGGCACTGACTATATACATTGCATACATCACGTACAATTCTGCTTGAGGCAAGGTGATAGATGAATGGAATCATTTTTTACAAGCAAGCACTCTAACGTCTCCGATCTGACTGCCAGACACTGTTATGTGTACACATCCTCCCAGGCCTCTCTATTGTAATGCAATAAACACCTGACTGTTTACATGTGATGCCTAGTGCAAATGTACCAGCTGCTACGCTGAACTTACCAAAGTATTATAAGACTTGTTGGACAGTAAAATGTGTTTGTGCGAACAGCCTGTATAACTGTATTTTCTACATTGCATATGCATACATTTCAAATCCACTTTTGCCAGAAAGATACAGATTTGTAAACAACTTTGAAAATCTTAAAGGGGAACTCTGGTACATAAGTATATATCCCCTATCCACAGGATCCTGTATATAGGAGATAAGTGTCTGATTGCGGCTGGTCCAACTGCTGGGACCCCCGCGATCTCCCTTGCAACGGAGCACAAATGCTCTGTGCACTGATTACTGTCGACCACAGCACAAAGCGGTGGCCGACTCACCCCCTCCATGTATCTCTATGGGAGAGCAAGAGATACAGCCACCGGACACCCCGTGACACTTATCCCCTATCCACAGGATTATGTGGATAAGAGATACTTTCATATATACCGAAGTTTCCCTTAACCCCTTAAAGACTTAGGGTTTTTCCGTTTTTGCACTTTCGTTTTTTCCTCCTTACCTTTTAAAAATCATAACCCTTTCAATTTTCCACCTAAAAATGCATATTATGGCTTATTTTTTGCATCACCAATTCTACTTTCCAGTGACATTAGTCATTTTACCCAAAAATTCACGGCGAAACGGAAAAAAAAATCATTTGCGACAAAATCGAAGAAAAAACGCCATTTTGTAACTTTTGGGGGCTTCCGTTTCTACGCAGTAAATATTTCAGTAAAAATGACACCTGATCTTTATTCTGTAGGTCCATACGATTAAAATGATACCCTACTTATATAGGTTTGATTTTGTCATTCTTCTGGAAAAAATCATAACTACATGCAGGAAAATTTATACGTTTAAAAATGTCCTCTTCTGACCCCTATAACTTTTTTATTTTTCCACGTACAGGGCGGTATGAGGGCTAATTTTTTGCGCCGTGATCTGAAGTTTTTAACGTTATGATTTTTGTTTTGATCGGACTTTTTGATCACTTTTTATTCATTTTTAATGGTATAAAAAGTGACCAAAATAAGTTTTTTTGGATTTTGGAATTTTTTCGCACGTACGCCATTGACCGTGCAGTTTAATTAATGATATATTTTTATAGGACATTAACGCACGCGGCGATACCACATATGTTTTTATTTTTATTTACACAGTTTTATTTATTTTTTGATCTCCTATGCTGATCACTGGCGTGTATTAACACGCCTGCGATCAGTGTTATCGGCACTTGACTGCTCCTGCCTGGATCTCAGGCACGGAGCAGTCATTCGTCGATCGGACACCGAGGAGGCAGGTAAGGGCCCTCCCGGTGTCCTGTAAGCTGTTCGGGACGCCGCGTCGGTCCCGAACAGCCCGACTGACTAGCTGGGATACTTTCACTTTCGCTTTAGAAGCAGCGGTCAGCTTTGACCGCTGCTTCTAAAGGGTTAATACCGCACATTGCCGCGATCGGCGATGTGTGGTATTAGCCGCGGGTCCCGGCCGTTGATGAGCGCCGGGACCGACACGATGTGATGCGGGGTCGCGCTGCGACCCCGCTTCATATTTCGGTAGCCGGCGCAGGACGTAAATATACGTCCTGCATCGTTAAGGGGTTAACCTTTCAGTATTTATCAGCTGCTTTATTCTCCAGAAGAAGTTGTGTCGTTCTTTCCAGTCTGACAACAGTGTTCTCTTATGTCACCTCTGTTCGTTCAAGAACTGTCCACAGCAGGAGCAAATCCCTATAGCAAATCTCTCCTGCTCTGGACAGTTCCTGATACAGACAGAGGTGGCAGCAGAGAGCACTGTGGTCAAACCTGAAATTTACAAGTCTGTATGCAGAAGTTCCCTGTCTCCGATCGTCTATAAGAAGTATGTGAAGTGAAGTTCTACACGTTTTTTAGCCCCAGTCAACACCCTGTGAGAATCCTTGTTCAGTTAGCTCAAGAAATTAGAACACCAGCTAGTGCCTCAGAGAGTCAATTACATCTGCCTACATCTGCAGTAGACATATACAAGCACAAGAAAGCACCCGAGTAAAATGCATCTGCTAAAAGCGTCGTCTGCAAACAACGCATAATAGTTAAGGAACCTTAGAATTCTGCTCCTCCTGAAACTAAAGCCACTTGTCACATTCTCCCAGACCACCACATACCAAGTTTTGAGCTGTAAATAGCAGGAAAAAAAACTGAGTAAAGAGAAGAAAGGCTGAAAAAAAGCTAAGAAACATCATGTGAGCATAGCCATAGGTTGCATTGCATAAAAAATTTGCTACTTTTTACCACCAAAAAACTGAAAAGCCAATGATACATTCCTCCATTTGAATAGGTGTTTGTTGAACCTCCATTCAGCCAACAGTTACCTTTCCTGACCACCTCATACATGTGCATGTCCTACATAGATTTATACTTCTGGTTAAAAACTGCACGAAAACTGGTATTAAAAATAAATGCATGTGTGATTCTAGCCTAACAGAGCTGGAACTTCTCCCAAAGTTTTTTTCCTCTTTCCCTATAAAAACTCTGATACCATAAATAGTGTTCTCTAAAGTAACAGTAGTGTTCAAGCTGAAGCAGCAGTTTACTGACTTCTTGCACAGGTTTAGAAGGAATAATATTTTTTTGACAGACCAGTCAAAACTGATACCCAAGAACTGAAACCAAAAAGTAATATTGCTATATCTAGCAGACACTTGACCTATACACTCCCAGACTCCCCTAATCTTACTCCTCTTCGTGCAGTATGCTTGATGTGATGGATTAAACAGGACCCACAACAGCTAATAATGTGACAGCGGGTTCAGGTTCTCATAAGTCAGGCAGCAGCAGATCTTTATAGCACATGACAGGAACACACCCATCTCTAGAGTAAAGCAAGCAGATAGGCGTTGTGCGAATATGACTATGCCACTGGCCAGTTCCCTGCCAATAAACAAAAGCATGTTATCGGCATTTACATGGGCTGTATTCAAACAGGGCTCGACTTCAGTAGAAAACCTGTGACGAATGTATTGAAATTCAGATTGGAGAAGTAAACCTCCTTGGCCTCCAACAGCCATACACAAGTAAAGAGCGAACAGGCTGTTAAAGGGGTACTCCGGTGCAAAACATCTTATCCCCTATCAAAAGGATAGGGGATAAGATGTTAGATCGCGGGAGTCCCACTGTTGGGGACCCCCGCAATCTCCGGGCCGGCAGCAGCGGCATCGGGAACACGGAAGCGTGGAGCTCCCATGTTCGTCGCGCCACGCCCCCTCCATTAATGTCTATGGGAGGGAGCGTGACGGCTAGTAGGTAGCCGTCACGCCTTATCCCCTATCCTTTTGATAGGGGATAAGATGTTTTGCGCTGGAGTACCCCTTTAACATACACTGCTTGCCGAGATTTGCGCTTGCTTAGAGACAGACTGGGCTGATATAATAGGGCCCTTCCTGCCTCCTGTCCTGGCAATCCTTTCATTGCCAGATGCCCAGTTTTAGGAGACACAGGTATTGACCAATGTAAATATATAACAGTAACCATAGTAAGAGCCTGTCAAAGGGGGATGCAAAATTCTGAGCCACTCGCCCCCATCATTGCGCTGTTGTGGGTCGCAAAGGAAGGTGAGAAAGCTGTACCCCCCTGTGATACAATGAGGTTCTCCAGGCTTTTTTTTATTGACGGCCTTTTGTTTGAATAGGACATGAAGTAAGGGCTTTCTGGGACTTGTAGTAGATATGGTCAATTTAATGCAGGCCACGTTGACTTGACAAATGATGACTGTGACTGACTTGACTAATGACTGACAATACTGAGACTGTGGTTTACTTGTAGCTGCTTGTGGCTGCAGGCTGGACTTGAGGCCTCCTATGACTCTGGACACTCTCTAGGACTCGACTTGACCTCAGCAAAGACTTGTAAGGAAAGAGCGAGCTAGCTCCTCCCAGGGCTTATATGGGGGAGACTAGCAGGGAGCCCATAGGTCACCCCTGGGATCACCTGGTCACTGATACCTCCTGGGTAACAATCACATGACAAGTCACATGGTAAACAGTCTTAAAGTGACAATGCTTTCTGAACATATTACATGGTATAATACATTAGAAACATATTTACATGGAGGGACAGATGCAAGGGGGCCCAGGGGACATTGTAGGGAGGCTGCCCGACAGGGCAGCAAGAGTACGGGGTAACACCTCCCATACTGGGCCACCACAAGTGATTACATTAGTGTGTATCAGGTATTGCTACAGAAGCGGCCCTAATATTTTATAATAAAGATCAGGTTTGGATAGGATAGGTACAATGTAAAATGTAAACTTTATTTTCAATTGTGGTATGTGTTTGGTGTGACTTTTTTATACTGCTGTCCGATGTTGGTAACTGGGTTGCGGTGCCCAATTAGTAATAAAGGAGTAATTATATAAGCAAGTGCACTTCCTCTTACTCCTAAACTGGAAAAAAGGGGCCCATATATGACGGAGTGTGAGTATTCTCCAGACACTTCTGCCCTTTGTGTGTCATGTTACGGCAACATTGTGCAGCTATTGAATATCGTATGTGAGCATGGTTTCACCTGCATGCAATCACCTGGCTAGCACCCCGCCCCTAAGGTCTTGGAAGGCATCTTTCTGAGACATGCAGAGGGCAGAAGTGAGCACAAAACAGCAGAACAGGTAAGGAGGAGGATAAAAAGTTGCTTTGTGATTTCAGTCCAGGGTACAACATGTATCGATAGCATACTGTGGCGCTGATTTACAATTGTAAACCCAACATGTTCATTGTGCAAGAAATTCTGTCTGCGCCAGAAATGAAGAACCCGACCAACTCTCCATTTTACTGAGCAAACCCGAAAAAGGGGGGCGTCTGCCGGGAAAAGGGAGTGTGGTCACAGAAAAGGGGCGTGATCCCAACATTTTCACAAAAACATTATTACTAAGGTTTCCACAGAAAATGCGTTGGATTTGAGCTGAGGAAAACTACAGTTCAGAACATGTGTACAAAAGCAAAATGTAGGAAAAGTGCAAAATGTAGGGAAACCTTAGTAAATACTAGGGGTGTGAATCGCCAAGAATTTGGCGATTCGATTCGAATCGCGATACCAGTGTGGCGATTCGATATATCGCGATACCGTCTAGGTGACGATACATCGCGATATATCGCCCACCTGGGAGCATTCATAGATCCCAATAGACGCCGCTGTCAGCTTTGACAGCGGCGATCTAGTACTCCGGTGCTGCAAAATAAAATAAAACACACTTTCTCTTACCTGCCAACGAGCCCGCGGAGCTCCGGTACACTCCGGTACAGGTGTTCGGTCCCCGGGCTGTATTCTTCTTACTTCCTGTTAGTCCGGCGCGTCACATGGAGCTTCAGCCTATCACCAGCGGAGGCGGGACATCGCTGCGGCTGGTGATTGGCTGAAGCTCCATGTGACGTGCCGGACTAACAGGAAGTAAGAAGAATACAGCCCGGGGACCGAACACCTGTACCGGAGCTCCGCGGGCTCGTTGGCAGGTAAGAAAAGTGCGTTTTATTAAAAATTCCACATCCCTAAAAGAATCGATTCAAAAATATTTTGAATCGATTCTGTATCGGCAAATGAAAAATCGCGATTATCGCGAGAATCGATTTTTTCTTACATCCCTAGTAAATACCGTGGCAAAAAAAATTGTAGAGAATTAAAACCCACAAAGAAAACTACACTCCACTCTCAGTAGATCGGGGCCTGTATGTTTGAGGAAACAGAGTTGGGTACATAAGGGTGAAGCCACATAATATTCATAATAATAATATTTTTTAATACCGCGCCAACATATTCTGCAGAACTTTACATGAGCAGCATACTGCATGTGGTTTAAAATCTGGCAGCTTTTGGCAAGATGCTTTTATAACTTCACCCTAATGTACACTCAGTTTATATATGCTGGATCAATACAGATTCATACAGAACCCAACAGAAAATATCGGAGTCATGTTGGGTTACAGCATTTTTGTGGGTTCCTTATTGCAGCTCTTATCATGGCTGTATGCATTAGGTGTTGGTAGTTTCATTGAAAATGTCTAGATAAAAGAAACCACATAAAGCTTATAAATCTACTGCTTCTCCTTTTTGCAGCAGGTCCCGATCAGCTAGAATGCTAGCGGAGGTCCACTCACCTCTCTCTGTCGCGTCCGATCAGCGTTTGATTGCTCCAAGCCTGAGCTACAGGCTTGAGCAATCGAGCCCCTAGAACGTTGATCCATGCAAAGCTATGGCTTTGCAGGGATCAGGGTAAAAGATCAGTGTGTGCAGTGTTATGGCCCCCTATGGGAGCTATAACACTGCAAAAAAAAAAAAGTTAATAAAGGTTATTTAACCCTTTCCCTAATAAAAGTTTGAATGACCCCGCTTTTCCCATAAAAAAAAACCTGTAAATAAAGATAAACATATGTGGTATCGCCGCCCGCGTAAATGTCCGAACTATAAAAATATATCGTTAATTAAATCACACGGTCAATGGCGTACGCACCAAAAAAATCCAAAGTCCAAAATAGCGTCTTTTTGGTCACTTTTTGTATCATAAAAAAATGAATAAAAAGCAATCAAAAAGTCCGATCAATGCAAAAATTGTACCGATAAAAACTTCAGAACACGGTGCAAGAAATGAGTCCTCATACCGCCCTGTACGCGGAAAAATAAAAAAAGTTATAGTGGTCAGAAGATGAGAATATTAAACGTATAAATTGTCCTGCATGTAGTTATGATTTTTTTCAGAAGTACGACAAAATCAAACCTATATAAGTAGGGTATCATTTTAACCGTATGGACCTACAAAATAAAGATAAGGTGTAATTTTTACCGAAAAATGCACTGCGTAGAAACGGAAGCCCCCAAAAGTTACAAAATGGCATTTTTTCTTCAATTTTGTCGCACGATGATTTTTTTTTCCGTTTCACCGTGGATTTTTTGGTAAAATGACTAATGTCCCTGCAAAGTAGAATTGGTGGCGCAAAAAATAAGCCATCAAATGGAATTTTATGTCCAAAATTTAAAGCGTTATGATTTTTAGAAGGTGATGAGGAAAAAATTAAAATGCAAAAACAGAAAAACACTGAGTCCTTAAGGGGTTAAGTGCAAACCGAATCTTTGGAACAGAGAAGCCAGAAAATACACTGAGAAACCAAAAAGTACTTATTGGGCATCAGGTGAGAACATCAACATCCATTACACTTGTTAAGTATCTCCATCTATGGCTTATATATACACTGTAGAAATAGCATGTGGCAACCCTTTGTTTAATCTGTACTTATATTGACCAATGGTCATGGAAAGCAAGGGAAAAAAACTCCAGGCCTTTTTGTCTTGGGTGACAGATTAGATACCATAATAGGGGAGGGGGGCAGTTTTTATCTACCTCTGGTGACTCCACTCTTGTATGTACGCTACTGATGGCACTCTAACAGTTACCCTATTTACTATGCATAACAGATAAAAAATTATTCTTTATAGGGTGAATATATTTATTAGGTTTACCTTCTAAAAATATTAACATTCTAAATACATTTCTATAATAATAATATTATTGTTAATAATATTCATAATATTGTATTAGTAAGATGGACTATTATAGAATGTCTTGTGCCGCCTCTTTACGTATTTATGTGTTTTGCAAAAGTGGAGAAGTCAATGAGCCCTTGTTCTGTGAAAAAAAGTATCACTTAGGTCGCTGGGCGTCTTCTGGGAAGTATCCAATCAGGAGTGGCAGAAAATTTTACTGAAAAGAGTTACAGTTGCTAGGTGAAGAATAGAGAACTGGCTGTCAGGAGCAATGCTGTATACAGACTGGAAATAAGCAAACAGACTTTTGTCTCTATTTCAAAGAGTCATTTTAGTTAATACACTGGATTATAAGAGGAGAGTTAACCCCCATCCCTTACAATGCACTGGATCGTGTCCATTTAACTTGGCAATATTAAGTTGACCATCTATCTCTCCCTGTGATATCAATAAATGGCTCTGCCATCGCCCTGGAACAACTAAAGGGCACTGTGGGTGAGAAAGACTTCTTGAACTGTGAACCTGTGTGGAAGATGAGAGTAACAGCCATGGAAAGAACTGGAGAAAGATAGTGTGCTGATGGAACAGCAGGGGTTAAGCCCTGGAAAAAAAAAAGTGTGGGCACTCAACCGAGATTCTTGCTAATGGGGAAAAGTGTTTTTTTAGAATGTTTACTCTAGGGCTGCAAATCGATTATTTTTATCAATTAGTTGTCGATTATTTCAGCCCTACATACCTGTCTCCGAGCCGTGGTCTGGTTCACCTATGTTCTGGTGCCAGGCGGAGCTTCATGACGTCATCCATGTTGCTTCACTGCGAGCACACACTCAGAGACAGTTATATAGAGTTGAAACAACTAATTGATTAATTAACAACTAATCGATAAAAATAATTGTTATCACAGCTTGAAGAAAAGGTAAGGCAGCGACACTCACCACTGTGGGACCCCAAGAATAAAGAGTTGTCACGAGTGCCACTGTCTAACCTTTTCTTCAAACTATGATATTTGTTATATTTGCTAGTGGTCCTCTCCACCCGTTCACCTGTGAATGCCGTTTAATGTATAGATAATGGTTGGATAGCCTGATCGAGGTGCCAGCTACTCTTTTCTTTATACAGTTGTTTGCTAACAATAATTGTTAGTTGCAGCCCTAGTTTAGCCTAAGAATCACACACCTTTTTATTTAGTCCCTCCAATTTATCTGCTAGAAGTACACATGAAACACAAATTTTATACTGAAATATGGAAACCTTGATGCCACAGTGTCTGTTATATACTACACCTCCATCAGCTCCTGGTGACTTCAGTATCAATTCATCTAATGTTCCTTCTATACGTAAAACAGTGCAACATATAGATGTACTTAACCCATCCTTACTGTGACATCTATTAACTTCCTTTCCTCTTGTAATTCAATTTTCTGTCCTGCTAAAAGAAAACCAGAATCTTGTTGCTGTATCCAGCCATTCATATTAATGACTTATAGAGATTTGGATGATAAACTGTAATGCTTAATCTGAGTAACTGAGTAAATGTACACGCACACACACACACAAATATATATATATATATATATATATATATATATATATATACAACCCCTAGCAGGGCATCAATGAAGTCAAATGAGCATATAGCCCGTGAGTTATTGTATAGAAGATTGAGCAAAACGTATGTGTAATTATTATGGATTCTAATGATTTTTAGCACACAAAGGGGGAGATTTATCAAAACCTGTGCAAGGGAAAAGTTGCCCATAGCAACCAATCAGATTGCTTCTTTCATTTTTCAGAGGCCTTGCTAAAAATGAAAGAAACAAGGGGATTGGTTGCTATGGGCAACTGGGCAACTTTTCCTCTGGACAGGTTTTGATAAATCTCCCCCAAAGACCTTATTATTCTTTGTATCACAATATTTTTTTTCTTATTTCTTAGGCATAATGCTTATATTGTTACATGTTGCATATTTATGTATAGAATTCTAAGGTAAACAGTTATATAACTGTGGTAGTTTTTTTTTTGGGGGGAAATCCCAATTTTATAAATCTTTATTAAACAACAACAAAAATAAGTGTTTTCAGATAGAGTCTAAATCAGGAAAATGAACAATATTTGCATTATATTAAATGCATGTTGTCTATAGTAACTCAGCATTTGATGAGTACCAATTAGGGATCAACCGATTATCGGTTTGGCCGATATTATTGGCCGATAATCACGATTTTGGGAATTATTGGTATCGGCAATTACCTTGCCAATAATGCCCCGCCCCCCGCACTGCCCCTCCCCGACCCGCCGCACCGTGTCGCACCCCCCACCGCACCGCCCCGGCCCCATTGCCTCCCCCATCCCCGGTTTTATAATTACCTGTTCCCGGGCCCGGGGTCCATGCTACTTCTGGCTCGTGCTGCGTCCTGCGTTACACTGTGCGCATTGACGAGTGATGTGACGCGACGTGACGTCACCGTCAGTGTGCACAGTGACAGCTCAGGAGGACGCCACCGGAGCCAGATGTAGAGCGGACCCCGGGCCCCGGGAACAGGTAATTATAAAACCGGGGATGGGGGAGGCAATGGGGTCGGGGCGGTGCGGTGGGGGGGTGCGACGCGGTGTGGTGGGGCGGTAGGGGGCGCGGAGCAGTGCGGCGGTGGGGGGAGCGGTACGACGTGGGGGGGGGGGCAGTGTGGGGTGGCGGTGATAGGACTCAGGACCCCCGGACAGGCAAGGGGATATAAGCGGGTGGCGGTCTATGGCACCGCAAAAGCTGCTGCAGTTCATTGATTTAAAGCACCCGCTTTAAATCAATGATCTGCAGCGGTGTCGCGGGGGGATAAATAGCCGATAACTTATACTGGAATATCGGTATAAGTTATCGGTTATCGGCCCTAATCTCCACCGATTATCGGTATCAGCCCTAAAAAAACAGTATCGGTCGATCCCTAGTACCAATCAATGAATTTAGGGCCACACACTCTATGGGGGACATTTATCTTTGTTGGTATGCAGTGAACTTTTTTGACTCTGTTTCTACTGGTTTATATTTTGCGCTGTTGTTCAAAATGTATCATACTTGCGCACTGCGGATGATAAGCTTTGGTCAAACTTAGAAAACTCCATGCGGTACCTGAAAGTAGTCGATCAAATGACACATTTCTGTGTGTCCTCATTGTTGGTGTAAAGTTACGCAAAATGATGCTTTGAATTTTTTTTTTTTAAATAATACACATCATAATTCGGTATCCACTGCAAATACAGTGGGGATCAAAAGTTTGGGCACCCCAGGTAAAAATTTGTATTATTGTGCCAAGGAAAGAAGGAAAAATCTCCAAAAGGCATCAAATTACAGATTAGACATTCTTATAATATGTCAACAAAAGTTAGATTTTATTTCCATCATTTACACTTTCAAACTAACAGAAAACACAAAAAAGGCGTCTGCTAAAGTTTGAGCACCCTGCAGAGTTAATTCCTGTACTGCCCCCTATCACAGCTTGTAAACGCTTTTTGTAGCCAGCCAAGAGTCTTTCAAGTCTTTCTGTCGATCACGGGGACAGAGCGTTGTGACGTCCCGGCTCCGCCCCTGTGTGACATCACGCTACGCCCCTTCAATGCAAGCCTATGGGAGGGATGTGACAGCTGTCACACCCCCTCCCATAGGCTTGCATTGAGGGGGCTGAGCGTGACGTCACTATGCTTCGTCCCCGTGATTGACAGTAATTAGACCCGGAGCGAACACGCTCCGCGGACTGATTTTAACGGGGTGCGGCGTGCAAGATCACTGGGGTCCCCAGCGGCGGGACCCCCCGCGATCAGGCATCTTATCCCCTATCCTTTGGATAGGGGATAAGATGTCTAAGCGCCGGAGTACCCCTCTAATGATTGACCATCAAAACAACAGACTGTTTTTACTTATCTTCACCTCTGTTCCTGCACTGATGCCTCATTCTGTTTGTGGTTGGCGCTACGGTGAAACAGGAGCAGCAGATGTCAGTTGACCATTGCAGCCAACCAGCAGCCTCTGCGATGATGCTCCATATTCGGGCCGAGGCTGCTCATTTGATCCGACAGTTATGTCACACTGAAAACTTCTGCTGCTGAACAATGGAGCGCAGACCAAAATCATCCTCCTTAAGGGTAGGGTCACATGTAATGGATCTGCAGCATATTGGATGACAACAGCTGGAGGCACACTATGGGTCGGGTCACCGTCGGCTCCGCAGCGTAAAATACGCTGCAGATGCATTACGTGTGATCCTACTCTAAGGTAACAGGGTCTGTCATGTGAGCATATGCTTAGGACAAAGGCAGAGAAATGGGAAAAGCTGGCACGGCTTGACCCAAATAAAACAGTTCCATACAGTATACTGGCAGGTAAGGTGCTGGTGTATCAAACTGCAAACCCCAAACGTTCATCCCGTGTCGGGTACTCAATCCTCCAAGACAAAGTCTATACAGAAAATAAATGTGCAGAGATATAGGAGGCACTCACACGGGGTAACGTCAAAAATTTCTTGGCTTTATTTAGACATACAGGAGCAAAAGCGGACACGTGTGGATTCAGTCCACCAAGTGCAGGTCACATAAAAAAGGGTATATCATATACTTAGTGGTTGTTCCTTGATCTGCTGGATTTATGGATGGATCTTTCCTGTTTTCTTGCACACGGTGACTCCGGATGTGAGTTAACGGTTTTCTGGGTATACCAACAACGAAATAATGCCCCAAGAGGAGGGGAGGGAACCATTACACTAAACAACAAGTGTGCCCATAAGGCACTGGAATCCTCATAACTTTTATTTATTCATTTATAAATTAACCAAGGGAGGAATATTAAAACCACAACTAATTCCACTGGATGTAATCCACTATCCTTTCCAATATTGTACACAACTGTTCTATTCAGAACTAGTTAGGAAAAGGATGTTCAGTACTAAACTAGTGCTGATTAAAGGATTTTTATGCCGACATTGGAGGCAGTTGCACCAGCCGTGTGCACTGCCTCTCACTTAACTTCTTATATGCCAGTGGATATTAGTGCAATTAAAACTGTGTATCTGCTATGTTTTGCCACTAAGTGTGGCTTTCTCAAGGATGGCAGCTAGCAGAATGAATGCTAGATGTGTCAGCTCCGGATTTTAAGCCCTCTGAGTCTGACATCATGACCAATCGGCTCATGCGTGTCGCATGCGATACCTGTCACGCCAATAGGGATCCTGTATACCTGTAAACACAACACCTTTACATACGTGATGGCCGTCCTGCTCCAATCGGCTATTCCAGAGGGGTTACCTGGGGCCTGACCAGGCTCCACTCCCGGACCACGTCCGTGATCGCGCGCCACCGGCCAATCCACAAACGAGCGGATAGCAGGTCATTTCCTTCATTCCTTATCAGGTGAATTGCGCATGTCGCTGGACTTTGAAATCATCCTACATTGAGATGTACATTGCGCATGACAAGGCTGTTAGAGTATTTCTCATGTCATTCCTGCATTTGTCACAGAGCTTTATGCAGTCATACATAATGATCACGTGAGCTGACACGTAGCATTCAGTCTGCTAGCTGCCATCCTTGAGAAAGCCACACTTAGTGGCGAAACATGTAGGATTTTAACAGATACACGGTTTTAATTGAACTAATATCCACTGGCATATAAGAAGTTAAGTGAGAGGCAGTGCACACTGCAGGTGCAACTGCCTCCAATGTCAGCATAAAAAGCCTTTAGGGTACGTTCCCACACGGCGTATTTTGCTGCGTATTTGCTGCGTATTTGGTGCTGCGTATTTTCCTACCCATTGACTTCAACAGAGAAAATAAAATACGCAGCAGCAAATACGCAGCAAATACGCCGTGTGGGAATGTACCCTTAATCAGCACTAGTTTAGTACTGAACATCCTTTTCCTAACTAGTTCTGAATAGAACAGTTGTGTACAATATTGGAAAGGATAGTGGATTACATCCAGTGGAATTAATTGTGGTTTTAATATTCCTCCCTTGGTTAATTTATAAATGAATGAATAAAGGTTACGTTTTATAAGAGTAGGGATTATGAGGATTCCAGTTCCTTATGGGCACACTTATTGTTTAGTGTAACGGTTTTCTGGGGTCTCACTAGTTGTGCAGTTGTTATCCCTCCAGTTCCAGCAGACCTGGCAAGCTTTTCTTGATTTTTCCTATGTTTCCCCATTGTACTTATGTTTCTTTGTATGCCCTGATGTGACCAATTGCTATATTATCCTGTCTCATTTGTAGCCAGGTGTAGTCTGTCTGTTGCTGCTCCTTTTAACTGTTTTTGACACAATATCCAATAAAGATTATTTTATTGTTTACATAATTTATTGGGTCTGGGTGTGATTTGTTAGGCTGCCATTTACAAATCTAACTGGTACCAGTTGATTTGAAAACATTTATTTTCCACTGGAGTACCCCTTTAATTTTTTTACTGGCTCCTAGATTCCAAAATGTATTCAAGCCCTGCACCAGGGACACTTGGTTCCAAGTGTATTTATCTTGCTTAACCCCTTAAGGACTGAGGCCGTTTTCATCTTAAGGACTGAGCCCTTTTTCGCAATTCTGACTACCGTATCTTTAAGCGTTAATAACTCTAAAACGCTTTTACCGAATATTCTGATTCTGAGATAGTTTTTTTTCGGGACATATTCTACTTTATTTTGGTGGTAAATTTTCGGCGTTACTTGCATCCTTTCTTGGTGAAAAATCCCCAAATTTCATGAAAATTTTGCATTTTTCTAACTTGAAGCTCTCTACTTGTAAGGAAAATGGATATTCCAAATACATTAAATTTTTATTCACAAATACAATATATCCATTTTATGTTGGCATCATAAAATGGACATATTTTTACTTTTTGAAAAAATTAGAGGGCTTCAAAGTAGAGCAGCAATTTTCAAACATTTCATGAAAATTGCTAAATCTGAAGGGACAGATGTTACAGAACTACAACTCCCAGCATGCCTGGGCAGTCTATGCATGCTGAGAGTTGTAGTTTGGCAACATCTGGAGGGCTACCGTTTGGGTACCTCTGTAACAGTGGTCACCAAACTGTGACCCTCCAGATGTTGCAAAACTACAACTCCCAGCATGCCCAGACAGCCTTTGGCTGTCTGGGCATGCTGGGAGTTGCAGTCCGGCCTTCCTAGCGGTTCCCACAGTAAAGATCACATTACTTTCACTTTCATTTCTCCTCCCGACCGACGATTCCCTACCTGAGATCTCCGCTGGATGTCTGCGATGATCGCCGGGCCCCACGAATCTTCTACTCTGGTACAGGACTCCATCTTCTACTCCCGTTCTGCACGACATCCAGGGGTGGGCAGAATGGGGGGTTTCCATGGCAACCCCCTGTCCTGCGCTGCCATTGGTCAGAACTCAGTTCTGACTAATCGCAGGGGATAGGAGGAGATCGCAGCACTGCGACCTCACTCCTATCCCTTTAGGCTGATCGGGGCTGTCACTGACAACTCCGATCATCCCTATTTTCTGGGCGATCGGGTCACCAGAGATCCGATCAGCCCAGAATTGGAGAAAATCGCATGTCTGAATTGACATGCGATTTTCTCCGATCGCCGACATGGTCTCAGGAACCCCCTGAGCGATGTGCCGGGGTGCCTGCTGAATGATTTCAGCAGGAATCCCGATCCGGTCCCCAACCGGCTAGCGGCGGGGACCGGAATTCCCAAGGGCATATCCATACGCCCTGCGTCCTTAAGGACTCGGGATGCAGGGCATATGGATACGCCCTGCGTCCTTAACAGGTTAAAGTATGACCATCAACATAGGTAAAGTTTAGCTGGTTTACGTTTAGCAGTTTGGAGGGATAAAGACTCCCAACAGACTCCTTTTAAATATATGGCTTATAGAATAAGAGACACATAAGGATTTTCACCCTTGATACTAAACTTGCACCTAACATCAATGACTTGCTGTGTTTCTATCCCCTAAAACTTTGTCATTGCTGGTAAGTTTTTTTGGTTTCTTTTTAAGAAAAAAAACATGTATGTACTTGAGTAATAAAATCATGTATTTGCTTAGATATTATCTGACCTTAGCAATTTCCTTCTCTTTGAGAATGTGCTCAATTCTATTCACCCTAGGGCGCAGTGTACTTGGGAGTAAATAGTTTCTGGTAATGTATATATTAACTTGAATAAGCTGACAAGGAGCAAGGCAAAACTCTCTCTAGTATTTTTCCATAAAATTGCAGGAGCCAGGCAGTCATGACTTACCTAGATTAGTGTTGAAAGTGGGATCAATGAGGGTAAATTAAGGGAGGAGACTGAACTAAAAGGAACATGTGTGATGGCTTGCTCTTGCAGACAGGGGCGGTTGCAGTAAAGAGGCACGGAAACAGGACTTTTCAACTCAAAGTTCAGTGTTTTATTCACACTTGGCAAACAGTCTTTAAGTGCAGAACAAAGGAAAAGTAACAAAAGTCCACCTGTATTTGTTTGTTCACGCCTGAGTCCATGCCATGCGGCATCAAGCAAGTCTTTTCCAAGCCTCCAGGCTGTCTGCTGACCAGCTTCCAAACTCTCAGGGAAGAGCTCCACACTCCGCTCTCTCTGGCAGTGTGAGCTGCAACTAACAAATCCCCCTCAGCTAATGAAGCAGGCTGCCTTTAAGGCCAACAAAAGGCAGCCTGGATTGTGGGGAATGGCCCCCACCCTACATTGACCATTCCCAGTAAGAGCCATCCCGGATTGGCCTTCCAGCCATACTACGGCCACAGTGTCAGTCTGCATCGCAGTACAGACACTGGATAAATATTGTCTCTTACTTCACCAAGGCCAGGAGCCTTGGTGACACATATCTCCCATCAACCACCATGCCCTTCACTTTCTCACACATGATATAGCAGTTAAAACTTTTTATCTATTATTGAAGGTAATGTTTTTAGAAAAAACATGGATGTACTTGAGTAATAAAAGATCATATCACCCATATCATGTAGTTTTTATTATTGTTCTAGTGTAATCATTTCGGGGTTTGATCTATGACTATTGTCAAGTGTTAAAATATTAGTGCTTAACTGTTTCTTATTCTATTCCTAAACCTGTAAGGCCAGGTTCACGCTACAGAATTTCTGAACAGAATTCCATCTCTTAAATTCCACTCAGAAATTCCAGTGCAGCAATGGCAATGGAATTCGCTGCACAGTGCACACTAGGGAATTTTAGTAGCGGATATTCTGTAGCTGAAATTCTGCCACCAGAGGAATGGACTTGTCCATTCTTAAGGCAGAATCCACTCCACAGACATTGCAATTTATGAATCAGGTGGCGTTGGGTGCACTAGGAGGCACCGGATGAAACTTTTCCGTTTGGAGTATCGTAAGTGTGAACCTGGCCTAAGTATAAGGCCGGTTGACTCTTAAGAAGCTCAGGAGGGAAAAGCAAACAATCGGACTCTGCTGTACTAGTATTTCCGAGCGGAATTTCAAAACTTTTGAAGTGTGAATCCAAACGTAAGGACACACTTAGTGGTGTAATTGTAATTTTCCTTTTTTTTTTTTTAAGATGACCCGGCAAGAAGGTATATCATTGCCTTAACAGTGACATGGAGCTTGTATATTCATGCATAGGGTGGGAGGGTGAATTTAAATCATTGACATGGGGCCCAGCTTAGGGTGGGTTCACACTACGTTTTCTCCCATACGGGAGCGCATACGGCAGGGGGGAGCTAAAACCTCGCGCTCCCGTATGTCACCGTATGCGCTCCCGTATGTCATTCATTTCAATGAGCCGGCCGGAGTGAAACGTTCGGTCCGGTCGGCTAATTTTTGCGCCGTATGCGCTTTTACAACCGGACCTAAAACTGGTCAACCGCGGTTTTAGGTCCGGTTATAAAAGCGCATACGGCGCAAAAATGAGCCGACCGGACCGAACGTTTCACTCCGGCCGGCTCATTGAAATGAATGACATACGGGAGCGCATACGGTGACATACGGGAGCGCGAGGTTTTAGCTCTCCCCTGCCGTATGTGCTCCCGTATGGGAGAAAACGTAGTGTGAACCCAGCCTTAGTCTGGCTACAACCCTGTATTATGCATATAGATTTATGCATTTAAAGCGTTTGAACAGAATATATTCAGCATCTACTTCATGAATTTTAATTTATTCCAGCAAAGACATGGGGGCAGGGGGGGGGGGGGCACGGAGCGAACTTCTCTTTTGCATTGAGGGGACGTGCCGAGACATCACGAGCGGGGTGTGGCCGTGACATCACAAGCCTCTGGCACTGCTCCCAACTCTCTATATGAATGCCGGGTGCAGCAGGGAGATCAAGGGGGTCCCCAGGGGCGGGACCCCTGCGATCAGACATCTTATCTCCTATCCTTTGGATAGGGGATAAGATGTCTAGGGGCAGAGTACCCCTTTTAAGCTTGACAAAGACTATACATGTAAAGGGTCAAAACATTGCTATTGTACTATGTCTTTGCTTGAATACATTCTTATTCATGAAGTAGATGCTGGACATATTTCATTTAAACATTTGGGAGTCTTCTGGGATTTTGTTCACCTGGTCAGTCTGTGCATTTAACATGGCGTAGTAAAACTTTGCAATCTCGTTGGAACTCTTTTCATTGAATGTCTAGCAGACATGTCAAAAATTTTAATTGGCATTGCTAAAAATAGGTGGGTGAAGTGAGATTTACTCCCTTACCCGGAACACAGTCTACCACATTGCAGGTAATGGGCTCCATAGGTATAACAGAGCCCGTCTCCTGCAATGAGTGCTGAACCAGCCCCACAGTTCACTGCTATATCTACTAGTTGGTGGTGATCTCCCCCCCTCGACTGATGAAAACATTTGACATGTCTGCATGACATGTGAGAAGTTTTTTATTTTATTTTTTTACAATAGTAACGCTTTAAAATATAATACCAATAATAAAAGAACATAATTCAATTACACTTGCATAATATAGGCAATTCCTCCATTACTAAATCATCTACACTTAACTCTAGCTCTGACAGATGTAATATGAGGTAAGTTACATGTAAAGGTCATTGGTCAAATCTCACATTCTGTAGCTGATGCAATACTACAGGGGATGACAACAGCCCTTGTTCAAGGCTATGGCCTGACTGCTCTATATAGTGACAGCTAGACTTGCTACTACATGTCTGGGAAAACTATCAGCAGCTGCACACAAGATAGGCGATCGATTTACTGACTGAAATGATAATATTATTGACTTAAGTGTTATTTGGCTACAACTCTCCCTGCCTGACCTACATGCTATAATCCAGATACCATCACCTTTATTCTCTAAATTGTGTGGATTTTAAGTCTGTTTTTTTATTTTAATTAAATGACAGTTCAATAAAATAATCTACTTTTTAATGAATTATCTTGCAAATTATTACACATGATGTAATATTTTGTTAAGTTTAGTGTTAGTATTCTATAAAATCTCTCTTTTATAAATCTGGTTTCCTTTTATAAATCTGGATGTAGTAAAAAGAGACCTTTGAGAAAAAGAAAACCCCAGCCTTTTGTAAATACTTTTATAAAATTTTTATTGTTAAAGTGTTCTTGTCGGGGCGGCACCTGGTGGCATGACGTGAGACCGCGGCGCTCTGACTCATTCTCCCCTGACCTCCGACTGATGCTGCCTGCCCGTATGATGCATCCCACAGCATCCAGGCTTAAGCTACCCCCGATCTGGATTATTTGATGCCCCCCTGCCCCAGCTCCCTTACCTGGCTGGGGCAGGCGCTCACCGTGGTTTTCAGTCCAGGGGGAGAGACGATGAGTGGCCGCGGGCTGGTGCCCTTTTCGGGGTAATTGGCAGAAGGACCCTGGGAGTGTGGGGGTGAAGCAGGTCAGATGGAGTGGTTCCTGCCCCCTCCCAGGTCCGGGAGGCCGGGCTGACAGACCCAACATGCGACGTTTGAGACGCAGTGAGCACGCTGGAACTATAGAAAATTCCTCCACGGTTGAGCAAGAGGGACACGTGGCTGAGCTTGGACGCCTCCGGAGGTCCAGAGCTGGTGCCGGCGCCATGGCAGCCGTCCCTCATCTCCTAATCAAATGAAAACACTGGACCGTGAGTACAGAAATTGCCATTATGGACATGTGCGGGGGGACTGTGTATTGCCGAAGTCGGGGGTTTCAGTAAAGTGTACAGAACCAAACAAGAATGAACTGAATGATAATGTATGCTAGGTAAACCACAGCAACAAACCATGGCTAGCCTGCACCATAGTTCACACTGAGATAAAATATATGGGTTGGATTATTACTATATGGACCTATGCCAATGGAGAGAGCGAGAAAAGAAAAGAATGTAAACTGTAATGGATACCCTGAATTGTACATGCATTCTGTCTCCTGCTGGGACATTAAAATGTATAGGTGGTGGAGGGGAGGGAAGGTATAGTGGGGAGAGGGAGGAAGAGGTGGGGAGATATACCGCTCTGGTTGACATAGCTGTCCTGTTGCAAAAGTTGGGGGGGGGGGGGAACCTTTAAAAAGAATCTTTCTAATTTCTGCCCTTTTTTTGTTGTTTTCCCCCCCCCTATTTTTATTTTTCTTTCTTTCCCTCTCTTTCTTTCTTCTTCTTTCTTTTCCCCTATGCAATCTATAGCAGCGTAGATGGGAGAGATATCTGCATTGAGTTCCAGAACCACTATCTCCTGATAAGTGAGTCATTTCTCTGTTCAACACATATATTTTAATAAACTAAAGACATTTCTGATTTTACTCCAATCCTTTTGTTCGCCTTGAATTACAGGCCCCATATATTTGGGGTGAGAGAGGACCTTGTTGGAGATCAAATGCAAATAAGTTTTATGTGTAGAAAAATATTGCCCGGACCTTCCAAGGTATTGTGATTTGATAAAATAGATAATAGATAATTGGGTCGTACTCCAATAATAATTCAATGGTTATTTATTTAAAATGTATAGTGCATTACTCCTCACAGGGCCCTTGTGAGAAAAAACACATATATTAAATGTACAAGATCCTAAAATGTAAAAATATAAAATATCACTGGCATATAAGATAGCTCTATGTAGACAAATTCATATAACGTCTTTGCAGTATTGTGAAGATGCAGTATAAATGTCCTTTTGTGTGGCAACTATAAATCAAAGTGGATACTCTGTTACCGGTCCTGGATGATGTGGCTCTGTCAGCTCCCGTGCCTAGATATCACAGTCAGCGGTCTTAGATGGTGCTGTGGCTTTAACTCTCAAGATCCAGATGTTATGCGGTGATGGTCGTCCCAGGCTGGTGGCACTGGCAGGCGCCGATGATAGAATCGCCGGGAGACCGTGCGCTGGCAAGCGCCGATGGTGGATTTGTCAGGAGACCAAGCGCTGGCAGGCGCTGATGGTATCGATCTCCTCACCGCTGGACTTGGAAGCCGGAGACTACACGCTGGGTAGATGGAACTTGCCTCGTGTAGGTGGCGTGTGACGTCAGCTTGAGCCGGAGCTGGCCAGGTAAAATCAGGAGCGGACACTAGTCTAGATCGACTAATGCGTAGGAGATCCACAATGTGATGAGTTTGCTCCGTGAGCAATAGCTTAAGTTCATAAAGAGCATAAATGCCAGTGAACAAGATTAATGTACAGGACTAGACGCGTTTCAGGGTTCTCAGATACGACCCTTTCCTCAGTAGTCAACTACTGAGGAAAGGGTCGTATCTGAGAACCCTGAAACGCGTCTAGTCCTGTACATTAATCTTGTTCACTGGCATTTATGCTCTTTATGAACTTAAGCTATTGCTCACGGAGCAAATTCATCACATTGTGGATCTCCTACGCATTAGTCGATCTAGACTAGTGTCCGGTCCTGATTTTACCTGGCCAGCTCCGGCTCAAGCTGACGTCACACGCCACCTACACGAGGTAAGTTCCATCTACCCAGCGTGTAGTCTCCGGCTTCCAAGTCCAGCGGTGAGGAGATCGATACCATCAGCGCCTGCCAGCGCTTGGTCTCCTGACAAATCCACCATCGGCGCTTGCCAGCGCACGGTCTCCCGGCGATTCTATCATCGGCGCCTGCCAGTGCCACCAGCCTGGGACGACCATCACCGCATAACATCTGGATCTTGAGAGTTAAAGCCACAGCACCATCTAAGACCGCTGACTGTTATCTAGGCACGGGAGCTGACAGAGCCACATCATCCAGGACCGGTAACAGAGTATCCACTTTGATTTATAGTTGCCACACAAAAGGACATTTATACTGCATCTTCACAATACTGCAAAGACGTTATATGAATTTGTCTACATAGAGCTATCTTATATGCCAGTGATATTTTATATTTTTACATTTTAGGATCTTGTACATTTAATATATGTGTTTTTTCTCACAAGGGCCCTGTGAGCAGTAATGCACTATACATTTTAAATAAATAACCATTGAATTATTATTGGAGTACGACCCAATTATCTATTATCTATTTTATCAAATCACACTACCTTGGAAGGTCCGGGCAATATTTTTCTACACATATTTCGTTATTTTTTGCAGCTGTGGTATAGTTGCATGCCCTGTTGACCTCAGGTAGGGTTTACACATTAATTGTGAGCTGCACTTGCACCTTTTTTCCTTTTCTGCAAATAAGTTTTAGCCCACAAGTTTGAAACACGGGCTTGGGGACTGGACTAAAATCGCACATTCATAGTTTGGTCTGGTGGTCTGTGCTAAAATTCTCATCTCTTATTTTAAAAATAAAGGAGAGCTTGCATTGGCTCATGCCACCCAAACCACAACAATGTAGATCAGGGGGCAAAGGTGGAGCTCTGTGAAAATTGACAAATATATGAAGTCACCTCCATTTTCAAGGAATAAAAATATGAAAGATATTTCACCGCCTAGTTCAAAACCACCAGGCTCAAGAAATTAGGTTTTGCAGGGGGAGGGAGCAATGGAGTCAGCCACGGAAGAAAATATATCACTGCAGATCCTCTCCAATATTCTGGTGGAGATTAAACAATGCAATCTCTCCCTAAAAGATCTATCAGTGCACGTTGGATCTATTTCCACCCAGATTAGCCTTGTGAGAGATGACCAAAGGTTAGGCCAAATTGAGAAAGAAATGCCAGACCTAGAAGTGGGATTAGCTAAATTACAATCAAATGTGGACCAGTTACTTAAGGAAAATCTATTTTTTAAGACAAAACTGTCGGATCTGGAAGATTGCTCGAGAAGGTCAAACATTCATATTTTAGGGCTACCGGGAGGCTCAGAAGGAAATAATATGATCGCATTTTGCTTACAATGGTTTAAGGAACTCTTTACAGGAGACTGCCTATCAGGAAATGTTGGTATTGAACGGGCACACTGGGTACCCACCCACAAACCTCCACCGGGATATCCACCCAGAACAGTTTTCGTGAAAGTGATCTCATCGAATGATAGAGACTCAATTCTTAGAAGAACAAGAGAAATGAGAGACTTGCAGTATAATTCTTTTAGAGTAGCAATGTACAAGTGTTGAAATTTTGTGAAGATGTTGCCCACCTTCCAATCCTAATAGTTGTGGACTTTAACTCAATAATGGATAGTAATTTGCATAGGAGAGGTGGTAGAGGTGACAGGACCCCTGGACGTTCCTTGCTAGCAAGGTTCTCTGCAAGGTTTCATATTTGGCGGAAGAAATATGGAGTTAGACCAGCCTTCTGCTATAGCAACACATTCAACACAGCGTCTAGAATAGACCTCTGTTTGGCTAATACCCAAGCTTTGAATTTGATTCATAGTATGAAATATGGGGTGAAGTCCATATCGGACCACTTTCCACTAAATATTGTTCTTAATGTAGAAAAAAGGGGGACAGGACATAAAGATGGTTTCTCTCTTAACCCACATTGGTTGGGAGTAATTAATTAACCTGTTCAGGACGCCAGGCGTATGCATACGCCCGTGGGAATTCCGGTCCCCGCCGCTAGCCAGTTGGGGACCGGAATGCCTGCTGAAATCATTCAGCAGGCATCCCAGCACATCGCCCAGGGGGGTCCCGAGGCCCCCCCCCCCCCCCCCATGTCGGTGATCGCAGAAAATCGCATGTCAATTCAGACATGCGATTTTCTGCTATTCCGGGCTGATCGGGTCTCTGGTCATCCGATCACCCGGAAAATAGCGATGATCGGAGCTGTCAGGGACAGCCCCGATCATCCTGCTGGGAGTTGTAATTTTGCAACATCTGGAGGGTCACAGTTTGGAGACCACTGTTACAGTGGTGCCCAAACGGTAGCCCTCCAGATGTTGCCAAACTACAACTCTCAGCATGCCTGGACTGCCCAGGCATGCTGGGAGTTGTAGTTCTGTAACATCTGTCCCTTCAGATTTAGCAATTTTCATGACATTTTTTAAAATTGCTGCTTTACTTTTCAAAAAGCAAAAAGATGTCCATTTTATGATGCCAACATGAAGTGGACATATTGTATTTGTGAATAAAAATAAAATTTATTGGGAATATCCATTTTCCTTACAAGTAGAGCTTCAAAGTTAGAAAAATTTTAAATTTTCAAAATTTTCATGAAATTTTGGGATTTTTCACCAAAAAAGGATGCAAGTAACGCCGAAAATTTACCACCAAAATAAAGTAGAATATGTCCCGAAAAAACTATCTCAGAATCAGAATATTCGGTAAAAGCATTTTCGCATTATTAATTCGTAAAGCGACAGTGGTCAGAATTGCGAAAAAGGTCTCAGTCCTTAAGGTGAAAAAGGGCTGCGTCCTTAAGGGGTTAAGATGAGTTTATAATAACAGAAATTGTGGCCTTCTGGGACAGAAATAAAAATGAGACCACAATCAATATAGCTTGGGATACCTTAAAGTGGTACTACCATGGCGAGACAGTTTGTGTTCCGTGCTTTATCTCCTTTTAAGCTATATTATAGTTTTTTTATTTAATTTTTTATAAATGTGTGTATAGTTTTTTTTTTTTTTGTCTGACCTTTGTTGTTTGGAGGAAGTCTGGTAGTTTCAGCTATTTCCTGCTCATGCCGACCCCTCATTTTTTTTTCACCTTGCAGAGTTTCAGTGATTGTTTCGTCATCATGGGGATGGGTTCCGTGATTTGAGCCTGCCTTCTATGTTCCGCCACCCGCCGCCCATCTGTTTATTATTCATACTTTCGTTCTGTGATCCTCCTTCTCTGCCCACGGATATGATCACATGACTTTACAGCCTCGTTTTCGCTCAACCAATGAACATTCCGTAAAGTCATGTGACTTTAGCAAGCTTCGTTTTTGAAAACTCTGCGAGGTTTTGTGAAAATCAGCCTCATTTTCGCAATCAAATGATGCTGCCAGGCTGTGATAGGAATTTTGTGCTGCATCAATTACGCATCATGCCCAGCGCATGCGCAAGTGCATGAAGCTGTTCCATTGTGGCTAAAGGAGGATCACCTTACGAGCCAATAAGAACAACGGCTATTAGACTATAATGGGATTTTCTAACGGCCATATAGGATTTTGTAACTGCCGTTTTTCAGCTGATTTTCAGACGGAACTTTGTAGGGATCTTTAAAACAGAGTAATTTTGTAGTGCGAAAGGGGCCTTACTGCCCACTGTTCAAAAAACATGTGAGGTGTAAGTACTCACTATAACCCTTGTTACGTTCCTTGATGGGTTTAGTTTCTAAAATGGTGTCACATGTGTGGAGTTACTGCTGATTTTGCACAATGGGGGCTTTGAAAACTCCCATGGCCCCCGACTTCAATTCCAACAAACTTTTCACTCCAAGCCCAATGGCGCTCCTTCAATTCTGAGCATTGCATTGCGCCCGCAGAGCATTTTACATCCACATATGGGGTATTTTCTTTCTCAGGCAAAATTGCACTACAAATTTTGGGGGCCTTTTGCCCTATTACCCCATGTGAAAATGAAACATTTAGGGTAACACTATCAATATAGTGCGAAAAATCAAATTTTTCACATTTACGACCCACTGTTCAAAAAACCTTTGAGGTGTAAGTACTCACTGTAACCCTGGTTACGTTCCTGGAGGGTTGTAGTTTCCAAAATGGTGTCACATGTGGGGGTTTTCTGAGGTTCTGGCTCCATGGGAGGTTTGTAAATGCACATGGCCCCGACGTCAATTCCAGCAAAATTCTCTCTCCAAAAGTCCAATGGCCTCTTTCTGTTCTGAGACCTGTAGTGCACCAGTAGAGCACTAAACGTCCCCATATGGGGCATTTTCTTAATCGAGAGAAATTGGGCTTCAAATTTTGGGGTTCATTTTCTCCTATTGCCCCTTGTGAAAATGAAAAATTTGGGGTAACACCATCATTTTAGTGTTAAAAATAAATGTTTTCACTTTAACGGCCCACTGTTCAAAAAACTTGTGAGGTGTAAGTACTCACTGTAACCCTTGTTACGTTCCTGGAGGGGTGTAGTTTCCAAAATGGTGTCACATGTGGAGGTTTTCTGCTGTTCTGGCTTCATGGGAGGTTTGTAAATGCACATGGCCCCGACTTCAATTTCAGCAAAATTCTCTCTCCAAAAGTCCAATGGTGCTCCTTCTGTTCTGAGACCTGTAGTGCGCCAGCAAAACACTGAACATCCACATATGGGGCATTTTCTTAATCGGGAAAAATGGGATTCAAATTTTGGGGTCCATTTTCTCCTATTACCCCTTGTGAAAAAAATAAATTTGGGGTAACACCATCATTTCAGTGTTAAAAATCTTATTTTTCATTTTCACGTCCAAGTTCAACGCAAAGTCGTCAAACACCTGTGAGGTGTTGAGGCTCACTATAACTCTTGATACGTTCCTTGAGGGGTGGAGTTTTTTTTTTTTTTTTGCTGTTCTAGCACCATGGGGGCTTCCTAAACGCAACATGGCCCTCAAAAACCATGGCAGAAAAATTTGTTTTAAAAAAAATCCCACAGTTGCTCTTTTCTCCTCCACTTTGCTGCTATTCTTTTGAAATACCTAAAGGGTTAAAAAAAACTTTCTGAATGTCATTTTGAATACTTTGAGGGGTTTAGTTTCTATAATGGGGTCATTTATGGGGTATTTCTCACAGAAAGACCCCTCAAATCCACTTCAAACTTAGCTGGTCCCTGAAAAATTCTGATTTTGAAATTTTCGTGAAAATTTAGAAAATTGCTGCTATACTTTGAAGCCCTCTAATGTTTTCAAAAAGTAAAAACATACCAACTTTATGATGCCAACATAAAGTAGACATATTGTATTTGTGAATCAATATATAATTTATTTGGAATATCCATTTTCCTTGCAAGCAGAGAGTTTCAAAGTTAGAAAAATGCAAAATTTTCATGACATTTTGGGATTTTTCACCACTATGTTAATTTTTACCACTATTTTAAAGTAGAATATGTCACGAAAAAACAATATCAGAATCAGAATAAAAGGTAAAAGCATCTCAGAGTTATTAACCTGTTCAGGACGTAGGGCGTATGCATACGCCCTGCATCCCGAGTCTTTAAGGACGTAGGGTGTATGGATATGCCCGTGGGAATTCCGGTCCCCGCCGCTAGCCGGTTGGGAACTGGACCGGGATCCCTGCATGTCGGCAATCGGAGAAAATAGCATGTCAATTCAGATGACCCTCTAATGACCCGATCACCCGGAAAATAGGGATGATTGGAGCTGTCATTGACAGCCCCGATCATCCTGAGGGATAGGAGCGAGGTTGCAGAGCTGCGATCTCCTCCTATCCCCTGCCATTAGTCAGAAATGAGTTCTGACCAATGGCAGTGCACGACAGCGGGTTGCCATGGAAACCCCCACTCTGCCCACCCCTGGATGTCGGGCAGAACGGGGGGGAGAAGATGGCGGCCTGTTCCTGTGCCGAAGATGCCATGGGGACTGCCGATCATCGGTGGAGACAGTGGAGATCAGCAGCGCAGGTAGGGAAGCGACGGTGGGGGGGGGGGGGGGGGGGGGGGAAAGAAGAAAGGTGGCAGTAAAGTGATATTTACTGCTGCCCTTCTAGTGGTTGCCAAACTGCTGGGAGTTGTAATTTTGCAACATCTGGAGGGTCTCAGTTTGGAGTCCAAATGGTAGCCCTCCAGATGTTGCCAAACTACAACTCTCAGCATGCCTAGACTGCCCAGGCATGATGGGAGTTGTAGTTCTGTAACATCTGTCCCTTCAGATTTTGCAATTTTCATTAAAATTTTGAAAATTGCTGCTATAATTTGAAGCCCTTAAATTTTTTCAAAAAGTACAAATATGTCCATTTTATGATGCCAACATAAAGTAGACATATTGTATTTCTGAATCAATATAACATTTATTTGGAATATCAATTTTCCTTACAAGCAGAGAGCTTCAAAGTTAGAAAAATGCAAAACGAAAATTTACCACTAACATAAAGTAGAATATGTTACGAAATAACTATCTCAGAATCAGAATAGTCGGTAAAAGCATATCAGAGTTATTAATGCATAAAGTCACAGTGGTCAGAATTGCAAAAAAAGGGCTGAGTCCTTAAAGGGGTACTCCGGTGAAAACCTTTTTTCTTTTAAATCAACTGGTGGCAGAAAGTTAAACATATTTGTAAATTACTTCTATTAAAAAATCTTAATCCTTCCTGTACTTATTAGCTGCTGAATACTACAGAGGAAATTCTTTTCTTTTTGGAATGCTCTCTGATGACATCACGAGCATAGTTCTCTCTGCTGATGTTATAATAATAATAATGCTTTATTTATTGTTGTCCTTAGTGGGATTTGAACCCAAGTCCCCAGCACTGCAAGGCAGCAGTGCTAACCACTGAGCCACCATGCTGCCCTTAGCATACATCTGCTATGCATGGTTGCTAAAATGGACATAGATGTCAGCAGAGAGCACTGTGCTCGTGATGTCATCAGTGTTCCAAAAAGAAAGGAATTTCCTCTGTAGCATTCAGCAGCTAATAAGTAATGGAAGAATTAAGATTTTTTTAATAGAAGTAATTTACAAATATGTTTAACTTTCTGCCACCAGTTGATTTAAAAGAAAAAAGGTTTTCCCTTTTCCTCCTTTCATTTTTTCCTCCTCTCCGTCTAAAGATCATACCACTTTCAATTTTGCACCTACAGACCCATATAAGGGCTTGTTTTTTTGTGCCACTAATTGTACTTTGTAATGACATCAATCATTTAATACAAAATCTACTGCAAAACAAATAAATATATTTGTGGGGTGAAATTGAAGAAAAAAAAAACACGCCATTTTGTAATTTTTGGAGGCTTCTGTTTCTACGCAGTGCACTTTTCAGTAAAAATGACACCTGATCTTTATTCTATAGGTCCATACGGTTACAAGGATACCCAATTTATGTAGGTTTTATTTTATTTTACTACTTTAAAAAAATCCTAACTACATGCACCAAAATTTACATGTTTAACCCCTTAAGGACCTAGGGCGTAGGGGTACGCCCCGGCTCCCAGGTACTTAATGGGGTACTCCAGTGGAAAACTTTTTTTTTTTAATCAAATGGTGCCAGAAAGTTCAACAGATTTGTAAATTACATCTATTAAAGAATCTTAATTTCCTCTGTAGTATTTAGCAGCTAATAAGTACTGAAAGGATTATTTTCTTTTTGGAACACAGTGCTCTCTGCTGCCATCATGTCCACTGTGCTCTCTGCTGCCATCTCTGTCCATTTTAGGAACTGTTCTTAAAATGGACAGAGGTGTCAGCAGAGAGCACTGTGGTCATGATGTCAGCAGAGAGCTCTGTGTTCCAAAAAGAAAAGAATTTCCTCTGTAGTATTCAGCAGCTAATAAGTACTGGAAGGATTGAGATTTTTTAATAGAAGTAATTTACAAATCTGTTTAACTTTCTGGTACCAGTTGATAAAAAAAAAAAAAAGTTTTCCACTGGAGTACCCCTTTAACCCCTTCCCGACCTATGACATACCTGTACGTCATGGGTGGCAAGGTGTTCCCGACCCATGACATACAGGTACGTCATGAACATTACTGCCGCTACTCGTGGCACCCTGCAGCGCCCGGAAAGATGGTGGCTATCACTGATAGCCAGCCATCTTACCGTGCGACCACGGGGGGTTTCATCCCCCACCCCCCCCCCAGCGATCGCTGCTATCAGCTGGTCAAATCTGACAAGCTGATAGCAGCGTTTCGCTATGAAAATACTTAGCAGCGCGGTGTGTGAGTCCCGATCACGGGGATCGGGACACACACCGCTCTGCTAAGTGTCCCTGACCCGTCCCCCGGCGTCACTTACCCGTCCGAGCGGTGTCCCGAGCGGTCCCGGCGGTCCCGGCGTCCTCCATGCGGTCCTGGCTGCACTGCGTCCCGGAGGTGAGTTTCCGGCAGCAGTGCGGCATCTTCATTGGCAGCAGTGAGATCGCCGTAAAGAGATCTCACTGTTGCCTCTGAGAGTTTCAAAACTGCAACTCCCAGCATGCCCAGACAGCCTTTGGCTTTCTGGGCATGCTGGGAGTTGTAGTTTTGCAACATCTGGAGGTCCACAGTTTGGAGACCACTGTATAATGGTCTCCAATCTGTGCTCTTCCAGATGTTGCAAAACTACAAATCTCAGCATGCTCAGTCTGTCCAGGCATGCTGGGAGTTGTAGTTCTCTAACATCTGGAAGAGCACAGATTGGAGACCATTATACAGTGGTCTCCAAACTGTGGACCTCCAGATGTTGCAAAACTACAACTCCCAGCATGCCCAGACTGCCCAAGCATGCTAGAAGTTGTAGTTCGGCAACATCTGATCCTTCAGATATTGCCGAACTACAACTTCCAGCATGCCTGGGCAGACTGGGCATGCTGGGAGTTGTAGTTTTGCAACAACTGGAGGCACACTAGTTGGGAAACATTGTCCGTTTCCTACCTCAGTGCCTCCAGCTGTTGCAATTGTTGCAAAACTATAACTCCCAGCATGCACTGACAGACCATGCATGCTGGGAGTTGTAGTTTTGCAACAGCTGGAGGCACACTGGTTTGGAAACACTAAGTTTGGTTGCAAAACACTTGAAAGTTTATTACTTAACTTAGTGTTTCCAAACCAGCGTTCCTCCAGCTGTTGCAAAACTACAACTCCCAGCATGCACGGACAGCCAAAGGGCATGCTCGGAGTTTGCAACAGCTGGATGTTTGCCCCCCCCCAATGTGAATGTACAGGGTACACTCACATGGGCGGAGGTTTGCAGTGAGTGCTGCAAGTTTGAGATGGCGCAAATTTTGCGCTGCAGCTCAAACTTCCAGCGGCAAACTTGCTGTGAACCTCTGCCCATGTGACTGTACCCAAAAAACACTACACTAACACTAACCTAAAATAAAAAGTAAAAAACACTACATATACACATACCCCTACACAGCCCCCCTCCCCCCAAAAAATGAAAAACGTCTGGTACGCTACTGTTTCCAAAACGGAGCCTCCAGCTGTTGCAAAATAATAACTCCCAGTATTGCCGGACAGCCATTGACTGTCCAGGCATGCTGGGAGTTTTGCAACAGCTGGAGGCACCCTGTTTGGGAATCATTGGCATAGAATACCCCTATGCAAATCCCTAATTCAGGCCTCAAATGCGCATGGCGCTCTCTCACTTTGGAGCCCTGTCGTATTTCAGGGCAACAGTTTTGGGACACATATGGGGTATCGCCGTACTCGGGAGAAATTGCCTAACAAATTTTGGGGGGCTTTTTCTTCTTTAACCCCTTATGAAAAGGTGAAGTTGGGGTCTACACCAGTATGTTAGTGTAAAAAAATAAATTTTTTACACTGACCTGCTGGTGTTGCCCTATACTTTTCATTTTCACAAGAGGTAAAAGGGAAAAAAGACCCCCAAAATTTGTAACGCAATTTCTCCCGACTATGGAGATACCCCATATGTGGGCGCAAAGTGCTCTGGGGGCGCACAACAAGGCCCAGAAGGGAGAGTGCGCCATGTACATTTGAGGCGATTTGCACAGGGGTGGCTGATTATTACAGCAGTTCTGACAAACGCAAAACAATAAATATCCATATGTGACCCCATTTTGGAAACTACACCCCTCACGGAATTTAATAAGGGGTGCAGTGAGCATTTACACCCCACTGGTGTATGACAGATTTTTGGAACAGTGGTCTGTGAAAATGAAAAATAAAATTTTTGATTTGCACAGTCCACTGTTTCAAATATCTGTCAAACGCCAGTGGGGTGTAAATGCTCACTGCACCCCTTATTAAATTCCATGAGGGGTATAGTTTCCAAAATGGGGTCACATGTGGGGGGGTCCACTGTTCTGGCACCATAGGGGCTTCCTAAATGGGACATGCCCCCCAAAAACCCTTTCATAAAAACTCACTCTCCAAAATCCCATTGTCACTCCTTCCCTTCTGAGCCCTCTACTGCGCCCGCCGAACACTTTACATGGACATATGAGGTATTTCCTTACTCGAGAGAAATTGGGTTACAAATTTTAGGGTGATTTCTCTCCTTTTACCCCTTGTAAAAATTCAAAAATTGGGTCTACAAGAAAATGCGAGTGTAAAAAATGAAGATTTAGAATTTTCTCCTTCACTTTGCTGCTATTCCTGTGAAACACCTAAAGGGTTAAAACACTTACTGAATGTCATTTTGAATACTTTGGGGGGTGCAGTTTTTATAATGGGGTCATTTATGGGGTATTTCTAATATGAAGACCCTTAAAATCCACTTCCAACCTGAACTGGGCCCTGAAAAATTACGATTTTGAAAATCTTGAGAAAAATTGGAAAATTGCTGCGGAACTTTGAAGCCCTCTGGTGTCTTCCAAAAGTAAAAACTTGTAAATTTTTTTATGCAAACACAAAGTAGACATATTGTATATGTGAATCAATATGTAATTTATTTGGAATATCCATTTTCCTTTCAAGCAGAGACTTTCAAAGTTAGAAAAATGCTACATTTTCAACATTTTCATGAAATTTTTAGATTTTTTACCAAGAAAGGATACAAATATCAGTGAAATTTTGCCAATAACATAAAGTAGAATATGTCACGAAAAAACAATCTCGGAATCAGAATGATAAGTAAAAGCATTCCAAAGTTATTAATGTTTAAAGTGACAGTGGTCAGATTTTCAAAAAATGCCCAGGTCATGAAGCTGAAAATGGGCTGGTTCATGAAGGGGTTAAGGACCCAGGGGGTACCTGTACGCCTGTGGGAATTTCGATCCCCGCCGTGCACCGGGTGGGGACTGGAACGGGATGCCTGCTGAAATCATTCAGCAGGCATCCCGTGCAAATGCCTGGGGGGGCCGCAAAACGCCGATCAATTTAGATCGGGGATTTGCAGTGATTCAGGGTTAGTCGGGTCACCAGTGACCCGGTGACCTGGAAAAAAAAGGGTGATTGGTGAAGTCCGAGTCGCCACCAATCACCCTTGCCCAGCCGGAGTGAGGTGGCACCGGTGGCGTGACTAGTTGCCGGACCGGCCGACCAATCACCCGTCCAGCTGGGCGGCATCGGTGGTGAAGGAAGGGGGTGTGGGGAGGCTTACCGAGGGTCCGGAGTGGGGCAGTCCCAAGCTGCGACAGTCCTGGCGGTCTTCCGAGGAGGGATCTAACAGCAGGAGGTAAGTGCTGTTTGCCTCCTGTTGTTGCCTAGCAACAACTCCCAGCATGCACAGCCAAAGGGCATGCTGGGAGTTGTAGTTTTGCAACAGCTGGAGGCACAGCTGCAACTCCCAGCATTCCCTTTGGCTGTCTGGGTACGCTGGGAGTTGTAGTAAAGAAAAATTTTGGCTCCAGCAATTGCATAACTACAACTCCCACCATGCATGAACAGCCAAAGGCATGCTGGGAGCTGTAGTAGTGTGCCTCCAGCTGTTGCAAACAAAACTACAACGCTCAGCATACCCTTCGGTAGTTTTGCAACAGCTGAAGGCACACTGGTTGTGAAACAGAGTTTACCTAACTCAGTGTTTTGCAACCAGTGTGCCTCCAGCTGTTGCATAACTACAACCCCCAGCATGCACGGACAGCCAAAGGGCATGCTTGGAGTTGTAGTTTTGCAACAGTTGAAGCTTTGCCCCCCCTATGTGAATGTACAGGGTACATTCAAACGGGCAGAGGTTTACAGCGAGTTTCTCGCTGCAGGTTTGAGATGCAGCAAATTTTCCGCTGCAGCTCAAACTCCCAGCAGAAAATTCGCTGTGAACCCTTGTCTGTGTGAATGTACCCTAAAAACACTACACTACACTAATACATAATAAAAAGTAAAAAAAAACACTACATATACACCTACCCCTACACAGTCCTCCTCCCCAATAAAAATGAGAAGGTCTGGTACGGCAGTGGTTCCAAAATGGAGCCTCCAGCTGTTGCAAAACAACAACTCCCAGTATTGCCAGACAGCCATTGACTATCCAGGCATGCTGGGAGTTTTGCAACAGCTGGAGGCACTCTGTTCGGGAATCACTGGCATAGAATACCCCTATTTCCACCCCTATGCAAATCCCTAATTTAGGCCTCAAATGCGCATGGCGCTCTCTCACTTCGGAGCCCTGTCGTATTTCAACAGTTAAGGGCCATATATGGGGTATTTCCGTACTCGGGAGAAATTGGTTAACAAATTTTGGAGGTTTTTTTCTCCTTCCACCCCTTATGAAAAGGTAAAGTTGGGGTCTATTCCAACATGTTGTGATAATATTAAATTTTTTACACTAATATGCTGCTGTTGCCCCATACTTTTCATTTTCACAAGAGGTAAAAGGAAAAAAAGATCACCAAAATTTGTAACGTATAGTACAGTACAGAAATACCCCATATGTGATTATAAAATGCTCTGCGAGCGCACAACAAAGCTCAGGAGTGAGAGCGCCATGTACATTTGAGGTGATTTGCACAGGGGTGGCTGATTGTTACAGCCGTTCTGACATAAACACAAAAAAAAACACCCACATGTAACCTTATTTTGGAAACTGCACCCCTCACGGAACGTAACAAGGGCTATAGTGAGCCTGAACACCCCACAGGTGTTTGAAGAATTTTCGTTAAAGTTGGACGTGAAAATTAAAAAATAACATTTTTTCACTAAAATGCTGGTGTTATCCCAAATTTTTTATTTTCACAAGTGGTAATAGGAAAAAAGCCCCCCATAATTTGTAGCACCATTTCTTCTGAGTATATAAATACCCCATGTGTGGCCGTAAAGGGCTCTGCTGGCGCACTACAGGGCTCAGAAGAGAAGGAGCGCCATTGGGCTTTTAGAGAGAGATTTTTTCTGGAATTGAAGGTCATGTGTGTTTATAAATCCCCCATGGTGCCAGAAATGCGTAACCCCCCCCCACATGTGACCCGATTATGGAAACTAAACCCCTCACAGAATATAATAGGGTGCAGTGAGCATTTACGCCCCACTTGTGTCTAACAGATTTTTGGTATAGTGGTCCATGAAAATGATTAATTTTATTTTTCATTTGCACAGCCCATGTTCCAAAAGTCTGTCAAATGTCAGTGGGGTGTAAATGCTCTTTGTACCCATTGTTACATTCTGTGAGGGGTGTCGTTTCCGAAATAGGGTCAAAGGGTAAACGAACATGGCCCCCAACTTGAATTACAGCCAAATTCTCTGTCCAAAAGCCCAATGGTGCTCCTTCTCTTCTGAGCATTGTATTTCACTTGCTGAACACTGTACATCCACATATGGGATATTTCCATACCCAGAAGAAATAAGGGTACAAATTTTGGGCATTTGGGGCATTGTCTCCTTTTACTTCTTTGAAAAATGGTAAATTTGGGGGAAAAAAAATGTATTTTAGTGAAATTTTTTTTATATTTACACATCCTACTTTAACGAAAACTCGTCAAACACCTGTGGGGTGTTAAGGTTTACAGTACCCCTTTTTACGTTCCTTGAGGTGTGTAGCTTCCAAAATAGTATGCAGTGAGGGGGGGGGTTGCTGTTACGGCATCATAGGGGCTTCATAAATGTGACATGCCCCCCAAAAACCATTTCAGAAAAACTCACTCCTCAAAATCCCATTGTCGCTCCTTCCCTTCTGAGCCCTCTAGTGCACCCACAGAGCACTTTACGTTCACATATGAGGTATTTCCTTACTCGAGAAATTGGGTTACAAATTTTTGGGAGATTTCTCTCTGTTTACCCCTTGTAAAAATACAAAAACTGGGTCTACAAGAACATTCGAGTGTAAAAAATGAAGATTTTGAATTTTCTCCTTCACTTTGCTGCTATTCCTGTGAAACACCTAAAGCGTTAACAAACTTTCTGAATGTCATTTTGAATACTTTGAGTGGTGCAGTTTTTAAAATGGGGTAATTTATGGGGTATTTCTAATATGAAGATCCCTCACATCCACTTCAAAACTGAACTGGTCCCTGAAAAATTACGATTTAGAAAATTTTGAGAAAAATTGGAAAATTGCTGCTGAACTTTGAAGCCCTCTGATGTCTTCCAAAAGTAAAAACATGTCAACTTTATGGTGCAAACATAAAGTAGACATATTGTATATGTGAATAAATATATAATTTATTTGGGATGTTCATTTTCCTTATAAGCAGAGAGTTTCAAATAAAAAACATGCTAAATTTTCTAATTTTCCAGCAAATTTTGGAATTTTTCACCAAGAAATGATGCAAGTATCGACAAAAATTTTACCACTAATGTAAAATTGAATATGTCACGAAAAAACACTCTCGGAATCAGAATAAAAAGTAGAAGCATCCCAGATTCATAAATGCTTAAAGTGACAGTGGTCAGATGTGCAAAAAATGTCCTTAAAGTCCTTTAAACTGTAGCTCCCACCAAGTACTATAATCTAATCTAATATGTCCCTACCTAGTAGTAATCTAGCCCTAACCCCCTACCTGGCTTCAAAAATTTTTTTTAATCGCTTTAATAGAGCAGATTTAGTGCTCTTAAATCTGCGCTATAAAGCAGGGCAGGAAGCAGCGCTTCCCAGCTTGCTTCCGCCCTCAGTCTATGCATGAGTGTTATTTATCTAATAGGGTGCCTCCAGCTGTTTCCCAACTACAACTCCCAGCATGCCATGATTGCTATTAGCTGTCAGGCCATGCTGAGAATTGTAGTTGTGAAACAGCTGGGGGCACCCTATTAGATAAATAACACTCATGCCTAGTGCTGGGCGATATACAGTACCGTTTTTTTTTTTCTCCCAGCGGTGTCACAAGAATGCCTCCCGCGAGAGCTACCATCACCGCTAGCGGGGTCCCTGTGCCCACTAGCGGTGTCACAAGAATGCCGAGCGCGGCTCTGTTCCCCGTACCTGTCAGCTCTCAGGGTACGGGAACACTTTTGATCGCTTACACTGATCAATGCAATGTCATAGCATAGCATTGATAAGTGTTCTCGGTGCTCTAGCAGACCGCCGAACAGACGACGAAGAGGCAGGTAAGGACCCTCTCGTCATCCAGTAAGTAAGAATGGATTAAACCCCATAAACGGTACCAGGGCGTACATGTACGCCTTGGTCTTTAACTACCAGGGCTCGAGGGCGTACCTGTACACCCTTGCTCCTGGACAGGTTAAGATAAAATAAACATGTAAAAGCATGTGTGTTATTGGTATATTTCAAATTTTTTTTTTATAAAACTTTTAAATCTAGAAAAAAGTTAATAATTATTTAACGAAAGTTGCTTCAGTATTTCCATATGCACAGCAAAGTTAATAACATATACTGCATTCTATCAATAAAATATAAAGAGATTCACATAATTTAAACATTGCTACCTGCACCCCAAATGATACCTTTAAGAAAATCTGATAGCTGTTCACCCACACTAAACCAGGTATACTGGATTATAGTACTGGATTATAGAGTGAATCAAGAGTTGTAAAATGATGGGTCACTTACTTAAATTTGTTCCTTAGGTGCAGCGTTATGGTAGTAAATAGCTTTATTCCTAATGCGCCCCATCGTGCATTTGAGGCGGAGAGTCGGCTGCCCAAACTCCCCTGCCTTATCTATATTTACTCCCCGGCCCACCCCCCCGGGTTCATTATACAAATTCTTCACTCTAACGTCACGTGAGTGCCAGCAGGGGTGAGATGAGCGCTTTACTTTCTGAGCAGAGCGCATGCGTCGTTGGTTCGCTGCACCCGGAAGTTGATTGTAGCAAGGCTTCAGTGATGCAGGTAGAGATGCACTCATCTCCCCCGCCGGCTCTCACGTCCTAGTAAAGTGAGAGTCAAGAACTTCAATAATGAAGCAAGGGGTTTTCTTCGGGCAGAATATAGATTAAGCAGAGACTCACTGGGATTGTGAGTTATTAACCAGAAAAGGAGGCAGCATTGTGCTTCGCTTCCCAGCTGACTAAGAACTTTGTACATTTCTCTATATAGACTTTTATGCAGAGAAAATGTTGGATCGATGTGTGATTGACATTTCAAAAGCTGTTTTAATGACAATAATGCTTTAAAAACACTCCATCCTGAAAAAATGTATTGTTAAATAGTGGAACAAATAAAATAAAAAATTATATAGTATGACCGAATGTGAGGAGACAAAAGCAAAATATATCCATAGATTGTAAAGTGCAAAAGTAAGCTCATCCTTAAAGGGGTTATCCAGCTTTGGAAAATGTAGGGATCAAGGGGTCTGACCTCTGGGACCCCTCGTGATCTCCAGAACAGGACCCTACTCTCCCCACTGAACGCTCTGGCCTGTCTTTAGACAAACTAGCCTTGGCAATGACCACTCGCGCATTCACCAGATGCAGCAGGATCCCACCTCAGTTGGTAATTGGCTGAGTGGGCAGTCACTGCTGAGGTAAGTACATCTGGGCAGGTGGGGGCTGGAGCATTCAGCGGGGAGAGTCAGGCCACGTTCTGGAGATCGTGAGGGGTCCCAGAGGTCAGGCCCTCTGTAATCAGACACTTAGCCCTTATCCTGTAGATAGGAAATATGTATTTAAAAGTTTGATAACCCCTTTCAAGGGGTTTTCCCAGGAGGAAACTCATTTCCTGAATGTGACATGTTAACATGAAGGAAATGCCCAGTTTGAGAGAGATCTGGGAACCTTTCCTAACGTCAGTTGGAAAGTGAATATAGATATTTTTTTATTTTAAGGCTTCTTTAAAAAAAAAAAAATCTGTCCAAGAAACCCCTTAAAATATTCAAAAAAGTTCATATAAAGAGTAAGTAGAAACAGGTAACAAGAATATGTGATTTATACAGTGACATAAAATTGTGGCGTGAATATTATACAGGCTTAGTAAGGTGCCTGAAGCTAATATCAGGAGACACTCCTGGATTTATTGTGTTAATTTTTTAAATAACGTTAGTGTTTTTCTATTTTGTCCTTGTAAGAAATGTTGTTTTTTTCATTGGTTGATTCTATTTATTTTTATTGAGGTATTCTGATGACTCACATGTCAGCTGAGGTTGGGAATGAACTAGCGGAGTGCGTACAGTGCTGTTACCTAATGGAGTGAGTTGGTGAAAATGAATGATGCAATGATTGCAAATATGACATAAGTTTTTGAAATGGTTGTTGCTACAATATTGCCACCAAAAGGTAGTTTAGGGTACTACACTATAAATATATTCTATTCCATGTGTAAGTCAATGACAAACTAAATGGCAGGTGGAGAAGCCTTAACTTTAACCCTTTTGTTTAGGGATTTAGAATACTTCAATGCTATGTTTATTTAAGCTCAGTTTTTTGTTTTGCCCAAACTCAAGTTACAAATGCTCCAATGACTACATAGTACTAATACATTGGGACTGCCTATAAGAGAAATAAAACATGTTTTCTCCAAATAAATATAGACAGGTAAGCCTAAGAAAGTTATTTCAGATCCAATGCTTCTTAAATTCCTTAGAGTAAAAACAGGGAATCTTGGAGTCTAAGGGGGGCAGATAGTATATCCTTTCTATGCAACACATGTATTTCTCATTATATTTCCCACTAACTTTACTGCATGTGAAGAGAAAGGGGATCTTGGAGAGTAACTTTTTTTTTTCTTTTTTTTATAGATGGTAGAAAGATGTGACTGAATTTATTGTCAGGTTCTTTTTTAATACTCTTTTATTATGAATAGAAATTAATGTCACTATATTTATTTTTAACTTTGTTGTGCATATGGCGATACAGAATATGTCTTGAGTGTTATATGTTTTCTGTTTAATAACATTTATTCAATAAAAATGATTTATTAAAAAAAATATATATATTATATATGTGTATTTGTACTTTTTTTAAAAATAAATCATTAGACATATTCCATATCGCCATATGCACAACAAAGTTAAAATATATATATATGCATATATATATATATATATATTTATTTTATTTTTTTTAATTTAAATTCAAGCTACAATTCTTAGCTGAAGTGCGCACTCATTTGGCCCACTGCCGTCTCTTCCAAATCTTTTCCCAATATTAGCTTGCTTTCATATATGCCAAATGGTTTTCTTTGAAAGTTTCCTAGATACGTGTATGCCACAGTGCTGAGGTTTGGTGGACAGTTACAACATTCCAAGCTCCGCATACAACTTGTCAGATTGTAAAATGACATTACAACATGATGCTAGCAGGTTTAATTGCATTTTCAAGATGATGGGTTCCCTTCATATTATCCTGAATTGTGGTTTCTAAGTTTTCTAACATCTGGATAAGGTTGAAATGTTCAAGAAGGTTTCTTAACCATTGTTCAGAGAATCTGAATAACACAAAAACCTTTCTTTCACTCATGGTTAGTGGCTGGCAGAATCCATTTATGGTCAAACAACTGTGTTTACTCTTTATAAATCATAATCACAACACAAACTACCCAAATGACCCTGATCAAAAGTTTACATACCTTAGTTCTTAATACCGTGTATTGCCCCCTTTAACATCAATGACAGCTTGAAGTCTTTTGTTGTAGTTGTGGATGAGGCTCTTTATCTTCTCAGATGGTAAAGCTTGCAAAAAGCTTCCAGTTTCCCTAAATTCTTGGGCTGTCTTGCATGAACTGCAAGTTTGAGGTCTCCCCAGAGTGGCTCAATAATATTGAGGTCTGGGGTCTGAGACGGCCACTCCAAAACCTTCACTTTAGTTTGCTGTAGCCTAAGACAGGTTGACTTGGCTTTGTGTTTTTGATCATTGTCATGCTGGAATGTCCAAGAATGTCCCCTGCGCAGCTTCCTGGATGATGAGTGCAAATTGTCCTCCAGTATTTGTTTATACAGCACAGAGACAAGCCTCAAACCTTCTGGCACAAAGTAATTTGGAGTGATGAGACTAAAATTGAACTGTTTGGACATATTTGGAGAGGAGTTAACAAGGCCTATGATGAAAGGTACACCATTCTTACTGTGAAACCTGGTGGTGGATCGCTGATGTTCTGGGGATATGTGAGTTACAAAGGCATAGAACATTTGGTCAAAATTGATGGCAATATGAATGCAGTAATGTATCAACAAATACAGGCGAACAATGTGCACTCCTCATCCAGGAAGCTTCAATGCTAAAACATTGCACACACTGATTTCCTACACTGATCCCTGCCATGCAATAGCATGGCATTGATCAGTGTAATCACCGTTCGACTGCTCCTGCCTGGATCTTAGGCACGAAGCAGTCATTCGACAATCGGACAGCGAGGAGGCCGATAGGGATCCTCCTCGTGTCCTGCAAGCTGTTTGGGACTCCGCGATTTCACTGCAGCGGTTCCAAACAGCACCTCTGAGCTAACTCGCAATGTTTACTTGCGTTTTAGATGTGGCGATCAAGTTTGATCGCCACGTCTAAAAGGCTAATGCCAGACATCAGCCTGATCGGCGATTTCCGGAATTAGCCGTGGGTCCTGGTTGTCTATAGCAACCCGGACCCACCGGGTATGATGCGCACTCACCTGATGAGTGCGCATCATACCTCGGAAGCCGCAGATGGACGTTAATGAACGTCCATTTGCGGCAAAGGTTTAAAAACTGGGGTATGTAAACTTTTGATCAGGGTCATTTGGGTAGTTTGTGTGATGATTATGATATAAAAAGAGTAAGCACAACAGGAGTATTGTCACGTGTTTGACAATAAATGGCTTCAGCCAACCACTAACCATGAGTGAAAGAAAAGTTTTTGTGCTGTTCATATTCTCTGAAAAATGGTTAAGAAATCCTAAATTCTGCAAGGGTATATAAACTTATGAGCACAACTGTATCTTCCATTTTCAACTAAAAGTCAAATTTATTTAATTACACTGTTCTTCAGGTAAAAAGTTGAAAACAGCTGTTCTTACATAATTTTGGGGTGCTAAAAGCGGAAATAACATTAAAAAATTTATATTGGCTCTAGTTTCCATGATATAAGTGACCAACTAATGAAGTAAGGTTTATAACATGCATGATGCAACTTACACCATAGATTACATAGTAAGTATTGGTGACCAACAGAAAACCGCCAAGCGTACAAATATGATGCAATATTAGCTAATATTATGTCACCAAATTCTATAAAAGTCACAGTATTTGTTGCTTGATGAGTTTAGGGTGGGTTCACACAACATGTACTAACTACGGGAACCCAGACCCCTTCTTATTCATTTGAATCCTCTGCGCACTGGATGCAGGTAGTGACAAACCCGCTGGCTAAAGCCACACTGATGATTAAGAGGACAGAAGACAGACGCAGCATGAGAGACCCCCTTCCGCGTAAGCCCATCTCCCCAGGGATGCCAAGTTCCTTGGTTCCCTTTCTAGCTCACCCTCAGTTGACTGCAATAGATGATGTTTGGTCACTACTGGACCGAATCCCGCTGAAAGACTTGTGCCCCAATGGGCCCTCCCCTCAAATGGACATATCCAGACGCTGTTCCCCACTCGCCCGCCCAATTGTTTCCACTGCTATACGATCAGAAGTGCGTGTGCCACGATGCTTAAGGTGTATGTCCTGGCTGCTGTTCTCCATTGGTTGGAAAAGTTGGCTCTTGCTGCCCCCTCACCAACCCTCTCCTTATGCCTTGTCTGGAAAACCATGTCACAGGAGGAAAGCTCTTTAACTCCACTATTTCTACTTTCCTGGGAGAAGGAGTTGGGGATCTCCTTGATGAGGGAGGAACAGAGTGAAGTGCTTCCACACTCGCACAATTTCTCCAAGTGCGTCAGATTGCAGGAGGGCCACAACAAGCTCCTCTCCAGGTGTTACCGCACTCCAGAATTGTTGTTCCACAGGGGCTTAGCTACTGATAATAGGTGTTGGGGATGTAAAGTAGGAGTGGGCTCATATCTCCATATCTGGTGGTCCTGCCCAGCTATAGTGCCGTTTTGGTCGGAGAATGGTGCAGCTGTGTCTACCGTTTTATAGAAGAATGTGAATTTGTCGCCTGTTCTGGTGCCACTGGGGCTTTCCACTGCTGAATGCAACCTTCATAAGAGATCTCTGGTTGCACATTTGCTTTCAGTAGCTAAGGCCTTAATACCTCTGCATTGGTTGCAGACGGTAGACCCCTCGATGCCTCTGGCACCAGAAGGTGCGCGACCTTTGCAGGATGGAGGAACTGGCCAGCTGGAGCACTGGCTCCCACGAGAGTTTCCTATCAGCCCTGGCTCCGACATCAGGAGTCGTTGTTGGAGCGCCCCGGTCCACAGCTGATTTCGTCATCCCAGTCTCACCCCCCTGGCTGATCTCTGTCGTCTGGACTACCCCACATCTCCTCTAGCTGCCACTAAACCACCTTTCTCCTTTCCTTTACTCGTCTCATCCCTTCTCCTCTCTTTCCTCTTTTTTTCTTTCTTTCTTTCTTTCTTTCTTTCTTTCTTTCTGTGTCTTTCTCTTTAGGTCTGGCTGGACCTCCACTTCCTTCTTTCTTTCCCTTTTCTTCCTCTCCTTCTTCTTTCCCCTCCTCTTTCCCTTCCCTCATTTACCTTTTATCTTCTCCCCTCTCTTTATCTTCCCTTCTCTTACACATCTGCCCTCCCTCTCACCCCCTCCCTGTTCCTCAAATTACTCTAGCTCTCTAAGCTTCCTTCTTCCTCTCCCCTCCCCCTACCACCTTCCCCTTTCTTTCCTAACTTTCTCCTAGGCCCAACTAGGGACCTATACCTTTTCTCGCCCCCTACTGCTCCCTCTCTTTACCCTACTGTACGTTTCCTATCCCTCCTGGACTGGTTGACGTCCATATCTCTCTGTTCTTGTTAGCGTCCCTCCTCTCCTATACCATGGGTTGGGGGGGCTGCTCTCTTACGGTTTCTAAGATTCTCCTTTATGGCCATAACCCTATTATCTTGCACAGGGCTCTGTGCTGAAGGCTCACGTGCTGACGGTTTTCTAATGAGCCGAACTTCTCAACTGTACTTAATCATGACAGTGAATTGTTTTGTGATACCGTTGTGTTGTACAAGCACATTGTGGCCAGTCATGCTTGACTCTCAGTGCCTATGTTACTGTTCTGTTGTATATGGTTTGTTTATAAAAATTTGAAAATAAAGAATTGATGAAAAAAAAACTAATTTTAGGAGTTTTTATAGTGATTTGAGTGAGACTATACATCTGCAGAAGAAATATATTGCATCTATATTTTCAGTCTTAAATATTCTAAAGAGGGTCTACATAATGGGGCTGATCCTTTTTGTTCTTATAAAGTTGCCATCAGAGAAGTCTTTCTCCACTCTGAACATGTATGGGTGGATTGGGATAGATAGTTGCCTTTATATGTATGGTTACCTTTTGTGATTTTAATTATGTAATAATATGTAGATTTTTCTATTGCTTAAATCTTATACAACCTAGAAGGATTTTTCTCTTGGCCAGCTTTAGTCAGATGTCACCTTATTAGGTGTGAAACACTTGAGATTTAGAGCATCTTCTGCTGACTTTGACATGTTTGGTAACACATGTGACTGCTGCTGACTGAAGGTAGGTATCTTTGAAAAAAAATGATCACCTGTGTTGGACTTTTTGCCCATTGTCCCATGTCTCATTGATGCTAAAATTGAATTGTTGTTCATGCTAAATGACAAATCTGCAACCCATCAATCAATCATTTCAGAGGCCGATTGGCTATTTGTAATTTTACCTATGGCACTGACATCTTAAAACTACAAAGTTTATGGGCCAACCATGGACAGCAATCAGAAGACCAACAGCCATCTAAAATTCCTATCACATAGGCCACTTTTTTCCTTATATGCTAACTGGCTTTGACTCTCCACTATATGATACATTGGGCTTGTCTTGAACCCACTTTCATAAAAGAGCTCAAACTTTTTGGTCTGAAAGGGGTACTCTGCCCCTAGGCATCTTATTACCTATCCAAAGGATTGGGGGCAGAGTACCCCTTTAACTATGAATATTGTTTTGATATTCTGTGTAATATTTTCTCATATGTTCTGCAAGATTTTTGGTAAACTTTTTGTAACCTTTTGGTAAACTTTGTTTCCCTGGAGTCTCATCATAGTTACAAAGTTATTTATAGTCAGTGTAGTTCAGGCAGTCAGATGATATCACTCTTGTGAATGTCAAGTATGTGAATGAGCAGCCAGTGCATTTTAGTGCCTTTTGAAGTATCTGAATATTTGAAACATGTAATGTCCTGGGGATGACAGACTCTGTGCAGGTTTTTTGAATAAGCAATTTATAGTCAGACAAACTGCCTAAAGCTGTATTCATTGACACCTTTTAAATATATTTCATTATATTCTCTGATATCCAGAGAATTCTGTTATTAAGCCTTTCTCTGCCAAGGATGTATATATCAGTTGGCTATGTATGTTGCAGTGCTGCTATATTCAGTGACTCCCAGGTGATGCCTTCTCTGATTAGAGTCATTCACTTTTTCTTCTCGATCTGACCCAGACCATTATGACCATTTCCTCCAGCCACAACTTTTTACTGCAGAACCTGTTACACAAACATATTAGACACTTTTTCCAGTATACTGCCCCCCCCCCCCCACAACTATAGAGTTCCAAACAGTAATAATTCCCCTATTTAGCATCACACATAGTAAAGTAGGTAAGTAAGTGAGTTGGTGGGGATAGGTAGGTAGGTTTCCTTGATGGTAGAATGCCACCTAAAGGTAGTTTGCCCCTGACATGTATGACACCTCTGTAGACAGCTTGTCATAGAAAAAGCCTCCACACACACAATACCACCAGGCTCCACCCCCATACACATATGCCTAAAGACTCTCCCCCCCTCCCTCACACTCACACAATACCTATAGCTTCCCCCGCACACAATACTTCCAGACTCCCCCACAAACAATACCTCCAACCTTTCCGCACATACAATACATCCAGCCTCCCCAACACACAATGCCTCCAGCCTCCCCACACACACTATTCCTCCAGACTCTCCCCACACACACTATTCCTCCAGACTCACCCCACACACACTATTCCTCCAGAATCTCCCCACACACACTATTCCACCAGACTCTCCCCACATGCCTCCAGACTCCCCCTCCCCCACACACCATACCTCCAGACTCCCCCCAAATGTCTCCAGCATCACACACACACACACATCACCTTGTCACATCACCTCTCAAAAATGGAATAACAAGTAATCAAATAGTCACAAACACAGGATACATAGGTAATTGTAAAATAGTTGTTTCTGCCACCTTGTGGTTCCAGGGGGACATGCACTTTACTGAAGAACTTTTTAAATTTGATAGTTAAAGGAGATGTCCGGTGCAGACTTTTTCTATTCCATCCTGCCTGGGCTGCAAAAAAAGACAAAACAAACTTTCTCTTACCTCCATATGCTCCCACAGAGCTCCGCAACAGCTGATCGGCCGGCCGGGCTGTCTGCTTCACACTTCCTTTAGCCCGGTACGTCACACAGTGCTTCAGTCTATCACCGGCCGCAGTGATGTCCCGCCTCGGCCGGTGATAGGCTGAAGCACCGTGTGACATACCGGGCTAAAGGAAGTAGGAAGTAAACAACCTGGCCGACCGATCAGCTGTTGTGGAGCTCCGGGGGAACATATGGAGGTAAGTGAAAGATTGTTGTGTCTTTTTTTGCAGCCCGTGCTGGATGGAATAGGAAAAGTCTGAGCCGGACATCTCCTTTAACCCCTTAAGGACTCAGCCCATTTTGGCCTTAACCCCTTAAGGACACATGACGTACTGGAACGTCATGTGTCCACTCCCGATCTATAACGCGGGGCCACGGCGTGGCCCCGCGTCATAGCGGGTCGGGCCCGGCCTCTAACAACGGCCGGGACCCGTGGCTAATAGCGCGCGGCATTGATCGCTGTGCCGCGCGCTATTAACCCTTTAGACGCGGCGTTCAAAGTTGAACGCCGCGTCTAAAGTGAAACCGAAAGCATCCCGGCTAGCTCAGTGGGCTGTTCGGGATAGCCGCGGTGAAATCGCGGCATCCCGAACAGCTGACAGGACAGCGGGAGGGCCCCTACCTGCCTCCTCGCTGTCCGATCGCCGAATGACTGCTCAGTGCCTGAGATCCAGGCATGAGCAGTCATCCGGCAGAATCGTTGATCACTGGTTTCTTATGAGAAACCAGTGATCAACATAGAAGATCAGTGTGTGCAGTGTTATAGGTCCCTATGGGACCTATAACACTGCAAAAAAAAAGTGAAAAAAAAAAGTGAATAAAGATCATTTAACTCCTCCCCTATTAAAAGTTTGAATCACCCCCCTTTTCCAATAAAAAAAAAAACACAGTGTAAATAAAAATAAAAATAAACATATGTGGTATCACCGCGTGCGGAAATGTCCGAATTATAAAAAGATATCATTAATTAAACCGCTCGGTCAATGGCGTGCGCGCAAAAAAATTCCAAAGTCCAAAATAGTGCATTTTTGGTCACTTTTTATATCATTTAAAAATGAATAAAAAGTGATCAATAAGTCCTATCAATGCAAAAATGGTACCGTTAAAAACTTCAGATCACGGCGCAAAAAATGAGCCCTCATACCGCCCCATACACGGAAAAATAAAAAAGTTATAGGGGTCAGAAGATGACAATTTTAAACGTATTAATTTTCCTGCATGTAGTTATGATTTTTTCCAGAAGTCCGACAAAATCAAACCTATATAAGTAGGGTATCATTTTAATCGTATGGACCTACAGAATACATATCAGGTGTCATTTTTACCGAAAAATGTACTACGTAGAAACGGAAGCCCCCAAAAGTTACAAAACAGCGTTTTTTTTTTCAATTTTGTCGCACAATGATTTTTTTTCCCGCTTCACCATAGATTTTTGGGCAAAATGACTGACGTCATTACAAAGTAGAATTGGTGGCGCAAAAAATAAGCCATCATATGGATTTTTAGGTGTAAATTTGAAAGAGTTATGATTTTTTAAAGGCAAGGAGCAAAAAACGAAAATGCAAAAACGGAAAAACCTCCGGTCCTTAAGGGGTTAAGGACTCAGACAATTGAATTTTTACGTTTTCATTTTTTCCTCCTCGCCTTCTAAAAATCATAACTCTTTTATATTTTCATCCACAGACTAGTATGAGGGCTTGTTTTTTGCGCGACCAGTTGTCCTTTGTAATGACATAACTCATTATATCATAAAATGTATGGCGCAACCAAAAAACACTATTTTTGTGGGGAAATTAAAACGAAAAACGCAATTTTGCTAATTTTGGAAGGTTTTGTTTTCACGCCGTACAATTTATGGTAAAAATGACGTGTTCTTTATTCTGAGGGTCAATACGATTAAAATGATACCCATTATTATATATTTTTATATTATTGTTGCGCTTAAAAAAAATCACAAACTTTTTAACCAAATTAGTACGTTTATAATCCCTTTATTTTGATGACCTCTAACTTTTTTATTTTCCGTATAAGTGGCGGTATGGGGGCTCATTTTTTGCGCCATGATCTGTACTTTTTTTTGATACCACATTTGCATATAAAAAACTTTTAATAAATTTTTTATAATTTTTTTTTTAATAAAATGTATTAAAAAAGTAGGAATTTTGGACTTTTTTATTTTTTTTCGTTCACGCCGTTCACCGTACGGGATCATTAACATTTTATTTTAATAGTTCGGACATTTACGCACGCGGCGATACCAAATATGTCTATAAAAAATTTTTTTTACGCTTTTTGGGGGTAAAATAGGAAAAAACGGACGTTTTACTTTTTTTATTGGGGGAGGGGATTTTTCACTTTTTTTTTACTTTTACATTTTTTTAGATTTTTTTTTACACTTGAATAGTCCCCATAGGGGACTATTCATAGCAATACCATGATTGCTAATACTGATCTGTTCTATGTATAGGACATAGAACAGATCAGTGTTATCGGTCATCTCCTGCTCTGGTCTGCTCGATCACAGACCAGAGCAGGAGATGCCGGGAGCCGCACGGAGGAAGGAGAGGGGACCTCCGTGCGGCGTTATGAATGATCGGATCCCCACAGCAGCGCTGCGGGCGATCCGATCGTTCACTTAAATCGCGAACCGCCGCAGATGCCGGGATCTGTATTGATCCCGGCACCTGAGGGGTTAATGGCGGACGCCCGCGAGATCGCGGGCGTCGGCCATTGCCGGCGGGTCCCTGGCTGCGATTAGCAGCCGGGATCAGCAGCGCATGACACGGGCATCGCTCCGATGCCCTCGGTTATGCTTAGGACGTAAATGTACGTCCTGGTGCGTTAAGTACCACCTCACCAGGACGTACATTTACGTCCTGCGTCCTTAAGGGGTTAAGGTTTGTTCACACATTACTTATTCGCCATAGTTACAGATTCACCATAGGCAAATCAAACATAAGTTTCTTTTTAAATAGAATCCATGACATAAATAAAAGGCTTAACACTTAGATTTTTGCTACAGATGTTCCAACGATTCACCACAAATCCGAGCAGGAGTAGCATTATAACTTTCAATAGTGCTATTGCTTTTCCAAAGACAAAGGAGACTAATCACTAAACTCTTTAGAAGTCTATGTAGAAAATGTCTAAAGCTTGTAAATATCCCCTTTATTTTCTTTGGAGACTGTCCTCAGAGTTGACACAGTTTGTGGTGCAGAATTTGTGCAAAAATTCTGTGTTAACATGCCTTTAGGCTAGGTCTAGACTGAAGAATTTCTGAGTGTATTTCCGCTTAGAAATTATGCTTGGAAATTGCGGTGCAGAAAAGTCCCATTCCTGTCAATGAAATTTTATTGCACAATGCACACTATGGAATTTCAACTGCAGAATTACAGGCTGGATATGGTGATTTATTGATGCAACATTTTGGGGTCCACCCCTTTACTGACATAAATATGAGGGTAGACCCTGAAATATTGCGTCAGTCCTGACTTGCCTCTCTAATGTTCAGACTACGGCATAAGAACATTTATAAGCCTTGTCTGGGCATGCTGGAAATTGTAGTTTAGCAACAATTGGAAGCTCCCTGTATGGGAAGACATTGCATTATGGGAGGTCTCTCCAACGGCGAGTGCCAAGAATGTACAAACACATTTTATTCTTCTCATTTTAGATCCAAGGCTAACAATTTTTCCAATGTGTTGTGTATTTTTTTTATTTAAATTTTCTGACTTAGTTGTGGAAGTCATCTCATATACAGAATCCATTACTAAGCCAGGGCTAAGCTCTAGCCCAAAAACAGCTAGCACCAATGCCCAATTATTACCCTGGCACCCACCGCCACAGTTGTACCGGGAACAGTCCTGAAGCATCAAAAATGGCACTCCTGGGCCTAGGCGGTAACAGGTTGCCGTTATTTAGGCTGGGGAGGGCCAGCAGCAAGCTTTGCAGAAAGAAATTTGAACGAGATCACAGAAATTCTGCCTTGTGAACATAGGCTAATAAGGGAAACCGCTGTGATTACACCAGAGCCCCACATTCTCTTATAAAATTTCACTTATATAAAAAGTCTATTTTGTATATGATGAATTACAGACATAGCAAGGATGAGTTTGTCGTTTTCTACAATGTTTAGGTTTTTTCTTAGCCTCTTAACCCCTTAAGGACCAAGCCCATTTTCACCTTAAGGACAAGGCCAATTTTATTTTAGCGTTTTGGTATTTTCTCCTCACCTTCTAAAATCCATAACTCTTTTATATTTAATCTACAGACCCATATAAGGGCTTGCTTTTTGCGTGACCAATTGTACTTTGTAATGAAACCTCTCATTTTACCATAAAATGTACGGCGAACCCCAATTTTTTTTTTTTAGGGTGGAAATTTAAATGAAAACCACAATTTTGCACATTTTGGAGGGTTTTGTTTTCACACTGTACACTTTACAGTAGAAATGACATGTGTTCTTTATTCTGTGGGTCAATACGATTAAAATAATACCCATGGCTAGATACTTTTATATTTTTGTACGGCTTAAAAAAAAATCTAAAACTTTTTGTACAAAATCAGTAATCTAAAATTGCCCTATTTTGATCACCTATAACTTTTTCATTTTTCCGTATATAGGGCGGTATGAGGGCTCATACGTTTTATTGATACCACATTTGCATATATAAAACTTTTTAATACATTTTTTGGGGAATAAAATGTGACAAAAAAGTATCATTTTTGGACTTTTCTATTTTTTAAGTTGACGCCGTTCACCGAACGGGATCATTAATGTTATATTTTGATAGATCAGACATTTTGTGCACGCGGCGATACGCTTTTTGGGGGTAAAATGGAAAAAACTGACAATTTTCATTTTTATTGGAGGAGGGGATTTTTCACTGTTTTTTACTTTTAAATTTTACATTTTTCTACTTTTTTTTAACACTTTTTATGTCCCCATAGGGGACTATCTATAGCAATCATTTGATTGCTAATACTGTTCAGTGCTATACATAGGACATAGCACTGATCAGTATTATCGGCTATCTGCTGCTCTGGTCTGCTTGATCTCAGACCAAAGCAGGAGATGCCGGGAGACGGACGGAGGCAGGTGAGGGGACCTCTGTCCACCATTACAGATGATCAGATCGCCGCGGCAGTGCTTCGTGCGTTCCGATTATCTATTTTAACGTGCACATTGCCGCAGCTGCCGTGATCTGTACTGATCACGGCATCTGAGGGGTTAATGGCGGACATCCGCGCGATCGTGGATGTTGGCCATTACCGGCGGGTCCCCAGCTTCTGATAGCAGCCGGAACCTGCAGTGCTCGCGGGCATACATAGGACGTAAATGTACGTCCTGGTGTGCGAAGTACCGCCAGGCCAGGACATACATTTACGTCCATGGTCATTAAGGGGTTAAGGATGCAGGGTGTACCTGTACGCCCTGCTTCCTCTCCCTTTTTATAACGTGGGGTCACGCCGGGACCCTGCATCATAGCGGGTCGGGCTCGGCTTCTAACAATGGCCAGGACCAGTGGCTAATAGCGGGCATCACTGATCGCAGTGACGTGCATTATTAACCCTTTAGACGCGGCAATCAAAGTCTATAACCAGATCTAAAGTGAAAAAAAGATTTCCGGCAGCTCATTCAGGCTGATCGGGACCACCGCTGCGTCCCGATGAGCTGTAAGGACAAGAGGAGGGTCCCTACCTGCCTCCTCAATGTCCGATCACCAAATGACTGCTCCGTGCCAGAGATCCAGGCAACAGCAGTCAAGCAGCGATAACACTGATCAATGCTATGCTATGGCATGGCATTGATCAGTGTGAGAGATTAGTGTATTGCATGTTATAGTCCCTTATGGGGGCTATAACATTGCAAAAAAAAGTGGAAAAAAGTTAATAAAGATAATTTTACCCCTCCCCTAATAAGTTTGAATCACCCCCTTTCCCCATTTAAAAAATAAAAGAAAATGTGTAAGTAAAAATAAATATATGTCCAAACTATAAAAATATATCATTAGTTAAACCGCATGGTCAATAGCGTATTTTGGTCACTTTTTATACCATAAAAAATTTATAAAAAGCGATTAAAAAGTCCTATCAAAACAAAAATGGTACCGATTAAAAACTTCAGATCATGACGCAAAAAATGAGCCCTCATGCCGCCCTGTACGCTAAAAAATAAAAAAGGAATAGGGGTCAGAAGATGACAATTTTAAACGTATAAATTTTCGTGCATGTAGTTATGATTTTTCCCAGAAGACAAAATTAAACCTATATAAGTAGGGTATCATTTTAATTGTATGGCCCTACAAAATAAAGATAAGTTGTCCATTGTACCGGAAAATGCACTGCGTAGAAACGGAAGCCCCCAAAAGTTCCAAAATTACCGTATTTATCGGGGTATACCACGCACCGGCCTATAACACGCACCCTCATTTAACCAAGGATATTTGGGTAAAATACGTTTTTTACCCAAATATCCATGGTAAAATGAGGGTGCGTGTGTGCGCGTGTATACCCCGATACACCCCAGGAAAGGCAGGGGGAGAGAGGCCGTCGCTGCCCGCATCTCTCCCCCTGCCTTTCCTGGGGTCTAGAGCCCTGCTGCCGGCCCTTCTCTCCCCCTGGATATCGGCGCCACTGCCCGTTCTGTCCCCCTGACTATCGGTGCCGGCGCCGATAGCCAGGGGGAGAGAAGCGGCGCCGACAGCCAGGGGGAGAGAAGCGGCGCAGACAGCCAGGGGGAGAGAAGGGGCAGCGGCACCCATTGCCGGCGCCGCTGCCCCGTTGCCTCCACCCATCCCCGGTGGCATAATTACTTGGGTCGGGTCCGCGCTGCTGCAGGCCTCCGGCACGCATCCCCTGTGTCGTTGCTATGCACAGCGCACTGATGTCATGCGCCGCGCCGTGCAGCGCATAGCAACGACGCTGGGGACACACGCCGGAGGCCTGCAGCAGCGCGGACCCGACCCAGGTAATTATGCCACCGGGGATGGGTGGAGGCAACAGGGCAGCGGCGCCGGCAATGGGTTCCGCTGCCCCTTCTCTCCCCCTGGCTGTCGGCGCCTCTTCTCTCCCCCTGGCTATCGGCGCCGGCAATGGGGCGCCGGCACCGATAGTCAGGGGGACAGAACGGGCAGCGGCGCCGATAGCCAGGGGGAGAGAAGGGCCGGCAGCAGCGCTCTAGACCCCAGGAAAGGCAGGGGGAGAGAAGCGGGCAGCGACGGCCTCTCTCCCCCTGCCTTTCCTGGGGGTGTATCGGCGTATAACACGCACATAGACTTTAGGCTAAAAATTTTTGCCTAAAAAGTGCGTGTTATACGCCGATAAATACGGTATGTTTTTTCTTCAGTTTTGTCACACAATGATATATATATCTATATATTTTTTTTTGTTTCGCTGTAGATTTTTTAAAAGGTAAGGAGGAAAAAACGAAAGTGCCAAAGCAGAAAAATGCTGAGTCCTTAAGGGGTTAAAGGAGTACTTCAGTGGGAAAAAAATGTTTTAAAATTGGGGCAAGAAAGTTATACAGAATTTTAAATTACCTCTATTTAAAAATCTTAATCCTTCAAGTACTTATCAGCTGCTGTATACTACAGAGGAAGTTGAGTAGTTTTTTTCAGTCTGACTACAGTGCTCTCTGCTGAAACCTCTGTCCATGTCAGGAACTGTCCAGAGCAGGAGAGATTTGCTCTGGGGATTTGCTCCTGCTCTGGACCGTTCCAGACACAGACACAGGAGTCAGCAGAGAGCATCGTGGTCAGACTGGAAATAACTACATAACTTCCTCTAGAGCAAGTACTGGAAGGATTAACCCCTTAAGGACAATGGACGCACTCCTATGCCCCCGTTTCCGAGTCCTTAAGGACCGAGGACATAGGAGTACGTCCTGTCCATTCCTGGCCCCCCGCTGCTAGCCGGAGGGGAGCCGGCACCCGATGCCTGCTGAAATCGTTCAGCAGGCATCGCGGCATATCGCCCAGGGGGGTCATGATGGCCCCCCGTGTCGGCGATCGCAGCGCATCGCTCGTCAATTCAGACGAGCGATGTGCTGCGATTCCGTTCCCCACCACTCACCGGGCGGGGATCGGAGCCGGATGTCTGCTGATTTCATTCAGCAGACATCCCGGCAGTGTGCAGGAGGAGGTCCGGAGGACCTCTTATACCTGCGATCGCTGCAGGGCACCGGTAACTACTTACCGGTGTTCTGCAGCGGTTCCGCGTCATCAGGGTCACGTGTGACCCTGTGACCCGGATATAGATGGTGACTGGTGGTGTAATATACACCACCAATCACCATCCGTGCTGTACTGGGGGCTGGCATTGTGGCCACCCCCTTCAGTACAGTTGTGATTGGGTGGCCCAATCACAGTGTAATGGATGGGGATGGTGGGGGCTAGGAGCATGTTGCTCCGTTCTGCCCGCCATTCCACAGAGATCTGGTGAGCAGGACGGAGCCCCGTGCTGCCCAACATCCCCTCAGTTAAAAAAAAGTGCCCTTTGCCCCCTTTCTGTGGCCCCTTGGCACAGAAATCCCCCAGGATTAGTTTTAGATTAGGTAGGGACAGGTTAGGGTTAAAATTTCATTTTTTTCAGAGTACATCAGTGGGTGTCCAGGGGTCCGTAGCACCTTTAGCTGCGTGACCCTGGCCCTGCTGGGTCGCTGCGGTCTGCCGCCAGTGTTTTTTTTGGCGCAGATTTTTTTTTTTTTTTTCACCTAAGCGTGTGTGCGGACCCTCTTAGTTATAAAAGAGCGGTCTGCCACCGTCTATTAAAGCCCACCCACCACTGATCCGTCCCATAGTACTTTTTTTTTTTTTCCTGTAGTTTTTTTTTTGTGGTGCTTTTTTCGGGTTTTCTAGCACTTTTTTGCACCCATAGGCGGTCTTTGTCACCAATAGCAGGCGTGTACTGTGCGGCTGGACCGTACCTGTGTGTGTGCGGCGTGCCTCACCGCTGTCAGTGATTTATCACTGATCAGCATTTTTTTTGGTGTAAAGGCACTTTTTTCGGTTAACACTTTTTTTTTTTGCACCCATAGGTGGTCCGTGCCACCAGTAGCAGGCGTGTACTGTGTGGACAGACCGTACCTGTGTGTGCGGCCTGTCCCACCTCTGTCAGTGATTCATCACTGATCAACGTTTTTTTGGGGGTTCAGGTGGGTGCATTTTTTTCGGGGTAAAGCGTTTTTTTATTTTATTTTTTGTTTTTTTTGTGTGGGGGTCTGTGTACAAGCCACCAGCCACTGTTCTGGGATGAGTGGCTGGACCCCCACTGACTTCTGCGCCCCCTTCCGCCACAAGCGGTAATCAGTGCGCACACCACTGATTAGATAAACGCTTTTTTGTGGCGCAGGGCTTTTTTGCGCTAGAAGTCCCCTTTTTTTTTTTTTTAAAGTCCCCTTTTTATTTGATATTTTTTTCTGTTAGGGCGGGTTAGTTTAGTTAGGTTAGGTTAGGGAGGGTTAGGGCGGGTTAGGGAGGTAGTCTCGCACCACACCACACACAGCACACACAACAATAAAGTTCCCCCCCCCCCCCCCCACACACACACCCATATCCCCATCACAGTAGGGAAATGGCCCGCAGAGTGTTTTCGGCTGAGGAGGCATATGACATAATTGCCTCCGAGAGCGGCTCAGAGGACGATGAAGACCCCACCTTCCTTATTTCATCGTCCTCCTCATCATCTAGTTCTGATGATGAGCCACCAAGGCGGCGGAGACCTCCTCTGTCCTTGACCCTGTGCCCCATGCTAGTATGAGTCCCCCTGGCGCTCATACTGGTGAAGCCCCCCAGCCAAGATCACTGGTACATCGTACCGGAGAACTTGTATAAACTTTGCGAGAGTACCTCCGGGTACACTTGCAAGTTTATAGTGTATGAGGGACGAGATTCCCGTTTTGAACCCCCAGAATGTCCCCCCACTCTGGGTGTTAGCGGGAAAATCGTTTGGGGCCTTTTGCACTCATTGCTAGATAAAGGTTACCACCTTTACGTGGATAACTTTTATACTAGTATCCCTCTCTTCACATCCCTCGCCGCCAGATCCACGGTCGCTTGTGGGACAGTCCGGAAGAATCAAAGAGGCCTTCCGCCCCATCCCCTACATGCTCCTATCCCCCGGGGTGAGTCCCGTGCCTTTTCCCATGAGAACCTGTTGTTGGTCCGGTATAAGGAGGGATGTCCTTATGCTCACCACTATTCATGGGAACGGCAGCACCCCTGTCCCTGTGCGACGTACCGCGGGACCGGTCCTCAAGCCTGATTGTATTCTGGACTACAATCGGTATATGGGGGGAGTTGATCTTTCTGATCAAGTCCTCAAGCCATATAATGCCATGCGGAAAACGCGTTTATGATATAAAAAGGTTGCGGTCTACATGGTACAGGTTGCCATGTACAACTCTTTTATACTGTACCAGAACGCTGGCAACACAGGTACATACCTGGAGTTCCAAGAGGTAGTTCTAAAGGCCCTCATCTATTATGGCCGCCAAAGAGCGGGTCAGAGCACCTCTGGAACTTTAGGTCCCCGGATCGTCCCCGGCCAACACTTTCCAGGTGTGATCCCCAACACTGGAAGGATGGGACAAACCCAGGAGAAATGCAGAGTGTGTCACAAGAAGGGGAGACGGAAGGACACCACGTACCAATGTGACACTTGCCCCGATAATCCGGGCCTCTGCATAGGCTGCTTCAGGGAGTATCACACTTCCATGGAGTACTAAATTTTCCATTCTTTGCCCTAATTTTCATTCCCCAGAATTCGGCTCCAATGTACCAGTCCAGGGTACATTGACTTCCAAATTTTAAACCAAAACAACCCCCCCCCCCCCAAAAAAAAAAAAAAAAAACTTTTTCCCAATATCTTTTTTTTTCTTCTTCCCCCTAAAAAATGGGTCATGGGACACAGAGTCAACAGCATTGGAGGTTTGCAGTTGCCTCAAATACGCAACGCTCTCTCTCCCCACCTGAGCGGGTTGCACATTTGAGGTAACAAAATAGGGACGGCCCCACACATCCCCTTCCCAGAATGATGATTCAGAGTATAGGGTTTGGGGCGGGCATCATTTTTACTTTTGGCTGTACTCTGTGTCATCATTCTGGGAAAATAATTGGCATATCAGTACTAAAATTGCAATTTTCTTCCCCCCCCCCCCATAGTACACTTCATCCATTCCTGGAAAATAAATGAAGGGAACACCCGTCTGTTCCAAATCTCCACTTCACCCTATACACCTTCCCTAGGGGGTGTACTGTTTGTAATAATCTCACATGTGGGTGTTCCTTTCTTATATTTTCCTCTGAGTGTATGTAACTGTTATGTCAGTAACAAACATCCGCCTCAAATGCGAAGAGTTCTCGCTGAGCTCTGTCGTATTTCCAGGAGACAATTCGGAGTCACATGTTAGTTGTTCCCAGAAAAATGAAGCAGAGCATAGGTTGAAAATTGCAATTTTCAAAAAAGCTACCCTTCATCCATTCCTGGAAAATAAATTTAGGAAACACCTGTGCGTTCAAAATGTCCTCTTTACCCCTATACCCATTCCTCAGGGTGGGTACTTTCTGTAATTGTGTCACATGTGGGTGTTTCAGTTTTGTATTTTCCTCGGAATGTATGTAACCGTCAGCTACTGATATGCCATAGGCCTCAAATACAAACTGACCTCTATGACTTCTGAGCCTTGTTGTGTGCCCGCCCAGCACGTTACCCCATATGTGGAAGTATTTTTATAGTCATGGGAAAAAGCCCTCCAAAATTTGTAACCCAATTCTTCATATTACCCCTTGTGAAAATGTAAAAAATTGGGTAACCCCAGCATTTTAGTGTAAAACAATCAAATTTTTCAATTTATGGCCCACTTTTCAAAAAACCTGTGAGGTGTTATTTCCCACTGTACCCCTTGTTACGTTCATTGAGGTGTGTAGTTTCTAATGTGTTTTTTTTTTTTTTTTTTTTTGCTGTTGGGGGCTTTATAAATGAACATGACCCCCGACTTCAATTTCAACAAGATTTTCACTCCTTCCATTCTTAGCATTGCAGTGCGTCCACATAGCAATTTACATCCACATATGGGGTATTTTTTTTTCTCAGACAAAATTGTTCTACAAATTTTGGGGGCCTTTTGCCCTATTACCCAATGTGAAAATGAAACATTTGGGGTAACACTATCAATGTAGTGCGAAAAAATCAAATTTTTCACTTTTACTTCCCACTGTTCAAAAAACCTGTGAGGTGTAAGTACTCACTGTAACACTTCTACGTTCCCCGAGGGGTCTAGTTCCCCGAGTACATATGCCAAAGTCGTGAAACCCCTGTGGGGTATTAAGGTTCACTTTACCACTTGTTACGTTCCCCAAGGGGTCTAGTTTCCAAAATGGTATGCCATGTGTTTTTTTTTTGCTGTCTTGGCACCATAGGGGCTTCCTAAATGTGCATTGCCCCCAGAGCAAAATTTGCTTCAAAAAAGCCAAATGTGACTCCTTCTCTTCTGAGACCTGTAGTGCGCCAGCAGAGCACTTTTCACCCCCATATGGGGTGTTTTATGAATCGGGAGAAATTGGGCTTCAAATTTTGGGGGGTAATTTCTGTTTTAACCCTTTGTAAAAATGTAACATTTTTGGGAAACCAAGCATTTTAGGTAATTTTTTTTTTTTTTTACATATGCAAAAGTCGTGAAACCCCTGTGGAGTATTAAGGTTCACTTTACCCCTTGTTACGTTCCCCAAGGGGTCTAGTTTCCAAAATGGTATGCCATGTGTTTTTTTTTGCTGTCCTGGCACCATAGGGGCTTCCTAAATGCGTCATGCCCCCAGAGCAAAATTTGCTTCAAAAAGCCAAATGTGACTCCTTCTCTTCTGAGACCTGTAGTGCGCCAGCAGAGCACTTTTCACCCCCCATATGGGGTGTTTTCTGAATCAGGAGAAATTGGGCTTCAAATTTTGGGGGGTAATTTCTGCTTTAACCCTTTGTAAAAATGTAACATTTTTGGGAAAACAAGCATTTTAGGTAATTTTTTTTTTTTTACATATGCAAAAGTCGTGAAACCCCTGTTGGGTATTAAGGTTCACTTTACCCTTTGTTACATTTCCCAAGAGGTCTAGTTTCCAAAATGGTATGTCATGTGGTTTTTTTTTTTTGCTGTCCTGGCACCATAGGGGCTTCCTAAATGCGGCATGCCCCCAGAGCAAAATTTGCTTCAAAAAAGCCAAATGTGACTCCTTCTCTTCTGAGACCCGTAGTGCGCCAGCAGAGCACTTTTCACCCCCCATATGGGGTGTTTTCTGAATCGGGAGAAATTGGGCTTCAAGTTTTGGGGGGTATTTTCTGCTTTAACCCTTTGTAAAAATGTAACATTTTTGGGAAACCAAGCATTTTAGGTAAAATTTATATATATATTTTTTTTACATATGCCAAAGTCGTGAAACCCCTATGGGGTATTAAGGTTCACTTTACCCCTTGTTACGTTCCCCAAGGGGTCTAGTTTACAAAATGGTAAGCCATGTGGTTTTTTTTTGTTGTCCTGGCACCATCGGGGCTTCCTAAAAGCGGCATGCCCCCAGAGCAAAATTTGCTTCAAAAAAGCCAAATGTGACTCCTTCTCTTAGAAGAGACCTGTAGTGTGCCAGCAGAGCACTTTTCACCCCCATATGGGGTGTTTTCTGAATCGGGAGAAATTTGGCTTCAAATTTTGGGGGTATTTTCTGCTATTACCCTTTTTAAAAATGTAACATTTTTGGGAAAACAAGCATTTTAGGTAAATTTTTTTTTTTTTTTTTTACATTTGCAAAAGTCATGAAACACCCTCAAGGGGTCTAGTTTCCAAAATGGTATGCCATGTGTTTTTTTTTTTTTTTTTTTGCTGTTTTGGCGCCCTAGGGGCATCCTAAAGGTGACATGCCCCCCAAAAACCATTTCAGAAAAATGTTCTCTCCAAAATCCCCTTGTCGATCCTTCGCTTCTGAGCCCTCTACTGCGCCCGCCGAACACTTTACATAGACATATGAGGTGTGTGCTTACTCAAGAGAAATTGGGCTACAAATTCAAGTAAACATTTTCTCCTTTTACCCCTTGTAAAAATTAAAAAATTGGGTCTACCAGAACATGCAAGTGTAAAAAATGAAGATTTTGAATTTTCTCCTTCACTTTGCTGCTATTCCTGTGAAACACCTAAAGGGTTAAAACGCTGACTGAATTTATTTTGAATACTTTGGGGGGTGTAGTTTTTATAATGGGGTCATTTATGGGGTATTTCTAATATGAAGATCCTTCAAATCCACTTCAAAACTGAACTGGTCCCTGAAAAATATTGAGTTTGAAAATTTTGTGAAAATTTGGAAAAATGCTGCTGAACTTTGAAGCTCTCTGGTGTCTTCCAAAAGTAAAAACACATCAATTTTATGATGCAAACATAAAGTAGACATATTGTATATGTGAACCAAAAAAAATTATTTTGAATATCCATTTTCCTTACAAGCAGAGAGCTTCAAAGTTAGAAAAATGCAAAATTTTCTATATTTTCATCTAATTTTGGGATTTTTCACCAAGAAACGATGCAAGTTACCATAAAATTTTACCACTATGTTAAAGTAGAATATGTCACGAAAAAACACTCTCGGAATCAGAATGATAAGTAAAAGCATTCCAGAGTTATTAATGTTTAAAGTGACAGTGGTCAGATGTGCAAAAAATGCTCTGGTCCTTAAGGTGTAAAATGGCCTGGTCCTTAAGGGGTTAAGATTTTTAAATAGAAGTAATTTACAGATTTTTAAATAGAAGTAATTTACAGATCTGTTTAAAGCTCAACTGTCATTAAATCTGGGCCATATAACCTACACACAGCCTCTGTACTGTGTGCAGATTGTGTATTAGGCAGTGTTTTTACCTTCTGTCTGCCATATTTTATTACCCCAAAAAACTGTTTTGATGGAAGCCGCAAATTGCGAGGTTTTCAATGCCCTGCCGCCACCACGCCTATCCCCTGCACATCAGCGCTCGGACTGCTGTGTGGCTGACACACAGGTCCCAGCGCATGCACCCCTTCGCTTATGCTCCGTGCACGCTGCGGCATGTGTCGTCATGCTCTGCTGTTCAAAAAAACTTTATTCAGATGTGCACCTTTATTATTACTGAATATCTAATAGTGCCCGCTATCCTCTTCTTTCTTCTTTCTGTGCTGGTGACTGGAGATGCGCGCTCTGTTGCTTCTATTCCCAATGCCTAGAGGCAGAGAGGAAGCGCGCACCCTTCCTCTAGCACTGGGCATGAGCACTGAGGAGGTAGGTGGCAGGAGCAAGCGCTTGCCATGATGACACACACCGGGGTGCACACGGGGGATAAGCGAAGGGGCGCATGCGCTGGGACCTGTGTGCGCGTGGTGGCGGCGGGGCATTGCGAACCTCACGCCACACCTATCCGACTGTGTGCGGCTTCCATCTAAACAGTTTTTTGGGGTAATAAAGGATGGCAGACAGAAGGTAAAAACACTCCCTAATACACAATCTGCACACAGTACAGAGGCAGGCCCACATGTATCATTGTGTTTAGACTGTTTTTTGTGTCTAAAAAAGGGGCAAAAAAGGCGCAAGCAGGGTTTTTTGCGCCTTTTTTGCCCCTTTTTGTTTACACATTTCTGCTGATTTTGAGTTGCAATCCACTGATTTTGAGTTGCAATCCACGGATTTTGGCAATAGACATGATATGGAAAGGATTTATCATTGCGCATTTTTGTAAAAAGGAGCAAAAAAAGGCGCAAAGCCACTGAAAAGTCTGTAAAACTACACCAGTCCAGACATGGTGTAGCTTTTTGGTGTATGTGTAGACAGCACACACAAAAAAAGGTGTAAAAAAATGCTTGCACTGCAATGATAAATGTGGGCCGCTGTGTGTAGGTTATATGGCCCAGATTTGATGACAGTTGTGCTTTAACTTTCTGGCTCCAGGTGATACATATTTTTTTTTTTTATTTACACTGGAGTACCCCTTTAACCTCTTAAGGACGCAGGGTGTACCTGTACACCCTGCGCCCGGTCCCAGTGTTTAAAACGGGGTGACACCGTGACCCCGCATCACACCGGGTCGGTCCCGGCTGCTATTGATAGCCGGAACCCTGGGCTAATAGCGCGCGGCACAAATCGTTGTGCCGCGTGCTATTAACATTTCAGACGCGGCGATCAAAGTTGAACGCTGTGTCGAAAACGAAAGTAAAAGCTTCCTGGCAACTCAGAGGCCCCCTTACCTTGCTCCGTCGCGTCCGATCGGCGTTTGATTGCTCCATGCCTGAGCTTAAGGCTTGAGCAATCAACCCCTTATTATGCTGATCAATGCAAAGCTATGGCTTTGCAGGGATCAGGGTAAAAGTTCAGTGCGTGCAGTGTTATAGCCCCCTATGGGAGCTATAACACTGCAAAAAAATAAAAGCGAAAAAAAAAAGTTAATAAAGGTAATTTAACCCCTTCCCTAATAAAAGTTTGAATCACCCCCCTTTTCCTATAAAAAAAAACTGTGTAAATAAAAATAAACATATGTGGTATCGCCGCGTGCGTAAATTTCCGAACTATAAAAATATATAATTAATTAAACCGTTCGGTCAATGGCGTACGCGCAAAAAAAAATCCAAAGTCCAAAATAATGTATTTTGGTCACTTTTTATATCATTAAAAAATTAATAAAAAGCGATCAAAAAGTTCGATCAATGCAAAAATGGTACCGATAAAACTTCAGAACATGGAGCAAAAAATTAGCTCCATACCGGCCCATACGCGGAAAAGTAAAAGAGTTTTAGGGATCAGAAGATGACAATTTTAAACATTTAAATTTTCCTGCATGTAGTTATGATTTTTTTCAGAAGTACGACAAAATCAAACCTATATAAGTAGGGTATCATTTTTGACCATATGGACCTAAGGTGTAATTTCTACCCAAAAATGCACTGTGTAGAAACGGAAGCCCCCAAAAGTTACAAAATGTCATTTTTTTCTTCAATTTTATCGCACAATGATTTTTTTTTCCCGTTTCGCCGTGGATTTTTTTTGTAAAATGACTGTCATAGAATTGGTGGCGCAACAAATAAGTCATCATATGGAATTTTATGTGCAAAATTGAAAGCGTTGTGATTTGTAGAAGGTGATGAGAAAAAAATGAAAATGCAAAACGGAAAAACGCGGAGTCCTTAAGGGGTTAAGAAACAAATTTCTGTAGCCATAGCAAAATAAGTTTCACTTTGGTGTATCAGAAAAGAGTACAAGCAAAGAAACATCACCCAGACACATCAGATGACAAATGCTGGTCTTTGGCCCTGCAAGGTGGAGACTGAAACCAGCTGATGTGGATAGAGAGTCAGGGCTGCACTGTGCCAGTGTGTGGGGAGAGGACCAGGACTTCACATCTCAGTTCTTATAGGTGACTTCTGGAATTCTAGCAAGAATGTACTGCTGGGGTAATAACAGATATAGTCAGCTGGGTCTTACAGACAAAGGAGAAGAAGATGTTTCCTTTACAAAAAATGACTACTTTACTAGTCAGGTAACTGTTGGGAAGGTGGCCTGTGGAGGAAGACATACACTTTTTCTCCAAGAAGATGGCATTGTTCTTGCTTGCGGTAAAAATGACTGTGGGCAGCTGGGCAGAAGAACTGACTCCAGCGCCTTAGGTAAGCTCTCTTGCTTAATGTGTATGTTCACACATGGCGTTTTGTGCAAGTTATTTGCTACTTTTTTTTCTGGGGGGTAAAGAATACTGGTTTATTACCTGATTTATTATTATATTTATATATTATTAATTATGTATTAGTATACAGATGTAGCAGAGAAGATGTAACTCACTATTGTTAAGATAATGGAATAAGTTGACCCACCGTTCCTTGTGAACTGTATACAGCTTGTTGTAATGTAGTAGAGCTGAGTTTGTCATTTTGCTCTAGGATATATTACAACAAGCACAGTTTACAAGGAACCGTGGGTCAACTTATTCCATTATCTTAACAATAGTGGGAAACACTGACCTAATGAATAGAATAGTCCTAGAAAAGAACATTTCTCAGGATGGGCTCATCTGGGATATATATATATATATATATATATATATATATATATATATATATAAATATATATAATCTTTTAAAAATAACTTTTTCCTGTGATTTTGTCATGGCCGACGTTGTGTTTTATATTTTAAAACAGGCTTAAGAAATGTTAAAGATTTATATATATATATATATATATATATATATATATAATGTAGATATTTAAAAAAAAATTATTATATTATTCATTACTTCCAAAACGATTCTATCTAAAAAACTGAAGTATGCAGATACTTTCATAGTAATAAAGTATCGGTGTCTTAATAAATAGGGTGCTTTATTGTATAGGACATTCCATATGCCACCTAGGAGAGGTTGGAAAAGTCAAGTTTCGTTTCTCCCTTCTCCTACTAAGTTTCACTTTCCTTATTCGGAATCTGACTGCAGATGGCAGTAGAACAGAAATTCACTTGTGACATCAGGTGATAAGATACATTTCTATTTGTGAAATGTATCATTGTAAAGGAAATGCTATTTTTTTCTCCCTGCCTTCTCCCAGATGTACCTTTTTTTTATAAGTTTATATAGCTTTATGAAACTTTGTGTTGCATTGCATAGGTTGTTGATTTTTTTAAGACACCATTATTGTTAATGTTTAATTCATTTTATTTTCACTTGTAACATATTCTATAACTAGAAGAACTTATAACTAGAAGAACTTAAGAACGTGAACGTACTTTTTTTTTCAAGTTCGATTATTGGCGAACAGGTTCTTTGCGAACTGGCAATGCAATAAGCTTTAAAACACCTGCATAACACTGCCTAAAGCTATGTTCAGACGGGCGAATGTCCACACAGAAAATTTTTGTGCGGACATTCACCTGACGGGAGCATGCCAGCGACAGGACCATTTGAAAATGCGCCAACTCATAGATGGCAATGCATTTCCATGCGGGCTTAGCAGAAAGAATAGGCATGTCTATAATTCCTGCGGATACCGGAATTTGAATTTCCTGTCTTATGAACAGTGCAGCAGAATCCCATTGATATCAATGGAACTTTGCTTCTGCAGAATCTCTGTGTGGAATTCTGATGTGGAAAGCCAAGGCTATGTTCACATGCCAGAATTTCTGTGCAGAATGCTGCATTGTAATTCAGCATGGATTGATTTCAATGGGACTTGCTGCACTGTGCACTGTGCATGCTTTTTCCCCATGGAAGGCATTGTCGTGCATTCCCGAGCGGTTCTCGCGCCGGCACATCATGCTGGCGCCCGCAGTCTGAAGAATGTTTGCATGTAGATTTTCTGGGTGGCCATTCTGGTGTGAACATAGCCTCAGAGCTCTGAAGCCTTGTATAACACTGCTGGGGTCACCTAGGAATAGATTTTAAGGAGTTATCCAGGAAAAACTTTTTTATATATATATATATATATATATATATATATATATATATGTGTATATATCTAAACTGGCTCCAGAAAGTTAAACAGATTTGTAAATTACTTCTAAAGAGCTGCTGAAGTTGAGCTGTTCTTTTCTGCCTAAGTGCCCTTTAATGACACGTGTCTCAGGGACTGTCCAGAGTAGAAGCAAATCCCCATACCAAAGCTCTTCTACTCTGTACAGTTCCCGAGACAAGCAGAGAAGTCAGCAGAGAGCACTGTTGCCAGACAGAAGAGAACAACTCAACTTCAGCAGCTGATAATTATTGGAAGGATTACATTTTTTAAAATAGAAGTAATCTACAAATCTGTTTAACTTTCTGGAGCCAGTTGATATAAAAAAAATCTTTTTTCCTGGAATACCCCTTTAAGTAATTTTAGGGTTGGTATTTTGGTGCGTATTTGCTGCTGCATATTTTTCTACCCATTGAAGTCAATGGGTAGCAAAATACATAAATGATTTTGTTACCCATAGACTTCCAGGGTTAGGAAAATATGCAGCAGCAAATAAGCAGTAAAAATACACTATGTGTGACCCTACCCTTTAAGTGATTTTAAGGTGAAGTTATTGTTAAAGCAGTAACTTATAGTTTCTGACAATTTGTTTAAAAACACACAGCGTTATCGGCTTTTCTATGCTTTTTTAACAGTTAAATAACAGTTCATATTCTTCTTGTTGGCAGATGCCTGCCTGTGTTAAAAGAGGTTACAAAAATGATCTCTTTTTGGGAGTTGCAACAGCATTGGTGTTCCAAAACAGTCAAGAAGAAATAGACATTGTAAACATTAAAAATTTTAAAAAAATAATGATAAAAAAATCTCCTTTTTTGGGAGTTTCAAAAGGGGGAATTTTTGAGGCACTTGGCAAAAACCATCACGTCTTCTTCAATTGCTAGCTACAAAACCTGTTGCGAGTTGCAACAGGACTGGTGTCCTAAAATAGAGAAGAATAACAAGGTTTTGTAAGAAAACATTACCTCTTTTTATGGGATCATTGAATGTGTATGTGTAGACCTGTTCGCTGAAAAATCCACTCAGAAATGAATTGCCATCTATGAGGATGGCAATGTAGTCTGCACAGTCCTAGCGGTGCCTGCGGGATCTCCTACTGATCTTCTGTCCAAAGATTCCATAGGGTGAACCCGGCCTAAAGCAGAAAATAATACTCATCAGGACCTTCCATTGACAACAATGGGGCTTTGATTCTATAAGGATTCCAGGCAGAATTTCTACATGGAAATGTTACTTGAATCTGCTGTAAATGAATTGTGTGTCATGGTTTTGCATGAAGAAGCAAAGTCAATTCAGTGAGTAAATTCTGCAGTGTAGACGAGCCCATAGGCCGTGTTCACACTATGAAATTTCCGACCGGTCGTAAATTCCGCTGCCTGAGGGTAAATGCATTTTAATGGATTTTCCGCTAACCCATTCACACTGCGGAATTTTCTGGGAGGAATTCTCTGATCTTAAAATTCCATGAAAACATTGAACTTGCGCCATAGACATTTATTGTCTATTGGAACGGCAATGTTCGCACGGTCCTAGTGTTAGGTCTATAATATTCTGATATATTGATCGCTATATCTATACTCATATGCCTTTATTAAATTCTACATGCCATTGCTAAATATCACAGAAGAACTTTGCTTTCCTTAATTCAAAACATTTCAGCTTGCTCTTTGCCCGTAATTAAGACTAGAACCTTGAGATGGAATCTGTGGATATAAGAAGTCTAAACAATGGGCTTTGTGGAAGGATGGAAAAATCTCAAGCTAGAGACATTGTAACATAAGGGACTTATGCTACGCCATGCTCAAATGACCAATCAGCATATAACACGATGATTTGATGCATAGTTTTACCCTCCCCTTTTTGTCAAATTGTAAAAACTAATGTGATTTCCGGATAATAAACAGAACTCGCTGGAGTCAGTACCGAGGAGGGAATTTATACCAACATTGTCTGGTGTGAATTTGCTTGTGTCCACACTCGGCAAAATAGCACAGCAGAAGTCACTCACAGTTTAAGGCCTCACATTAGGGCATCCTTAACACTATCACCATCTTATTTCGGCGCTGGCCGCACTCTGAATTCTTCAGCCAGAATTTTTCCGTCCAGAGATTCTCAGTGTGAACCCAGCCTTAGTGACTGCAGGTAGTATTAATAATTGACTGCTCCTGGACTTGGACGTTGCTGTTTCTCACCAGTCACCACTTCTGGTCCACATTTTGACATACAGGATATGTAGGTTAGTCATTTACTGGCTGCAACAGACACCCAGGACCATCTGATGGGACATATAAGTAGGTTTTTTTTTATCTATTCTGGCCCATTGAAGCAAAACTCCTTAAAGGGGTACTCTGGTGAAAAACTTTTTTTTTTTTAAATCAACGGGTGCCAGAAAGTTAAAAAGATTTGTAAATTACTTCTATTAAAAAATCGTAATCCTTCCTGTACTTATTAGCTGCTGAATACTACAGTGGAAATTATTTTACGTTTGAAACACAGAGCTGTCTGCTGACATCATGAGCACAGTGCTCTCTGCTGACATCTCTGTCCATTTTTAGGAACTGTCCAGGGTAAAAGGAAATCCCCATAGCAAACATATGCTGTTCTGGACAGTTCATAAAATAGACAGAGATGTCAGCAGAGAGCACTGTGCTCGAGATGTCAGAAGACAGTTCAGTGTTTCAAAAAGAAAAGAATTTCCGCTGTAGTATTCAGCAGCTAATAAGCACAGGAAGGATTAAGATTTTTTAATAGAAGTAATTTACAAATCTGTTCAACTTTCTGACACCAGATGATTTAAAAAAAAAAAAGTTTCTCACCGGAGTACCCCTTTAAGGGTACGTTGACACGTGCGTAGTTTCTCATGCATATCTGCTGCAGATTTGGGTCAGCAGATTTTTCTGCCCATTGAAGTCAATGGGCAGCAAAATCTGCAGAAGCAAATCTGCAGCACATCTGAAGCAAAAATACTCATGTGTGAACGTACCCTAATACTTGACAATGCATTCAATATAGGATCATTTGCATTTTTTTTTATTACAGAACCTATCTATTCACTGGAATCCCAGACAATCGTGGATGTGAGCTGTGGGGCTAACCATTCTGTGGCAATCTGCAATGAAGGGAATATATTTGCCTGGGGTGAAGGATCACAAGGACAGCTTGGATCAGGAAAATTTCTTCAGCAATCTCCTATTCCTAGGTATAGTACAAGCTTGAACAGATGTTTGCTTCCAGTATCAGACAGAAAACAAAGGCTTTTATGGTGCAAAGCCAACATTTTTAAGGTGTACTGAGTAGGTGATTCAAATCAATAGAACCAGAAAATTATTCAGATTTGTAAATTACTTCTATTTAAAAATATAAAAAATCTTGAGCCTTTTAGTACTTATCAGCTGCTGTGAGCTTCAGAGAAAGTTGTGTAGTTCTTTCCAGTCTGACCACAATGCTCTCTGCTGCCACCTCTGTCTGTGTCTGGAACTATCTGGAACAGGAGAGGTTCACTATGGGGATTTGCTCCTACTCTGGCACTGTGGTCAGACAATAAAGAACTATGAAACTTCCTGTGGAGCATACAGCAGCTGAAAAGTACTGTAAGGATTAAGATTTTTAAATAGGAGTAATTTACAAATTAGTATAATTTTCTGGCAAAAGTGGATTTGAGATTTATTTCCCCCCAGAGTACCCATTTCAATTCTGGAGAAGACCCTATTGTTAAACCAATAATTGTAACATGTTGGTGTTTTGAGATCTGCCATACTTTTGTGGTGGCCCAGTAAGGGATGTGTTACCCCGTGCTCCTGCTGTCCTGTCAGGCAGCCTCCTTCAGTGTCCCCAAGGCCCCCTGCACTTGTTTTTCCATTGTAAATATGTTTTACCGTGTAAAGTGTTATAAAATGTAATGTTGCTTTAAGAGTTATACCATGTAATATGTCATGTGATTGTTACCCAAGAGGTACCAGTGACCAGGTGATCCTAAGAGTGACCTATGGGCTACTGCTAGTCTCCCCCATATAAGCCCTGGGTGGAGCTAGCTTCTCTCTCTTTGAGCTCTGCTCTTCTGCTGAGGTCCAGTGCAGTGGTGCCTAATGTGTGTGTCCAGAGTGTTGGAGACCTCAAAGTCAAGTCCTGCAGCCACCATCAAGTCAAGTAAGCTAAAGTCACAGCTTTATGAGTCAAGTCAAGTAAGTCCCTGTCATCTGCCAAGTCAGCGTGGTCTGCATTCAGTTGTCCAGTCCTACTACAAGTCCCAGCAAGCCTTTAAGGTCTCTGCATCACTGGTCTCCTCCTTGTGCCCTGGCTGAACTGTATAGACTTTACCAACTGTTTACCGTCAGTAAAGCAACCGTTGTCTGTAACTTGTTGTTTGAGTCTTTATTGCCCCCGTGCCTAGCCCAGGATCCAGGGGTATACCCTCTGGTGGTTTTAGGCTAAACCACACCCTGGCGTCACGAATATAAAGGGTTAATGCCATCTGCCCAATGGGTAACAACATTTGCCCTGCACCACACACCCCGCCACCACATTTTCCTATTGTGTCCAACTGAAGTGTGCATATAGAAGGGTAGTGTAGTGCTAGGCTATGAATGCCATGATATTATATAAGTATAGATAAAAAAAAGTGTAACTAATGAATGCCTTCCTTCTTCATACCATAGGAAGATAGCTGGATTGTCTGATATAAGAATAATACAGATATCTTGTGGACACTTCCATACAATTTCCCTTTCAGCAGGTAAATAATCACCAAGGTCTGTAACTCTGAAAATCTATATGAATTTAAATCTTTTCTGCCTTTATTTCCGATGAAATAATATTACTGTACTGAGTCACTTGAATGAGAAGAGAATTCCTGCCTGAAGGTTAAGAGGAGGGGGAAGGGGGGGGGGGGGGGGTAATTAGAGCAAAGCAAAAGATTACTTTGGCAATGACATGGGGAGAAACATATGCATCTCTTATTCCTGGGCTGCATGGACTCCATGAAGTTGTTAAAGGGGTACTCCACTGGCCAGAGTTCGGAACATTTAGATATAAACACTGTGTCCACACTACGGGGGTCAGCCATGCCCCCTCATGACTCCAGGCCAGACCCCTCAATGCAAGTCTATGGGAGGGGGTGTGACGGCCGTAACATCCTTCCCATAGACTTGCATTGAGGGTGTGTGGCTTGACATCACAAGGGGGCGTGGTCCACCACCGCAGCGCACACACATCGTTCATAACTAATAACATAATGTTCTGAACGCTGGCCAGTGGAGTACCCCTTTAAGGCTCCATCTATGATGCCTAATTTCCTAATATAAGAATATACTTTGGTGTGGGACATTTAATACTTTAGTATTCTTTGTATTATTTTTTTATTTTTCAGATGGCAGTGTTTTTTCATGGGGAAAGAATGATTTTGGTCAACTTGGACTGGGCAAACAGATGCCTAACCAAGCCAGCCCTCAACTCGTAAAGTCTCTGAAAGGAGTTCCTCTGGTTCAAGTCTCTGCAGGTGGTTCTCAGAGTTTTGCTCTGTCAATGTTAGGAATTGTGTTTGGCTGGGGAAAGAACAGTGCTGGACAAATAGGACATGAGACCAACCCTCCAAAAGGTAGATTGTGCTGATGGACATAATAGCCCACTCTGTGAATACATAGCTAAGAGAAACAATAACCTTTTTTTTATATTATTATTAAGCAGCTGTATTTAGACCACATGCAGTAAGTTCCTTGAGAGATAAATGTGTCAACTATATCAGTTGTGGAGATGAACACACGGCTGTATTAAGCAAGGTAAATATAACTTTTTATTCTAGATGCGCCCCGTATGTGAAGATGATTATAGTATGATTGTATATGATATACCGTACTTTAATAAATATATTGAGGTCTTACATGCTCCTAGTATTTTTACTTTCAGTAGTGTTATCTAGTTAGCACAGGAAGCAGATTTAAGTTTATATACTAATTATAGAAAAGTCCCTTTAACCCCTTAAGGACAGGCCATTTTTCATTTTTGCACTTTTGTTTTTCCTCCTCTCCTTCTAAAAATCATAACGCTTTCAATTTTCCACCTACAGAACCATATCAGGGCTTGTTTTTTGTGCCACCAAAAACAACCTCAATGATTTAACCACAAAAAAAACATTTGTGGGGCAAAATTTAAAACAAACCGCCATTTTGTAGCTTTGGGGACTTCCGATTGTACACAGTGCATTTTTTTTGTAAAAAATGACACTTTCGATTTATTCTGTAGGTCCATACGGTTACAAGGATACCTAATTTATATAGGTTTTATTTTATTTTACTACCTAAAAAAATTATAACTACATGCACCAAAGTTAGTATGTTTAAAATTGTCATCTTCTGACCCCTATAACTTTTTTATTTTTCCGGGGATGTATGAGGACTCATTTTTTTGCACCGTGATCTGAAGTTTTTGTATAGGTTCCATTTTTGTTTTGATGGGACTTTCTGATCACTTTTTATAAAAAATTTTTAGGGCATACAAAGTGACCAAAAATATGCAATTTTGGACTTTGATATATTTTTTTTACATAACCATCATTGACCGTGTGGTCAAATTAACATTATATTTTTATATTTCGGACATTTATGCATGCGGCAAAACAAAATATGTTTATTTTTATTATGTTTACAGATTTTGTATATGGAATTTGGGAAAAGGGGGGTGATTAAAACTTTTAATATGGAAGGGGTTAATGGGTGTTTTTTAAACTTTTATTCAACATTTTTTTTTAACTTTATTAGTCCCTTAGGGGACTTTTAGGAGGAATCTTTAGAATTCCTTATACAGGTCAATGTAGTTACATAGAACTACATTGATCTGTGTGCTCTGCACTCGATTGATAAAGCCTGGTTGAAGCTTTACCAACCAGTCCCTTGTGGTCCAGTTGGGGGGGAGGGGGGGGGAGATGTAATGTGATTAAGGGGAAAGGTATTTTTTTTAAGGGCAGAAGGAGTGTTAGGAGTAGTTAGGGAATATAATCTGAGTTAGTTTAGAAAATATGGTTTGATGACAGGTACTTTTTAAGACAACCTGAAGTTTTAGGCATTTTTTAGGTAATTTCCTCAGTTTTCATATATAGTTCTACTCATTCATTTATACAAATCTCACAATCTTACCTGTTGGATTCTTTAAAATCCTAAATTTGGCAGATCATAGAGAACCAACTTTTTCCAGCCATGTCAATATGTAGTTTCTAGTGCGTGGGCTAGTGATAACCCCTTCTTTTAAGTGAAAAATGTTAGACGGATGGGGGTCTGACCTCTGGGACCCTAACCTTTTGTAAGTATGAGGAACCATTTGCCCCTGTTCTTGACTGGAGAGCAGGAATAGAATAGAATGTGCTGTCTCTTTAATTAGGGTCTTGGAAATAGCTGAACGTGTTATCCACATAGTGTGGAAATAAGTCATATATGTGTGATTCTCCTTATCAGTGTTGTAGAATTTTTAACTGGCTCCTAAATATTAAATGTCACAAAATAACAAGATGGAAATATTTCAATTTTAATTCAATGACTTTTTTTTTTACCAGACTTAAATATTTCAATATTAATTCCATGTAAATTTTACCAGGAGGGCACTGTATACACTTTTGGAGATGGCACACAAGGACAGCTAGGGAAAAGTTCTGTCACTCACACTTCTGTACCTCAGAAGATAGAAGAATATGAAGGGCAGGTTTCACAGATAGCATGTGGAAGGTAAGCATTAAACTGTGCATTGCCTATGTTTGGCCGACAAGTCTGCTGCCGAAAGAAATGCCACAAAATGAAACCATGAGATATATAACACATGGCAATACATTATATATAGTAAAATATTGATCCTCACCATCCCCTGGGAATGTTTATGCCCCCAGGGATGGTGAAGGTGTGAAGTAATAAAGTCTGCCCTCTTGTCCCTTAAGTAGTTCCTCGGGCAGGGAGCTATACTTACCAGGTCCCATCACATCAGGCCGTAGTGATACTCCCTTGGGTTCGATGACAGCCAGAGACACTACTCTGCTCCCTAAACAAACGGAGCAGAGCAATGATGCTGGCCATGCCTGGGCTGTCAATCACAACGAGGGCGGAGTGATGACAGCCAAAAGACTGGGACTAAGTATAGCTCCCTGCCCAGGAGGACTAGGGGGGCGGCAGGGAGACTTTTTAACCTTATATCCTCACCATCCCTGGGGACAGAAACGTCCCCTGTGGATGATGAAGTTCAAGATTTTACTATACATTACGCGTTGCCCTCCGTTATATATAGTAAAATGACATGATTGGTTCCTTTTAAGATGTTGTGTAACATTTGCATCAATATGAAAAAACCTCTGAAACAAACAAATTATCAGATAAAGTACTTTTAATAGCAGAAATAAAAGCTCTGTGTGTTTAGACAAAGCTAAACTTCTTTAGCCATAAGGAGGACAGAAACATCAGAGGTTCTCTTGCCAAAATATTGACCCTTTGCTGTTTAAAGCTCATCATATGTCTCCACAGACTGTGTTCATACATCACTGCCGTGTAATATTTACTGCATGACAATTTACACAAACTGCTTGCAGTTCATCCGTAAACCACACTGACTCACAAGTCAGAGTAGTTTCAGCCACACCTCGACCATGACATGTGAACCCAGCCTTATGGAAGGCAGGAAGCTACTTTTAGGCTGGGGCTATATGGCACAACCATATGCATGAGTTGAAATTTCACGATCACTGGAACATCAGGGAGAATATTACAGAAATGAGTAGTATTTTTTGTGTTTCCAGCTACCACACACTTCTATATGTCTTTACATCTAATCAAATTGTGTCTCTTGGTCATGGAACACAAATGAAACTAGATGACCATCCACCAGAAGTGCCATTGCCATCTGATGTTGACAGCTTGTTCACATCAAAAGGTAAAAAGTTTTTCATTTTCAGATGTACATATCTTGCTTAATACTGAGGTTCTACAGCTACATCTGGTTGTCTGAGAGAGTAGCAGTTACATTGTAGCATTGCTGTTACTCATGCAAAATCTTTGTTTTATTATGGGGGAAAATGGGTATCTATGGCACTTTAGTCTGGGACATTAGGTCCATGGTCAAACCAGGACTTGCGGGTGCAGTATGGGTGCTAGAAATGTGGCGACTTTACACTAGTGTCAACATTGGTTCATAAACAAAGAAAACTAATGGTAGAAATTATTTGGTTTGTGTGACATGACTATATAATGGAGAAACAGCAAGTAAAATATTACAATTTTACCACATTTTCTGAATAGTTATTTTTTTTTGTACACTGCAAATATGCTTCTCCCTTTTTCAACTACCTTTTGTGTGCTCTCCTCTCTCTCTTTCTCTCTCTCTCTCTCTCTCTCTCTAGCCTGTGTGATTTGTTCTCCAAGGTTTCTCTTACCCCATTTACTCTTTGAGCTGGTGTTACTCATCTCTGCTACTATTTCGAACACTGATAGAATATTAAGTCCATTGTTTGGATGTATCTTATCACTCTCTCTTAGTAGTAGCCAAATTGTGGGAAATTTTATTGAAGACTAAACAGAAAGTTTCAGGAAACAAATAAACATTAAAATGTACCTGTCAGATCCCACATAAGAAAAAAAATAATTAAAGGAGTAAGGATAGGGGATAAGTTTCAGATCACGGGCCATAGGACTGCTGGGATCCCCACAATCTCTCATACGGGGCCCCGGCTCTCCTGACAAATAGTGTGTGTCGACCACCGCACGAAGTGGAGTCCAACATGCCCCCTTAATGCAGCGCTGTGGGAGAGCCGAAGATTGCCAAATGCAGCACTCTGGCTCTCACATAGAGTTGTATTGAGGTAGCGTGTCAGACAATGCTTCTTTGGTGGTAGACCCCCCCCCCCCCCTCAGACTGCCGGGGCCCTGTACGGGAGACCTTAGGATAGGGGATACGTTTTCATATCCTGGAGTACTCCTTTAATATGTTACTCCCTACCTAATTTTACATTAGCTCACAGTGTTAGAAATCCTCTCAGGGGAAGGGGGTGTGTCTCTCCCTTGTGGTGGGAGGTGATTGGTGCATCTGCTAATGCATCGTTGCCCATGAGTCATCTCTTGTCCATAACTCATGGACAAGCCTAATGCTGCTGCAGGACTGGTTAGTGTCCCAGTAGGTATGGGGACCCATAGTGCTGGAATTTTAGGGGCCGTTTTCTTTATTAAATATTTTTTTTTAAAAATTAACAACCATATTACAAAAGGTTTTTAATTTTTTTCAGTAATAACATATAAAGAGTTTTTAGATCTGGCAGTACCCATTTAAAAAAAGGTCTGTGCAAAGGTTTCTAGCCTTTAAGTATGGTGCTTCAAGAAAAACAAAACAAGAATTAATTAGATATATAAAAAGATTACAAGGTTATTCTGAAACTACACCATAAAGCACAAAATTAGCATATATTTGGTGTCATCCTGAAGGACAAAGCTGGCTGCATCCTTAAGAGGGTTAATAAATGCAGTAGAAATATAAAACTAGTTGTACAGTTATCAAGAAATGCATGAAAAATAAGGATTATGGATTACTAATGTAGACTTTCTTTTTCCAGACCTCAAGGACATTTATTTAAAGCAGATCTTTGCTGGGAACAATGTCAACTTTGCAACCTCTGCTTTACAACCACAGGTTTGTGACTTAAACAATCATTTAAGAGAATCTGATGGACATTTCCATTGTAATTATTCTTGCAACCTGTGAAGAGGAGTTGTCTAGTGTAACACAAAGCAGTTCTACTGTACTAAAAGTAATGCAACAATATACATTTATCTTTCCCACCAACAATGGTGATCATTTTTATGAATGTGCCATCTACAGTTAAATGGTAAACTACTTTTTATTTAAATTTATTAATCTGATTGTGCATTTAGATTAGACACTTTTTACTGCCTATTAACTATTTTTGCAAAGCCATACAGGGGCCATGGGCCCCAGGACGTTTATAAAGTTTTATTCCCTCTCACCCACGAAATGCACAAATGTGTTTTAATGGGATAGCTACTTTTACTATATTAGAACCATTTTGTGGCCCTTCTCCCCCGATAACTCAGTTTGGTAGGGCGTCCAGCTCAAAGAAGAGTTCTGGTTACAAACTTTTTTCATTTAAAGAGGTTATTTGGTTAAAACCTTTTTTATGCTATGTGCTCAAGCTCACCAATAAAATAAATAAAAACATACATACCTACCTTGCTCCCCGCCAGGCTTCAGTATCAGAGCGGCCCATCTGTGTTTACTGACACTTCTCAAAGCTGCAGTTTGTACCATGTTCAGCTGACGTAGCTTACAGTGCCTCTATGCCAATGCCTGACTGAGGTGGGACACTGCTGTGGCCAGTGATTGCAGGGCCGGTGCTAGGATTTTTATCTACACAGGCAAAGAGCCCCTGATCCCACTCCCTTCAACATATAATATATCCAGATTCATATGCCCCAATATTGTATGTAACCGTATCTTTTGGCACCTAAAAGCATAGTACAGGGGTACACATGGTCCCTGAGGCTCTGTAATACTGAGCTGCAGGGGTTATACAGCACATGCCAAAAGTGGTGTGTACAGTGGCTTAGACTCCTTTTTAACCCCCTTGCATTTTTTTTGTATATCAGGCTGTATAAGGGCTAATTTTTTGCTCTGTGCTCTGTAGTTTTTACCGGTACCATTGTGGTATTGATCAGACTTTTTGATTGCTTTTTACTTCATTTTTCTGGTATAGTATGTGATAAAAACAACGCAATTCTTGGGTTTGGTATTTTTTTTTTTTTTTTACATAAATGCCATTTACTGCACAGGATAAATAATGTTATATTTAATAGTTATAACAATTACTCATGTGGCAATACAAAATATATATGTTTTTATTATCTTTACACATTTTTATATGGAAGATGGGAAAATGGGGGTGATTCAAGCTTTTATTATTATGGAAGGGGTTAAACTTTATTTTTGCACACTTTTTGGTCCCTTTGGAGAATTTTATGAGGACACAGTCTAGAAATCAGGGACTGTTCAAAGGTCCCTTTAGATGCCGCTTTGACAGCAGCTTTCCATAGGGTTAATGGCCGGCTTCAGCGATCGCTGTATGCCTGCTATGAGCGGCAGCCGCCAGCTACTGAAATCAGCTGGGGGCTGCCCAGTTTGCAGGGGGCTCAAGTCAGTAGCCCGCTCCTTACACCCTGAGCGGCACCGTTATGGACTAGGTCCGTCATGGGTCGTGAGGGAGTTAAAGCACACATTCAATGTACCTACTATGTGTGCGAGGGACGTTGCTGCTGCACTGCTCTTCCAGTCATGTGACAGGATCAGCATAGAGCAATCCGGCAGCAACATCCCCTGCATAACGTGCACGCATGCAGCAGGTAAATTAACCCTTACTTCCCCACTTTGTTCTGCTGATGCCCTGTCTTTCCCAGTTCACAGCCACCTCAGCCCCCTGCCTGTCCGCAGTTAAATGTCTGAATCCCCTGCCATCTCAGCAGTGTCAGTGCCGGAAGGCAGCCGTCTTAGCTTCCCTACGCATGCGCCAGTCGTGACTGATTGCAAGAGAAGCACTGGGAGCTACATCAAATGTGACAATGAAAGCTCCAAGAAGCAAAGTATCAGTGCCTGCATACAGGGTACCTTGATACCGGAGACTGCAAAGATACAATATACTTCCTAGCACACATCCTTCTATCTAATCACAACTTTTACCCCTTCCTGAGCCAGTTACATCATGGGTTAGGTGAGGTAGTATGGTGCAGACACCTGCTGGTAATGAGCGATATTACACTCTGTTCCAAATTATTATGGAAATTATATTTTTCTCATTTACCTAAATAGTTGATGTAAATAACAGTCAGCATAATTCTCATATTTTCAACTAATAAGAGTACAATTCAAATTTTATTTAACAAACCTCCTAATGATAACAGTATTTTTTTAAACATTAAAAAACTTACAATGCACTGTTCCAAAATATTATGCACAGTAAGTTTCAAAAGCACTTTATAGCTAGTAAAGAACCAAAAATTGTCATTTGTTGTGTTTGCAGCATATTTACTGAAATCAAAAGATATTTCAATCAAACTTTTAACAACAATTTAACTTTTTAAAAATTTTAATAGGTCATGTTACATTTTAACATAGGACCCCTTATTTGATAGCTTCACAAGTCTTGCATCCTTTGAACTTCAAGTTCAAGACAGTTTCTGATTGAATTTGTTTGCAAGATGTCAGAATATGCTATATAGTATAACACAGCAGGTCACTGATTATTCCCTGGGCGGCTCCCATGCACTCAATCTAGGGGCTCCATCTTCCCCAGCATAAGTCCAAAATACACACAGATAAAGAATTTTGGATAAAGAATTTGGATGAATGCAATCCCCGTTTGCAGTGCATTCTTTTATCTGTTATATAAACAGGCTAGTACGGCCTGTTTGTATAACAGATAAAGAATTTTGGATAAAGAATTTGGATGAACGCAATCCCCGTTTGCAGTGCATTCTTTTAACTGTGTGTGTTTAAAGGGGTATTCCAGGCAAAACCTTTTTTTATATATATCAACTGGCTCCGGAAAGTTAAATAGATTTGTAAATTATTTCTATTAAAAAATCTTAATCCTTCCAATAGTTATTAGCTTCTGAAGTTTTCTGTCTAACTGCTCAATGATGATGTCACGTCCCGGGAGCTGTGCATGATGGGAGAATATCCCCATAGGAACTGCACAGCTCCCGGGACGTGAGTCATAAGAGAGCAGTTAGACAGAAAACAACAACTCAACTTCAGAAGCTAATAACTATTAGAAGGATTAAGATTTTTTAATAGAAGTAATTTACAAATCTGTTTAACTTTCCGGAGCCAGTTGATATATATATAAAAAAAGTTTTGTCCTAGAATACCCCTTTAAGATGTCAGAATAGCCATCCAGAGCTGCTATTTGGATGTAAACTGCCTCCCACCCTCATAGATCTTTTACTTGAGGATGCTCCAAAGGTTCTCAATATGATTGAGGTAAGGGGAGGATGGAGGCCACATGATGACTTTCTCTTCTTTAAACCCCATATCAGCCATTGATGCAGAGGTATTCTTTGCAGCATGAGATGGTGCATTGTCATGCATGAAGATGATTTTATTACGGAAAGCATAGTTCCTCCTCCTGTTCCAGGGAAGAAAGTGGTCATTCAGAAACTCCACATACTTTGTAGAGGTCATCTTTACATCTTCGGGGACCCTAAAGGGGCCGACCAACTCTCTTCCCATGATTCTGTCCCAAAACACCACTGCCTTGCTGACATCGCAACCTTGTTGGAACAGGGTGGCCGTCTACCAACCATCCACTACTCCATCCATCTGGACCATCCAGGGTTGCACAGCACTCATCAGTGAACTGGACTGTTTGAAAATGAGTCTTCATGTATTTTTCTGCCCAATGCAGCCATTTCTAATGTGAGCATTGGTTAGTAGTGGCCGAATAGGTTTTAACACAGTTGCAAGACTTTGGAGGACTCTACACCTTGATGTCCGTGGGACTCCAGAGGCACCAGCAGCTTCAAATATCTGTTTGCTGCTATGTAATGGTATTTTAGCAGCTGCTTTCTTGATCCAATGCATGGATCTGACAGAAATCTTCCTCAATGTGCCTTTATCTGCCCAAACCCGTCTGTGCTCTGAATCAGTCACAAATCTCTTAATAGTGCGATGATCACGCTTAAGGTTTCGTGAAATATCTAATGTTTTCATACCTCGTCCAAGGCATTGAACTATTGCACTCTTTTTGGCAGCAGAGAGGTCCTTTTCTTCCCCATATTGTTTGAAAATGGTGCTCTGCTACCTTTTGTAGTTTTTCCTTAAATTGGGCTCACCTGGCAATCTAATTATCACAGTAGTCCGAGATTGTTTTTAGTGATCAAAAGAGCCCTGAGACACAATGCCATCCATGAGTTAAACTGAAATCAAAATATTTAATCTTTTGTGACACTTATATAGAATGTGCAAAATAATTTCCTTTTTCCCTATTTCCCCTCAAAAATGTCACATCCTAGAATAAAATGGAATGGTCAAAATGTCACATCTATGCAAAATTGCCACCAGTATAAACTCCAGAATATTTTTTTTATGGTAGCGCAAAACAAAAAGTATCCAAATTTGGTATTGTTAGAATCATACTGCCCCATAGAATAGTAAAAAGTACAACTTGTCCTGCAAAAAATTAGGGTCCCCATACTAGCCACCTCCGACAAGAAATAACCCTTCATATCTGGACACCTCTGGCAGCTGTAACATGATCCTTCATTCTAGAGATAGGTAATGATTCCAGAGGTGGAACCCGTATATCTATTAGACATTTATAGCATATCCTGTGGATAGGCCATAAATGTTTAAGATGGGAACACCCCTTTAATGATTTGTCAACAAAGTGACTGGTAGTTTCTGCAGGAAGAATATTAATTTATTTTTCTTCATTCACTGATACAGTTTCTAATTTAATGCTTCTGTTTTGTCTTGTAGATCCATACTATTACTCTAATGACTGATAGCTTACAAAAAATTTGCCGACTCAACGACACTGTGGTAAAGAACTGGATAGACGCAAAACCTGGAAAACCAAAGCATCAGGATGCAAAAAGGTTTTCATCAGCCATTGTTTCATGTAACAAGTAAACTGCAAAGTAACAGAGGTAGCAGTCTAGAGGGCCTATACGCATGCTGAAATTTCCAAGTGAAATTTGGCAAAAAAAAATGAATGGCTCAAAAAATGTACCAGAATAAATAAATAGATCCAAAAACAGTTTGGGAAAATTCTTATTTGTCAGCTGACTGCATCTTTTCTGTGGCCAATAAAATTATTGTAATCGGCCACATTTCGCCCCGGTATGAAAAGGGGATGTGTGACCCACAATGATTAATGGGCTACTCTGCCCCTAGACAATTTATCCCCTATCCAAAGAATAAAGGATAAGATGTCTGATCGCTGGCAGTCTGGCCATTGGGACCCCCCCGCGAACTCCGTCCTGGCAGCCCAGTAATCTACTGCACGGAGTGAGCTTCGCTGTGTGCCGGATTACAAGAGGCCACAGCTATTACACCTCCTTCCATATACATTAATGGAGGGGGTTGACGACCACAGCTGCACGGAGCCTAGCACAGACGGCGTTACAAATAAATGTTCAGAATGCCGGGTTGTTGTGCCTGAGAGTGTGGGGGGTCCATCCAAACCACCTGCAATAGGACATCTTATCCCCTATCCTTTGGATAGGGGATAAGATGTCTAAAGGCGGAGTACTTTTTAAAGGGGTATTTCAGGGAAGTACCCAAAGCTCCAAAGTCACCACACTACCTGGATATGTTCCCTGTAAACCATTCTGCCTGATACGTGTTGGCTCCTGTGGCCTCTGTTGTCTTCTCTGGCTGCTTGATATAATTTGCCATCCTTATTTCCCCTTGCCTACATCTACTAGCAATCATTGCAGCTCTGCTCTGCTAGCCCCCATCTTCCTGCTCTGAGCAGCAGAAATAGGTTCAGTGTCTGATTGGCTGAGGCTGTACACACCTCCCAGTACTCAGCATCATAGAGAATATGACTCAACAGTGCAGGGCAGAACCCACATGGTCTATTGCTCTCGGGAGGGTGGGGGTTGCTTTGGATAGAGACAGATTGGATGGCTGGATGATGTCATTCCCTCACTTAATGCATGTAAGTGACAATGAAAGAGGGGAAACTTCTCTATAGAGCTATGAGTGATTTAGACGTGAGCAATCCAGTGATTATTTGTGTGGCCTGGCAAGTGCAAGCTGTTTGAAGGCGTATTAATGGACGAGCAATCATTCTCATTCAGTGCTCTTTATCGTGCACTGAATCTTTTTCACATGTCAAAAAAGACGGAAAATACTACATGGGAACATAGCCTTAAACAGTGCCTATTTAGATGAATGGACAACCATTAATTACATCTGAGTCTCCCCCGAGTGGAGGTTGCTCTTTTGCTTCAAAAAATGATAGATGATGCCTTGATAATAACCACATTTCTCTTTTTCAGGGAAATAATCACAATTTTTTCATCACCTGCTTGTCTGACTGCAGGTTTTGTAAGTAACAGGTATGGGGAAAAAAATTTGTTTACTATTATTTCTACACAACAACGGGTATAGTTTGACAATAACCATATGAATCCATTACATAGTGTAGTATATGACAGAATTACACACTCAGTGGTACATCTACGTATTTATTTTCCATCCTAATACTATTATATTGCTACAGTATAATAACATAAAAGAATTACTTTGTTTTTCGTGTATAGAAAATGTGAGTAGACTGCAAAGTGAACCTCATAATAAAAGAGAGTGTCCCCTATTTAATTTTTTTTATTGCTATGATGCATCTAAAATAAAAAATGAGGCAACTGTGAAAATAGTTTTGATTATAAATATTTTGGTTTTGCATTTACAGTTCCTATATTTGTCTTCTTGGTAAAGATTTCAGTCTTCCTTTGTAATCTGAACCTACGGTTATACCCCCTTCCATCTGTCCTCCACTTCTTTCTAATATACATTAGAAAAACAAAAATAGGGGACAAACTGAAAGGGGGTGGCTATATTATTAGACTAAACAGGGTTTGTTTCATGGCCTATTAAGTTATAGGGGGAGATTTTTCAAAATGTGTGCAGAGGAAACGTGGTGCAGTTGCCCATAGCAACTGTTTCTTTAAAGGACAAGTCTCATGATCAAAAACTTATCCCCTCTCCGAAGGACAGGGGATACATTTTAGATTTCGTGGGTCCGAGAGCTTGAGCCCCCCGCGATCTCCTGTCTGGAGCCCCAGTTCGCTAGCACAGGAGCGCGTCATGACCCCCGCCTGACGTGGAGGCCTCCACGCCCCCTCCACATAGCTCTATGGGAGAGCTGAAGATTGCCGAATGGCTCTCCCATAGAACTATATGGACCATACACGGAAGCCGACCTCAACTCTACCTGTGTATCTTCATTGAATTCTAGTTTATAAAATGCCTGACAACAATACACACATCAATAGACCTCTTAGCTAATATATACTGTAACTGAATTATCCTTCTCTGTTCAATCCTCCATAGAGCTGCTTCATCTGACACATCTCCAATAGTGGATCTTCATGTTGCAAATGAACTTTTTACAAAACTGTGCCAACACAAGTGGATTGCTGATATTGTAAGTATTGTACCAAAAATTACTTGGGGGGGGGGTGCTTGTGGACAGTAAACTTAACTTTGTGACCAGTTCACAAAGTCATGGGATGTATCAAAAGAAACATAGAGGTTTGTGACAAGGACATAGTTTTGCCTCTGTATAAATGATTAGCCAGACCACAAGTATTGTGTACATTTTTTGGTCTTGTATATAAGAAGGACATGGCTGAACTAGAGAAGGTGCAGAGGAGGGCAACCATGGCTATTAAGGGAATGTGTGGATTAGAATACCAAGACAGGTTATCAAGCTTAGGGTTATTTAGTTTGAAGAAAAAGGTGATCTTTCTATGCCAAGGCCTGTAATGTCAACAAGGGGGCATATTCTCACATATATATATTCTCATTATATGCAGCCCAGCTCAGGGGCTTTAGTGTAAGCAATACATTTCTTCGAAGTCTAAACTGTTGTATCTTTTTTTCTAGATATACTCCAGTTTGAAAAATGAGCTGATACCAGCACTTGAGAGTTTTCCAAATCTCTTTGCGGCTCTGGCTGCATTTTTAGTAATCCCAGAATGCCCTATAATGCATGATGCAACCATCTGCTTTCCGTTAACAGTTTCGTTGGCACTGGCTATCAACAGTCTAAGCTCAAACGCTGTAAAAATGTTGGGTATGTTCTTGGGTATTAGTAGAAAACAATCTTCATCGAATGTCATTGACATTGTGTATAATATGTTCCAGTGGCAAAATCTACAGTGGGTGCAAAGGGAGCTGGTGCACCAGAGCCTTAATGCACCTCTGCCTCATAAGAATATCCCAGTATTGTACATGGCACAAAGTAGGCATGGGGCCCTGTTACCAGAGGCGTAGCTTATAGTTTCTGGGCCCTGATTCAAAATCTGCAACAGGGCCCCATATGCTACCTCTATAGCCACGCCTCTGCCTGTTACAGAACCAGATGCTGCAAGTTATGCCTCATATAAATGTCATTGATGAGGGAAGGTCTCTGCTTAGGATTACCCTATATAAACTGAAGTGAAAGGCAGCTAGAAAGATTCCCTGGCAGGCTCCATGTGTTTTATTGTCATCCATTTATTTGTGACCATGTGATCAGGTGATATCACTCCCAGACCTATGGCAGTTAACTGACCAACGTTGATAGGTTGATTTGAGTGAGGTAATTGAGTCCTGTTAGAAAAACGTCTTTAAAGGCTACAGTATGTCTACCTGTGCAGCCATTTTCAAACTGCTTTAATCAATCAAAAAAGGACATTTTTTTTATTGCTACATTTCACACACCAGTCTTAGGGTGCTTTCACACCACGTTTTCAGCCTACGGCTGCCAGATCCGTCTGTGGGAGGGGAAAACCATGCGCTCCCGTACCCCAGCTGGACCGGCGCTGAAATCCATTGACTTTAATGAGCCAAACGGAGTCACTATTTGACACCGGTCGGTTCATTTTCGACCCGTATCCGGTTTTCTGACCGGACCTAAAACCGTAGTATACTACGGTTTTAGGTCTGGTCACAAAACCGGATAAGGAGCAGAATTGAGCCGACTGGAGTCAAACGGTGACTCTGGACAGTTCATTAAAGTCAATATATTTCAGTGCCAGTCCAGCTGGGTTACAGGAGTGCCCGGTTTTCCCCTCCCCCAGCCGAATCCAGCAGCTGTAGGCTGAAAATGTGGTGTGAAAGCCCCCTAAAGGGGTATTCCGGTGGAAACCATTTTTTTAAATCAACTGGTGCCAGAAAGTTAAACAGATTTGTAAATTACTTCTATTTAAAAATCTTAATCCTTCCAGTACTTATCAGCTGCTGTATACTACAGAGGAAGTTCTTTTCTTTTTGAATTTCTTTTCTGTCTGTCCACGGTGCTCTCTGCTGACACCTCTGTCCATGTCAGGAACTGTCCAGAGCAGGAGCAATTCCCTATAGCAAACCTCTCCTGCTCTGGACAGTTCCTGACATGAACAGAGGTGCCAGAAGAGAGCACTGTGGTCAGACAGAAAGATTCAAAAAGAAAAGAACTACCTTTGTATTATACAGCAGCTGAAATACTGGAAGGATTCAGATTTTTAAATAGAAGTAATATACAAATCTGTTTAACTGTCTGGCACCAGTTGATTAAAAAAAAAACCTTTAAATGGGCACTGTCATGAAATCTAAAAATTGATATGTTGTAGTACTTAAGTACTACAAAATATCTCTAATATACTTTAATTAAAAAAAGTGATTTTAAACAAGTTTAAAATCACTTTTAAATTCGGCCACTAGGGGTCGCCCTCCTAGTGGCCGAATGCATTCTGCAGTGACGTCACTACTGGATTTCGACTCATTTCAGCCTGGCAATGAGTCGAAATCCAGTCACTGCGGTGCTCGCTCCCGCCTGTCAATCAGACAAGCGAGAGCGAGCACGCTGATAGCTGGGGCTGCGCGCATTGGCCAGCTCCACTGGCCTCGCGCGCGGCCCCGCCCACCAACCCCCGTTACCCTGTCCGGAGGCCGTTACCCTGTCCGGAGGCAGCTCATTGATCCTCTGGTAAGTCTTCACCACTGGAGGAATTGGGTGGGGGAAGCGGGGTTCGGGGGAGCGCCGCCGCTCAGCACTAGAGGTATAGGGGTGGGGAGCGGGGTTCGGGAGAGCGCTGCCGCCGCTGCTGCTGCTGCTACCGAAGTAGCACTGCTGCGCTAATAAAGTTATTGTTTTCACCACAGGGTGCCTCCAGCTGTTTCACCACTACAACTCCCAGAATGCCCTGACAGCCAGTAGATGTCAGGGCAAGCTGGGAGTTGTAGTGGTGAAACAGCTGGAGGCACCCTGTATAGTGAGCTAAGGGCGGAAGTCCCATCCCCAGCAGGCATCAGTGACGTGGTGCCTGCTGGGGAAGTCTGCCTGGTAGTGAGCACACTACCAGGCAGACAAAAAGGGATTTTAATATAGTAAAAAAAAATGTAAAGGGAGGGAGGGGGTTAGGGAGAGATGGGCAATAGGCAGGGACAGAAAGAAAGAAAAAATGGATGGTGGGAGCTACCCTTTAAGACTGGTGTGTGAAATGTCACAATTAGTAAACTCCTGCTAAAGTGTATATTATAAAGGTACATAGGTTTTCCACTTACCATTTAACATGTACATACAACAGTATCTTACTTTCATAACTGTGAAATTCTCTGTTATTTATCAGAGACTTTATGGTCATCTTTGCCTGAACCTTCTCTAACAAAGCAAATCCAAGTGTTTAAAATAGCCTTGGTATTGTCTGTGTTCACTAAGAAGGAGTCTCCTAAACATTCATTAGAAGTACTAAAGAAGCTTTATAAGGTGAGTGTGCTATGGATTGGTATCTCTTTGACCCCATATGTAAAACAGCATTTGTTAGGTTTTGCTTTATGATAACAGATAGATATGTTATTCTTAAAACAGATTAAGAAGTATTATATTAAACATAGCTCAAGGATTCATGTATAGACTCAATCATAATCTTAATCACCAAAAGCAATAAGTTACATAAATACAGGTATCAGCTACCTACAACCTATAGACAGATGCCATGTGTGATTTCAAGGCTCATATGGTCCACTTACGTGCCATCTGTGCAGCCAAGGCATCAGTGAAAGGCCAGCTACGTTTGATACATGGGATACAGTGACCACCTCTATGTCACTGCTCAAACATAATAATAATAATTTTATTTATATAGCGCCTACAGATTCCGCAGCACTTACAATTATGTGGTACAAACAAAAAAAAACATTTAATATAACAGTTAAACCAATACACCTGTACTATGAAACATAACAATCCCTCTTTCACATCTTGATCCAAATACTTATGTTATAAAAAATATATATATATTGGATGAAAACACAGTCCCCAAAAACATCTCTGACAGCATGCAGACTGTCCACATGCTTTGTCCTATGTCTATGCTATGGCTAATTGATGAAGGTGTCCATGATTATGAACAAAACTGCGTTAAGTGATATGATTTTATATTGTTATTTGGCTATTGTAGTTATGTTACTTCAGTAAGTACTTATTATTAGTGTTGATTACAAATATCCGCAATTCGAATATTTTTTGCGAATTTTGCAAAATCATGAATATGGCGAATATAGCGCTATATATTCGCAATTACAATTATTCATAATCTATATGAGATAGATAGGTATGCGCATGCGAATTTGCGCAAAGCGAAAATGACCACTAATATATCAGATATGCGAATTTCGAGAATATACGACGAATATTTGTCCATATATTCGCGAAATATCGCAAATTCGAATATGGCATATGCATCAAGTCCCAGCAAGGCAACAGGCTCTCAATGGTTTATCTGCACTTTCTCTTCCCTGATCTGTACTGTAAAGGATATTACCATCATTCCTGCCTCAGTAAAAGAGAGTTTTCTGTAACCCTGCATCTGTGGTCAATATTGCCTCCAGCTCTTGGCCCAGGAGAACTATCTAATCCTAGGAGCGTGGTGGTTAATGCTATCCTGGCGTTAAAAAACTGTACATCACCCCAGTAGTACACCACAGATAGATTTCTAAATTAATAGGAGCTTTCCTCTGGCTAGGCCATTAATCACTGATCAGCAGGGTGCCATCATCACCACCAACCAGCTGTTTGGCACAATGGCAGCCATCAATTAAAGTATCCTGGAAAAACCCTTTTAAGAAACTATAGCTTTAGGTGTAGAGTAAGATTTATGCTTAACTTCTTATTGCAGCAGCATGTATATTTATGCTTAAATTCTTATGTGGCAGCATATATTTAAACTTCTTGTCATATATATTTGTGACGCAGGCAAACATGAAAGCTGGCTATAAAGTACCAATACCTTACTTCTGCGTACCTGAAGTCTCCAGTGTAATCATCATCCCTGTTGACCTTAACAATTGGCGTATCTGGCAAAGACAAACTGTGAGTAAACTATTTCAGTTACTAGAAATAGTATTCTATTCTACATAAAAGTATGTTTATAGACCAAGACATGTATTTGGCTTCTCTATACATAAAGCAACTTCTATGAATATGTTGCAGAAAGGACCTTTATTACATAGGATAAACACCATCTTTCTGTATAGCACTTGGTGTCAGTGTGTCAGGGTTTATGCTCTATCGTCTTATAAAGATAATGAAGAGATGTGCTGTACTTGGGGCCGGCCCTACAATGGGTCCCGCTGGGTCCAATGGACCCAGGCAGCATCTTCACAAGCAGTACATTTTTTTAACCTGCAGGGCTGGTTTCTCTTGGGAAAACAAAATGAGTGGTGATGCATACAACATACCCATCGCCACTCACAGTACTGTACAGGAGCAGGGGACAGCAGTAATCCCTGCTCTTGTACTTGGTGGAGTGGCACAGTACTCTGCAGGCCGTGGGCAATGATGTAATTGCATTGTGCATAGCTTCCCAGAGAAGTCCTGCGTTGGAGCCTATACCAGAGGAGCGCAGGGAAGGTGAGCTACATTTTTATCATTTTTTCTTTATTTAGTGGGAACCTGTATAACTGCTGGGGGCTTCCCTACCTACCAAATTACAGGGGGCTTCCCTAACTACCTAAGTACTGAGGGCATAACCCTTTAAGGAGCCCATTTTGGCCTTAAAGACAGAGACAATTTTATTTTTGCATTTTCGTTCCTTGATTCTAAAAATCATAACTCTTTAATATTTTCATCCACAGACGAGTATTGTTTTTTTTTTTGTGTGCGACCAGTTGTCCTTTGTAATGACATCACTCATTTTACCATAAAATGTATGGAGCAATCAAAAAAATACTATTTGTGTGGGGAAATTGAAAAGAAAACCGCAATTTTGATAATTTTATAAGGTTTCAATAACATTGGGGGAGATTTATCACTAATGATCTTGGCTAGATCATTTTTGAGATGCGTTTTTTTTGGCGGTGCTGCTCCAAATTTATCTTATTGTCGCAGAGACCATGATAAATTTTGCACAGATCTGCACCTAGATCATTTTCTACCCTGCTTTCAGATCATGTCTATCCTGCTTCTAAGGCTAGGATTCACTGAAAAAACGCCAGTGCAATTTCCTGCATCTGACGTTTTTTGCATTTGAGTGGAAAATGTATTTCTAGGTACAAAAAAAGGATGCAGTAGAGATGTGAAAAAATTTATTTAACGAAATTTTTATTTTTTATAACAAAATTTTAATAAATTTTTAATAAAGTGTGTTTGTGTTTCACTTTTTTCTCTCTCTTTTTTTTAAAACATTTTTTAGGTAGTACTACTACTCCCATCATGGAACACACTGTTCCATGATGGGAGTAGTAGTACCTGTACTAATAGACATATAGCCCTGGGTGTGCGATATTGCAGAGATGCGGAGCGGCTCTATACAGTGCTCGCATCTCTGCACTATATTCCGGCCAGTGATGTGAATAGAAATTCACATCACTCATTCATATTTTCCGGCCAGAGTGGGGATTGGCCGGATGGTGGCAGCCAATCATCTCTCTCAGAAGGAAATATGAATGAGTGAGTGGCCGGCCGGAGTACAGAGCAGAGATGCAAGCGCTGTAAAGAGCCTATCCGCATCTCTGCAATAGATAGGATGATTGCCTCGGGTGTCAAAAGTGACACTTGCTGTGATCTGTCCCTTACTGCAGGTACTACTACTCCCAACATGGAGCACACTCTCCATGCTGGGAGCTGTAGCACCTGCATTAATAGACCGATCGCAGTGAGTGTAACTTCTGACACCTGTTGCAATCTGTCTATTAATGCAGGTACTAAAGCTCCCAGCATGGTGCAGAGTGTGCTCCATGTTGGGAATAGTAGTACCTGCAGTTAAGGAAAGATCACAGTGGATGTCACTCCTGACACCCGCTGTGATCCTCCAGTATAATGTTTAGCTGTGGCCGGCCGCTCTTCTATGGTCCCCTGCACTGATGTAGATATACACCTGTTGATATTTCCCGCAGAGTTGTGATTGGCTGGAACCATCTGGCCAATCACAGCTCTCTGTGGGAAATGTGAATAGATGTATATATACGGTACAGTGTGTTCCATGCTGGGAGTAGTAGTACTACCTAAACAATTTTAAAAATAACACTACATTTTTTTTATTGTCGGCTACATTTTTAGGGCCCTGTCCGCACACATAAATTGATCCCTGTTTAAAAATTTATAAAAGTTTTGTTATAAAAAAGATTAATTTCGTTAAATACAATTTTTCCATCACTTCTGTATCTTTTTTATTATTATTTTTTAATGGTACCCTATGACATTTTATTACAAAAAGGTATCTCCATCACTTTTTTTGGATCGCTTAAGTCCAAAAAAAGAATTAAAACCGCCTGCAAAAACGCCAAAGGAGAAGTAATTTTTTTTAGACCTGGTTTGCACCATTTGTGTAAAAATTTGCGGAAAAATTAAAAACACGCAGATAATAAATTTGTGACCACTGCATCCGTCACTTTAAAAAATTGTCTAGCAAGACCAAATGATCAAAATGACGGATTTAAGAACTTGTAAAAAAAAATATATATATATATATATATCTTAAACCCCTATTAACCCAAAACTGAGTGTCTTTAATTATATATTTTCCCATAGTGGTGTGCAATTAAAACTACCTTTAATTTTGCAAATGTTTTTTATATTCCCCCCACACTCTATTATATAAATGTGCTTAGGTATTTTTCCTAACCAAGTGAGAGGTCAAAAAACCTGCCTCCAACAGCTCAAATATATCCTTATAGTGTTTAGAAATAGAAAAGAAGTGAAGTAATATCTCACTCCCATGATATCCTCAACTCATCTATCTCACAATATCCTGTAATTTTATTGCCAAAAAGTACAGAAAAAAATCTGATAGTGCCTAACCTCCATCATGTTACTTTAGTGTCATATACGTGTATTTTTTTCTTGTGCACTTCCTCCCCCATAGTAAGGAGTTTAATAACGAAATTAGTGCTTGAAACCACTTATCAGTTATCCAGATTGGGGATGCATTTAAAACAAAAAGAATTTGTGGGAGAATGATCATTTTAATGATTGCGACTCTGTCCGACTATGCTCCGAGTTGTTAATTTGGAAGCCCAGATCCTGGATCTAGAAGAGCAACTGGCAACACTGAGATGCATTGACAACCCGGAGAGGAGTCTCCTGCTCACTGAGCAGGTACTCTCTGGGGTAGAGGTGGGGGAGGATAGTGGGACGGAGGTGCAGGACAGTCAGGCAGTTAGCTGGGTTACAGTAAGAAAATGGGGTAGAGGGAAAAATGTCAGGGAGGCTAGTCCTGAACTGGCACACCCCAACAAGTTTGCCCGGTTGGCAGATGAGGGGGATGCCATTTCAGAGCTAGCGGTACTGCAGCAGGACTCTGCCTCTGACCACCAGGGGGGTGTCTGCTCCAGTAAGGAGGTAGGGAGGAGTGCACGGCAGGCCAGACAGGTACTGGTAGTGGGGGACTCAATTAGGGTGATCTGTCTCAAACAGGGCGATCTGTCACAAAGACCGAAATTGCCGAATAGTGTGTTGTCTTCCTGGCGCTCGAGTTTGGCACATCGGGGATTGGGTTGACAGGTTGCTGGGTGGGGCTGGAGAAGACCCAGCAGTCATGGTACATTTTGGCACCAATGACAAAGTAAGAGGTAGGGGGAGTGTCCTTAAAAATGATTTCAAGGACTTAGGCTGCAAGCTTAAAGGGGTATGCCAGGCAAAAATAAGGGAATCTCTCGAGGGGCCACAAAAACAATGAACTTTAGGAAGGCAAAGTTCGATCAACTCAGAGAAGCCCTTAACAATATAAAATGGGATAATGTCCTCAAAAAGAACAATACTGACACTAAATGGGAGGCTTTTAAAAATATACCGTATATACTCGAGTATAAGCCGACCCGAGTATAAGCCGAGACCCCTAATTTCAACCCAAAATCCCAGGAAAAGTTATTGACTCGAGTATAAGCCTAGGGTGGGAAATACCTCATCCCCCCCTGTCATCATCCAGACCCGTCATTAACATCCTCATCATCATCCCCTTGTCATCATCCCACACATCCCCCCTTCATCATCCCCTTATCATCCCACACATCCCCCCCTTCATCATCCCCTTGTCATCATCCCACACATCCCCCCTTCATCATCCCCTTATCATCCCACACATCCCCCCTTCATCATCCCCTTGTAATCATCCCACACCCCCCCTTCATCATCCCCTTATCATCCCACACATTCCCCCTTCATCATCCCCTTGTAATCATCCCACACCCCCCCTTCATCATCCCCTTGTCATCATCCCCACCCCCCTTCATCATCCCCACACCCCCCCTTCATCATCCTCTTCTCATCATTCGCCCTCAGTGGTCTTCAACCTGCGGACCTCCAGAGGTTTCAAAACTACAACTCCCAGCAAGCCCGGGCAGCCATCGCTGTCCGGACTTGCTGGGAGTTGTAGTTTTGAAACCTCCGGAGGTCCGCAGGTTGAAGACCACTGCGGCCTTCAACATCATCCAGCCCCCTCTCACCCCCTTTAGTTCTGAGTACTCACCTCCGCTCGGCGCTGGTCCGGTCCTGCAGGACTGTCCGGAGAGGAGGTGGTCCGGTGGGATAGTGGTTCCGGGCTGCTATCTTCACCGGGGGCGCCTCTTCTCCGCGCTTCCGGCCCGGAATAGAGCCGTTGCCTTGACAACGACGCATCTGCGTCGTTGTCAAGGCAACGTGACTATTCTGAGGCCGGGCCCGAAGCGCTTAGAAGAGGCCTCCCCGGTGAAGATAGCAGCCCGGAACCACTATCCCACCGGACCACCTCCTCACCGGACAGTCCTGCAGGACCGGACCAGCGCCGAGCGGAGGTGAGTACTCAGAACTAAAGGGGGTGAGAGGGGGCTGGATGATGTTGAAGGCCGCAGTGCTCTTCAACCTGCGGACCTCCGGAGGTTTCAAAACTACAACTCCCAGCAAGCCCGGACAGCCGATGGCTGCCCTGGCTTGCTGGGAGTTGTAGTTTTGAAACCTCTGGAAGTCCGCAGGTTGAAGACCACTGCGGGTGGGGGAGTTCACTCGAGTATAAGCCGAGGGGGGTGTTTTCAGCACGAAAAATCGTGCTGAAAAACTCGGCTTATACTCGAGTATATACGGTATTAAATTTTCACTGTAAGATGTATATACCTTATGGGAATAAAAGGGTCAGAAATAAAAGAAAACCAATATGGATGAATAAAAATGTTAAGGGGGCAATAAATGACAAAAATAAACCATTTTAATAACTAAAACAGGACAGCAGTGAAGAAGCATTAAAAAGCTATAGAGAAAAATTTAAAATATGTTAAAAACAGATAAAAGCCGCAAAAATAGAGAGAGAAAGACTCATTGCCAAAGAGAGTAAAACTAACCCCAAAATGTTCTTTAACTATATAAATAACAAAAAGGTCAAAAATGAAAGTGTAAGCCCTTTAACCCCTTAACGACGAAGGACGTAAATGTACGTCCTGGTGATGCGGTACCTAACGCTCAGGACGTACATTTACGTTCTAAGCATAACCGCGGGCATCGGAGCGATGCCCGGATCATGCGCGGCAGGTCCCAGCTGTTGATCGCAGCCAGGGACCCGCCGGTAATGGCGGACATCCGCGATCCCGCGGATGTCCGCCATTAACCCCTCAGATGCCGTGATAAATACCGATCACGGCATCTGCAGCATCGTGGTCACTTAATTGGATGATCGGATCGCCCGCAGCGCTGCCGCGGCGATCCGATCATCCTGCACGGCAGCCGGAGGTCCCCTCACCTGCCTCCGCTGTCTTCCGGGAGTCTTCTGCTCTGATCTGCCTTCCCGCAGACCAGAGCAGAAGATGACCGATAACCCTGATCAGTGCTGTGTCCTATACATAGCACTGTACAGGATTAGCAATCGACTGATTGCTTTAAATAGTCCCCTATGGGGACTATTGAAGTGTAAAAATAAAAGTAAAAAAAGTAAAAAAATAAAGTAAAAAAAATGTGAAAAACCCCCTCCCTCAATAAAAATGTAAATTGCCCCATTTTCCCATTTCACCCCCAAAAAGTGTTAAAAAAATATTTTATATACATATTTGGTATCGCCGCTTGCGTAAATATCTGAACTTTTAAAATAAAATGTTAATAATACCGTATGGTGAATGTCGTGAACGTAAAAAATAAAAAAAGTCCAAAATAGCTGCTTTGTTATAACATTTTATTTCCAAAAAAATTTATAAAAAATGTATTAAAAGTTTTATATAAGCAAATATGGTATCAATAAAAAGTACAAATCACAGCACAAAAAATGAGCCCTCATACCGCCGCTTATACAGAAAAGTGAAAAAGTTATAGGTCTTCAAAATAGGGGGATCTTAAACATACTAATTTGGTTAAAAAGTTTGCGATTTTTTTTAAGCGCAACAGTAATAGAAAAGTATGTTATCATGGGTATCATTTTAATCGTATTGACTCAAAGTATAAAGAACACATGTCACTTTTACCATAAATTGTATGGGGTGAAAACGAAACCTTCCAAAATTAGCAAAATTGCTGTTTTCTTTTTAATTTCCCCACACAAATAGTATTTCTTTGGTTGCGCCATACATTTTATGGTAAAGTGAGTGATGGCATTACAACGGACAACTGGTCGCGCAAAAAAAAAGCCCTCATACTAGTTTGTGGATGAAAATATAAAAGAGTTATGATTTTTTGAAGGCGAGGAGGAAAAAATGAAAACATAAAAATAAAATATTCTGCGTCCTTAAAGCCCAAATGGGCTGCGTCCTTAAGGGGCTAAAAAATGATGAGGAAGAAATTATAAACGGGGATCAGGAAACAGCAAATATATTAAAAAATTCTTCTCCACTGTATTCACTGAGGAAAATGAAATGCCAGGTGAAATACAGTGTGATAAGGTAAACTCCCCAGTACAGGTCACCTGTCTAACCCAGGAAGAAGTACAGTGCCGCCTACAAAAAATCAAAATAGACAAATCACCAGGTCCAGATGGCATTCACCCCCGTGTTCTAAAGGAATTAAGTAATGTAATAGACAGACCGCTATTTTTAATATTCAGGGACTCTATAGTGACAGGGACTGTTCTCCAGGACTAGCGCATGGCACATGTGGTGCCAATATTTAAGAAGGGGTCAAAAGGTGACACTGGGAATTATAGACCTGTTAGTTTAACCTTGGTTGTATGTAAATTGTTTGAGGGTTTCCTAAGAGATGCTATTTTGGAATATCTTGATAAAAATAAATGTATGACCCCGTATCAGCATAGATTTATGAGGGATCGATCCTGTCAAACTAACCTGATCAGCTTCTATGAGGAGGTGAGCTCCAGACTGGACCAGGGGCAATCGCTGGATGTCGTATATATGGATTTTTCCAAAGCATTTGATACGGTGCCACATAAAAGATTGGTGCATAAAATGAGAAGGTTTGGGCTGGGGGAGAATGCGTACAAGTGGGTAAGTAACTGGCTCAATGATAGGAAACAGAGGGTGGTTATTAATGGTACTTATTCTGATTGGCTGACTGTTACTAGTGGGGTACCATAGGGGTCCGTCCTGTCCTATTTAATATATTCATTAAAGGGGTAGTCCAGTGGTGAAAAACTTATCCCCTATCCTAAGGATAGGGGATAAGTTTGAGATCGCGGGGGGTCCGACCGCTGGGGCCCCCCGCGATCTCTCTGTACGGGGCCCCGGCTCTCCGCCGAGATAGCGGGTGTCGACCCCCGCATGAGGCGGCGGCCGACACGCCCCCTCAATACATCTCAATGGCAGAGCCGGAGATTGCCGAAGGCAGCGCTTCGGCTCTGCCATAGAGTTGTATTGAGGGGGTGTGTCGGCCGCCGCTTCGTGCGGAGGTCGACACGCCCCCTTCCCGCGGGCTGTCGGGGCTCCGTACAGGAGATCGCGGGGGGCCCCAGGGGTCGGACCCCCGCGATCTGCAACTTATCCCCTATCCTTAAGATAGGGGATAAGTTGTAAACCACTGGTCACCACTGGACTACTCCTTTAATGACCTTGCAGAGGGGTTGAATTGTAAAGTAGCAATCTTTGCAGATGACACTAAACTCTGTAAAGCGGTAAACACTATAGAGGACAGTGCACTGTAACAAATGGATCTGGATAGGTTGGAGGTTTGGGCTGGGAAGTGGCAGATGAGGTTCAACACTGATAAATGTAAGGTAATGCACATGGGGTAGAAAAATCCGGGCTGGGATTATGTATTAAATGGAGAACACTTGGGACGACTGACATGGAAAAGGACTTAGGAGTCTTAGTTAACAGTAAATTTAGCTGTAGTGACCAGTGTCGGGCAGCTGCTGCCAAGTCTAATAAAATCATGGGGTACATCAATAGGGGCATAGATGCCCACGACAAGGAAATAATTCTACCACTATACAAATCACTAGTCAGACCACACATAGAATACTGTGTACAGTACTGGGCACCAGTGTACAAGAAAGATATAGTGGAGCCGGAGAGGGTTCAAAGATGGGCAACCAGAGTAATACGGGGAATGGGAGTACTACAGTACCCAGAAAGATTATGAGAATTAGGGTTATTTAATTTAGAAAAAAGAAGGCTTAGGGGAGACATAATAACTATGTATAAATATATCAGGGGACAGTACAGAGATCTCTCCCATGATCTATTTATACCCAGGACTGTATCAATAACAAGGGGGCATCCTCTACGTCTAGAGGAAAGAAGGTTCCTGTCAGGATCCGGGCTAGCGGCTGGTGATGACACTGGAGGTGGATCCCCTGTATCAGAGAGGCGATGACGCGGGCCGTACTGGGGAATCGGTTCTAAGCAGTTACTGGTGTTCACCAGAGCCCGCCGCAACAGTAGCGACTCGACCTCTCTGGCAGCTGAGACTGGCGCAGTACACAAGGACTAGACAGAGGCGAGGTCAGACGTAGCTGAAGGTCAGGGCAGGGAGCGAGGTTCGTAGTCAGGGGCAACAGCAGAAGGTCTAGGTACACAGGTTTGGGACACAGTATAACGCTTTCTCAGGGCACAAGGCAACAAGATCCGTCGAGGAGAGGAAGGGGAAGTGGGTTTTTATACATTAGGGCGTGATTGGGCCAGGCACCAATTAGTGGTGCACTGGCCCTTTAAATTTAAGCAAGTCGGCGCGCGCGCGCCCTAGGGAGCGGGACCGCGCACGCCGGGAGGAAGCAGACGGGAGCGAGAGGTGAGAGAGAAGGGGCACAATCCGAGGGCGGACACGAGCCGTGCCTCGGATCGCGTCCCCTCCGGGGACCAGAGAGCAGCGCTCGCGGTCAGCAATGCCGACCGGAGCGCTGCAGCCAGAGGAACGCCGTGAGCGCTCCGGGAAGGCAGCGGCACCCGGAACGCTCGGCGTGACAGTTCCTACACCAGCACAGACAGGGGTTCTTTACTGTGAGAGCAGTGAGACTGTGGAATTCTCTCCTGGAGAAGGTGGTCATGGTGAACTCTGTAATAGAGTTCAAAAAGGGGCTGAACGCATTTTTGGGGAGTAATAACATTACTGGTGATGTATACTAGATTTATAGGGACAGAAGGTTGATTCAGGGATTTATTCTGACTGCCATATTTGGAGTCGAGAAGGAATTTTTACCTCTAGTATGAGGGTTTTTGCCTTCCTCTGGATCAACTCAACTCAATAGGGACTTATTAGGGTTATAGGTTGAACTTGATGGACTCTTCAACCTTATGAACTATGTTACTATGTTACTATGCCAGATGTCGTCAACCGTCTCAAAGGGTAACAAAATAGACTTAGTCCCGAAATACTGCCAAATTGTTCAATTACCTGTATCGCCCTGGGAATAGATTTTTCTGAGTTCTGAAGCAAAAGAGCAGATCGTCTGCATATAATAGGAGTTTACTTTTCTTCTCTGGATACCAGATCCCTCTATTGCCCTGACTAAAATTGCCAGGGGTTCAATGTAGAAAAGGAACAACAGAGGAGACAGAGGGCACCCCTGTCTAGTCCCTCTTGCCAAATTAAATTGTTCAGTCTGAGTCTCATTAACCATTACACGAGCGCAAGGTTGATCATAGAGCGTCTGCACCCATTCCAAAAAGTTTCTGCCTATCCCAAACTTGCCCAGAGCTCACCAAAGGAACCTCCTCTCCACCCTGTCAAAGGCCTTCATGGCATCAAGTGACAGGATGGAGTGGAGTCCTTCCCCCCTGCATCTGAAGTTTTGCAAGGTTATCATGAATGTTTTGTCCGGGGACTAAGCCTGTTTCGTCCTCCCCTATTATTTCAGTACACACTTTTGCCAGTCTCATTGCCAACACTTTGGCAATGATTTTGGCATCCGAATTTAAGAATGAAATGGGCCTATATGAATCAACTCTGAGCGGGTTTTTACCTTTTTTTTGTAACAAAATGTTTGCCTTGCGCATGGAAGGTGGGAGAGACATACTTAAACAGGATTCATTAAAAACATTTAGGAGAGCTGGTAAGAGAACATCCTCGAATTTGATGTAGACCCCAAAAGGGAGGCCATCAGACCCGGGAGCTGACTCTTTGGACATGAATTTCATGAACAGTGATAGGTCTATTTAACTCCTCATATCTTATTGTGGAGATTTTTGGTAATTGAACTCTAGAAAAAAAATTGCTCATATGGGCCTCATTTCCAGATTCCTCTGATGTATAGAGACCCTTAAAAAAGTTTTGGATTATTTGGAGGATCCGATCGTGATAGGACATCACCACTCCTCTCTCATTCCATAAAGATATTACCTGGGTCCTCTGCTGTGTGCCTTTATAATATTAGAAAGTAGCTTACCCGGGCGCCCCCCTTTTACAAAGTTTTTCTGGCCTTGAAAAAAAAGTTTGTGTTGTGCTTCAGTATACATAAAGTTTTTAAGATCATCCTGACACTCTTTCTTAAGGGAAAACTGCTCGCTCCCCAGATTTTGAGCATGTGACTTTTCTGTTTCACCGAGTTTATGATTTAATTCATCCCCCTCCTGATGAAACCCCCTTTTCTTATTTGCGACTTCACAAAAAAGAAGACCCCTTAAGAACGCTATACAAGTGTCCCAAACTATTTGAGGGGGGGCTGACCCATTGTTATTAACAAGAAAACATTTTAATTCTTTTTTAATATGTTCTTTCCCGTCTATTATTGAGAGCCAATGAGGGTTAAGTATAAATGTCCTCCTAATCTCAGTCCCTTTGTTTACTTGGATTTCAATAAGTAGTGGGACATGGTCCGAAATTGTTTCATTACCGTATTTAATCTTCTGCACATATTTAATAGCCAGGGAGTTACAAAGTGCAAGATCTATCCGCGAAGCAGCTCTGCATGAGGCGCTATAACATGAATAGATCCTGTCCTCCGGGTGATGCTCCCTCCATATATCAATCCAATTTAGCTCTGCAGCCAGGCAGCTAAATTTGGTACCTTTCCCTTGGGACACCTTTAGGACTACTCCCTCACTCCATCTGTCTTTAAAAGAGTCCATGGGATAATTGAAATCACCGATTAGGTATAAGGGAAGGTCTTCCCGGCCTCTCAAGAATGTCAGGAGAGGATCAAAAATATGAGTGTCAAAAGGGGGAGGTACGTACGTAGCATTTCACTCTTGGACCCAGGTAGCTCAATGTCTTGCACCGGCCCTGGCTGTACTGATAGTTGACTTTGTAGTCTGAGTTCTTAAATAAACTCTAAAATGTTGATGTAATGGTAATCTTTTGTTCTATGAAGGCTCATTCTGTCTGTCATTTTCTTACAGGAGGCTGATAACATTATACAGGAAGTATATTGCCGATATCCATTTATCTTTACATATGACACCAAGGTTCAGTATTTGGACTTTGATGCAATACAGAAGAAGAATGTAAGTTTTTTTTTTTTTTTTACTAGATAAAGTGGATATGACATACCATACAAGGTGCTACATCCCTTAAAGGGGTACTCCGCCCCTAGACATTTAGGGGATAAGATGTCAGATCGCCACGGTCCCGCTGCTGGGGAGCCCTGGGATCCCCGCTGCGGCACCGTGCTCTCATTACAGCACAGAGCGAGTTCGCTCTTCACGTAATGACGGGCAGTACAGGGGCCGGAGCATCGTTACATCACGGCCCCGCCCCTTCCCATAGACTTGCATTAAGGGGATGGGCCGTGATGTCACGAGGGGCGGAGCCATGACGTCACGCTGCTCCGTCCCCCGTATCGCCCGTCATTACGCACAGAGCGAACTCGCTCTGTGCTGTAATGAGAGCAGGGTGCCGCAGTGGGGATCCCAGGGCTCCCCAGCAGCGGGTCCGTGGCGATCTGACATCTTATCCCCTATCCTTTGGATAGGGGATAAGATGTCTAGGGGCGGAGTACCCCTTTAAAGGATAAGTCTCATGCAATAAAACTTATCCCCTATCCGAAGGGCATTTCCTGTATTGTAGCACAGGAGCGTGTCACGATCCCCGCACGAAGCGGAGGCCGCCACACTCCCTCCCTTAAGCTCTATGGGAGAGCTCTATGGGGCATACAACACAGGGGCTCTTTACAGGAGATCGCGGTGGGCCCAGCGCTCAGACCCCCCATGATCTAAAACTTATTAAGTTTTAATGCATGAGACTTATCCTTTAGGTCTGCCATGTATTCTTAGTGCTGACATGTAACTGCCATGGACCCTAGTACATGCACACAGTGAAACTGTAGGTCCAATTTAGTCTTGGAGACACTAACATTAAGAAAATGGTCTATGTTTATAGTATAGTTGGATTGGCTATAGTGAGACCATATGCCACCTAAAACAAAGACCCCCCCAACCTTTCCATTTTCTGTTGATGGCTTGTGTTTTCGCAAGACAACATAGTATTCATCGGTATCATTTTGGGATAAATATAACTTTAAGTTAACTTTTTATTCATTATTTTGGGAGGGATGCAGGAGAAACAAACAGACAAAAAAATAAAACAACAATTTTGGGATTGTATTTTATTTGTTTCTTAAAGGGTGTTCACTGTGTACACTACATAGTTTGGTAATTTTCAGGTCATCAGGGATGCAGTGATACTAAATATGCATAGCATGTTTTAATAGTTATCCTTTTCTTATTCCTAGGCAGCAAAGCTAGAAGCCAGTCAAGTGCTTGTGATGAACAGAATGCAGGGCAGCAGTGATAATCCCAGAATACCTTTATTACATCTCAAACTAAGACATCAACATCTACTGGAAGATGCACTGAACAAGATAAGCATGGTGGAAGATTGTGACCTACAAAAGGAACTACTGGTAAAATAAGATACATTTTAACAAATAAGCCAACTGCTCTTCAGAATAAAGATCTTTAGAATAAGTTATTATTCTATGGGGGCATTTTTTACAGACCCCTTCACATAAAACCTACAATAGCTCAAAGCAAGAAAAGATTTCCACTATATTTTGCGCAAGTTACTACTAATAGTAAATCTTCTGGGCCTTGGTGGCAATCTTCCTTTTCCACTATTGTGGTGCAGACTGCATAAACCCAGCAGAAATTCTAAATTGTTTAAATAAATGATAATAAACTACTTCTTATGTGTTTTAGTATTAGATGAAGATACACAGAAAAGGATTTGTAAAGGGATATTTTTAATAGAATGCAATTCTAGTTTAGTGCTTTCAACCGTTCTGGTCCTCTGAATGAATCATTAAAATGGGTACTCTTCTGCTACACATCCTATCCCCTATCCATTGGATAAGATATCTGATCACATCAACTGCTATGCCCCCCACGATCTCTTGCAGCACCTGGCATTCTAAACAAACGCCGGGTTCCTCCGGCAGTGGTCGTGACGTCGCGGCCATGCTCCCTCCATTCATGCCTATGGGAGGGGGCGTGTTGCTAGACATGAAAGGAGGGGGTGTGGCCGTGACGTCACGATCACGGTCTCCAGCTCTGAGCATTCTTAACAAAATGTTCAGAATGCTGGAGCACAGGAGTACCTCTTTAAGGGCTTTATATAGTGGTTTAGTCCTGGCCCCAAATATTCCATTTATGTGGCTCCTTCATGCAGTGTTTTTTTCTGGTATTTCAAACTGCATGAAAAAATTAATGTAAAATAGAGTGTTATTGGTGCTGATTTTATTTAGTGTCATGTTGTACAGGTGTTTTCCTGATGCTTTCGTTTAAGGGGTCTAAGCCCCTTGTGGACCTTAGGTAAAGCATAAAAAGTTGCAATCTGGGGATTTTTGGAAGAAGAAATATAAATTCATCCCTGTCTTTGAGTACTCTTCAGGGCTTCACTCAATAGTTTCAAGTTCATTAAAAAATCTGGGTCATCTGGGAGAATAGCATAACCACATCTCTCCTTCAAAAGATGTAAACACATATCCTTATATTATTCATGTGAGAATTTAACTATGTTACCACCCTTGCCCAAGGGTTTAAAAATTATACTTGTGTCCATCTAAACACATTTTAGCACCTTCTTTCTTGAGGAGAAAGATTATTCTCAAAATCAAGTTGCTTGGATGTCAAGGCTTCCAGTTCCTCTTCTACTACCTTCTGAAAAATATCAATGGTGGGAGCATCTACAGGGGAGGCATTCTTTCACTTTTTTAGGTGGAGTGTTGTAAATGGATCAATATTTGACTCTATTGGTCTCTCCATCCCTAGACCAGCCTGAAGTCTGACATACTCCAATCCCTAGTAGAGCACTGTATTGTTCTCCCTGTATTGAGAAATATTTCTGCCACCTCAACTTCCTCAAAAATAAATTTATATCCTTGACCCATGAGACTAAAATAAATTTCCCTACTGGGACAAACAATAAACACCTAGATACAACAGTCTCTTCAGCCTTAGTCAGGACTCTATGGGAAAGATTAATAATTTGATTTTCAGTGACAAGAGTCATCTTTCTCTCAGTCCATAAAGTGGCCCCTCCAGCAGAAGGACATTTTAATTCTGGCTGATTCAGTTGCTTCCAATTTCTACCTCTTTCCCTTTCTCTACCTCTCCCTCTACTCCCTTTAATCTCTTTAGGTTTTAATATAACCTGTGATCAGAAAACCTTATCATATCAGCGTACATACAAATGCGGTGGCCCAGTACTGTACCCCTGTACCCTTGCTGCCCTGTCAGGCAGCCTCCCTACAGTTTCCCCTGGGCCCCCCTGCATCTTTTCCCCTTGCATATTCATTTGTATATATGTTATCCAGTATATTATAACTGTAATGTGTTATAGCTGTAAGAACAAGTGACATGTGATTAACCAGTTGTCATGGGATTGTTACCCAGTGAGGTACCAGTGATCATGTGACCAAAGGGTAACCTATGGGACTCCACCAGAGTCTCCCCTATATGAGCCTTGGGAGGAGTCACTTCACTCTCTTGGCTCTTAGAGACTTTGCTGAGTTGCAGCAAGGTCAAGTCCTAGGTGTGTGTCTGGAGTCCAGAGGAGGCCTAAAGTCAGTCCAGCAGCCACGGATTCTCAAGTCCATTGCCCCACAGGTCCAGTCAAAGCCTGGTTAGCTACAGAAGGGGTGAAGTCAGTCATAGTCTGTCATAGTCAAGTCAGTCAAGTCATCTTGTCTCAAGTCAGCGTGGTCTGCATGTGAATTGCCCAAGTCCATTATAAGTCCCAGCAAGCCCTAAGGTCTCTGAAGTCACTGGTCACCTCTGTGGGCCTAGCCAAGCTGTATAGACTGCTACAACTGTCTGACTCAGTAAAGCTACCATTGTTTTGTAACTTGGCGTCTGAGTCATTATTGCCCCCGTGCCTAGCCCAGGATCCAGCGGTATTCCTTCGGGTGGTATAGAGGATAAACCACGCCCTGGCGTCACAAGCACAAGGGGTTAATGCCATCTGCCCCTATTGTAATTCCATCTGCCCTGCATCACACCCTCTACCACACACACAAAAAAAAGTTATTTGTGAAATGTACACATATGTCACCATACCTATTCTCTTCAAGGTGGAATTTCATGGTGAGACTACAATTGATCCCAGAGCAACAATGACAGAGTTCTTTCTCATAGTGGCTGAAAAGATGGTCCAACCTGATTATGAGCTATTTACTTTTTCTGACCCACTACTACCAATGTGGTTTCCAAGTCATGTAAGTTTTTTTTTTTTCTCATTCATTCATTTATTATTTTTTGCTGGGGAATTTTTATTATGATGCTAATGTATCTATTCATGGCTTCTTATCACAACTTTGTAAATGCACTTTGTCAGAAGTGATGCTACATCTGTGAATGGGTTGTGTCTAGTATTGCAGATCAGCTCCACTTATGTAAATGGTGCAGAGCTACTGTGCCAAACACAACCTGTGTACATGTGGGGCACTATTTTTGTAATATATTAGTTTTTTTATGACATTTTGAAAGCACATAAGGAGCATTTCTACTATATCATACACGAAGAGTAGGTAACCTATAAGATAATGTTCTTTTGCTGTCTGTGTTGTATTAATTTAATTATTTTTGTTACTATTTCAGTCATTAGAGGACAAAAAGAAGTATTATCACTATGGCATACTGTGCGGATTGGCAATTTTTAACCAGGTTGTAATTTATCTACCATTTCCACTTGCTTTGTTTAAAAAACTTCTGGGTAAAAAACCTACTCTAGACGACTTAAAAGAGCTACAGCCTACTATAGGGAGGTAAGTCATGGTTAAATATGTCTCTTTAAACACAAGATATGCTTTTTTTTTATTTTTTATCTGCAGCAGGCGTTATCCCCTATATAAAATAGGAGGCTGCCTGTACATGTAAAGGTTTGTACTGAAAGACTGAGAACCGCATAGAGTTTTACAGAGAATTGCCACAATTTGTGATGCAGTTTTTGGACACATTGCATGGACAAGTGAAGCATATTAAGGCTATGTTCACACAATGGAATTTCCATGTGGAATTCTGCATGAATATTCCACAGCAGCAGAGTCCCATTGATTTCAGCAGAATTTCCATCATCCGGAAAGGAAATTCATATTACGGCATCCCCCAGAGAGAATAGATATGTCTATTCTTTCAGCGGATTCCACAAGGAAATGCATTGCTATCTATGAGATGGCGCATTTCCGAGTGGTCCTAATGCCAGCATGTTATGTTGGTGCTCCACTATCTGCTCCACTATCAGCACAGAGATTTTCCATACGGACATTCCACCATGTGAACGTAGCCTTAGGAGAATTTATTTGGTGGTAACAGAACAATAGTTATACCACCGTAATATTTATTATCAATGTGCACCCAAAAATCCTACTGTTTTTCATTGATACATATAAATTCTGTCAAAATCTCAATAATGGGAGCTCCTACCTATGAGTTCTAGTTCATGACACATATTTTAAGTGTGTGAACAAAAATGTAAGTTATTTTTAGCAAACAATACACAGAAGCAGAATTGGTATATAATAGGCTGGTTCATAGTAAATGTATTGTAGACAAAGTTTAGTGCACGAAGGGACAAATAGTTGTGCACAACAGGACAATTTTTGGTACATGACCTGACAGGACAAATTATCAAGGAGCATGCACCAGCATAATAATATTACATAGTGTGTCTGATACAACATCAACAACAAATCTGACAGTGTTGGTGAATTTTTTTTTTTTTTTTTTACTGTAATTAGTTTTCATATAAACAAAGAACACAGTAGAGCCAAACAAGGCAAATAAATCACCAAATCCAGCAATAACAAAATAGCCATCATAAAAAAATGACATAAAAAGACTAGAACAGCATAAGAGAGGAATACAAAAATAGCAGTGTAAGAAAGTCCAAGCAAACACCAGGGGAGTAAACAATCACATAATAATAATCAATAAGGAACTTAAAAATCTAGCGGAAGGGGGGGCAGGGGAGAAAAGGGAAGGAAAAACACATTAAGACAAAAGAAAAACACTGGAAAAAAGAGAGAAAAACCGGGGAAACTGGAGAAGCAGAGAAAAAGAAAAGGACGTAGAGAACAAGAGGTCAGAACAAGAATGAGGCTAGAAGAAACAGGGTCATGGTGGCTGTCTATCTGTTAATCAATCCCACGGATCCCATATGGACACAAACATGGGGACAGTGTTATTCAAGGAGGCAGTGAGAGATTTGAGGGAGCGAATCTCACGAATACGGGCAATGAGGTCACCTTCCAATGGAGGCAAGGTCTGTTTCCAATGTTTGGCGATGAGGGTCCTGGCCTCGAGAACTATGTGCATAAAAATCTTAAACAGCTTTTTCGGTAGAATCCTGGTAGACAGATGCAGGAGGAAGACCATGGGGTCTAGAGGGACTAAAACACCTGAGACTGCGTGAACTAGCTTCTGCCCTTGCGCCCAAAAGTTAACTATCAGCGGAAACGACCAGAAAATATGGAAAATAGTACCCAGGCCCACAATACAACGTCACCATTGAGGAGGAATGTCAGGGTTCAATGTATTCAATAGTACTGGAGTGTGGTACCAGACTATGGGCATCTTAAATTGTATCTCTTTATAAGCTGTGCATATCGATGCCTTGGAGGCCTGCTCCCAGATTATGCACCATTGAGGGATCGAGATAGTAGTATTGAGAACCTCCTCCTAACGGCTCATATAGCAATGGGATGGAGGAGGGCCATCTGGAGGAGAAAGCAAGAAAGAATAAATACTAGAGAGGAGTCCCTTCTCCTGAGGACCGCCCTACACAGCTGTTTGAAACCCGTGGGCAAGGACACCGTCAGCGAGCCCTGTCTAGAGGACAGATAATGGCGAAGCTGAACATAATGGGCTTCCTCAGAAGAAGGGAGATCCCGACAAGCAACCAGCTGATCGAAAGGACGGAGAGAACGAGTGAGGGGATCAACAACATCAGCCCAGCAAAATAGACCTCTTGAGCCCCATTCTCAAACCATACCAGAAGTGAGCCCCAGAGAAAAATTAGGGTGATAGAGAAAAGATTGTAAAGGAGAAGAATTGTAAAGGAAAGAAGCTGAAATTGTCTGGAACAGTAGCTCCAAACATAATGGGAAAATGACATGGGACCCAAGAGAGGACATGCAGGGTTGATGGGAGGGGGAGCCCACAAGAAGGAATTAGGGTGGATCGGAGCCAGCCACAATTTCTCCACCTCCATCCATTTAGTGTAGGCATGGTAGGAAGACCACACAGCCAGGTGGTGCAAATGGGCAGCCCAATAATATTTAGTAACATCAGCTACCCCAACCATCCCATAGATTTACTGGCTAACATGACCGATATAGGGAGACAGTGGCGCTTAGCATCCCAAATAAACCAGAAAATAGCTGACTGAAAAGAGCATAACGCAGCTAAATGGACCCGGACCGGTAACGTCTTAAAAAAAGTATAGCAATTTAGGAGAAATGGTCGTGTTGGTGAATTCTACCCATCTGCTGTAAATCGTGGCAAAACTGTGTGGCAAATATGGAAGCGTCTTGTTTTTAAGTTAAAAAAAATACAAAGGAGTATTCAGATTACAAGAAAAGTGTTTATAGATTGTACCAAGCTAAGGGGTTGGCTAACTGTAAGATAGCATGGCCTCAATAAGAGCTGTGTATCGATACAATGTGAAGGATTAGATGGAAATCTAACACAGTACAGCAGAAAATGTTGGTAGCTTTCAGTCAATTGTATCTAAAATATATTTTGTATGCAAAATGAGAAATAAAAAAAGGCCATAAAAGGAAAACATTGGTTAATGCATCAGGATAGAAAAATCAAAGCAATATACCTTGAAAATAGATAATGCATAAGTGTTCAAATGAAAACCAAATGGGCAGAAACAGGAGTAAATATTAATTATAGATCTGGCCATTTTTTTTAGATGCTTTTTGAATATGTTAGGCTAAGTTTACATTTGCAATTTGAGCTCTATTTAAACAGTGGGACCTAAGCAGACTAAAACACTGCATGGAGTATTTTTTTTTTTTTTTTATATTTAAAGGTTTTTATTTTCAGAGAATAAAAGGAACCGTTCATCAGGGTACAACAAGCAGATAAGAAAACACTTTTGTACAATAAGTAGGAGCCAGCGGTGCTGGGGATTGAGATCTGGTATCAACAAAAAGTCCAAAGTGAGCAGTAACGTTAAATGCTCAAGACATAAATAAAACTAAACATAATGGAGAGCGATTCCCCATTCGGTAATAATGTGATGTAGCAATGCAAGTAAGAGTATGTGATGTAGCAATGCAAGTAATATAAGAGTATAAATGGCATAATGGGAGATCAGCAGAAGAAAGTGTAGTAGAAAAAAAGAAAAAGAACAGAGGAACAAAAAAGGGAAAGGAGAATAGAAAGAGAAAAGGAGAGGGAGAAAGAGGGGTAAAGAAAACAGAAGGGTGAAGAGAACAGGGTAAAGGGCAAGGAGAAAGACAGACAAAGTACACAAGAGAACAAACGGGGGAGCAACATAACAGACAAGTGCACGTAAGACAGACATATATAAGGGGAGGGTCTGACGGGGTGCTTTGACGCCTGTGGAGCACGACCGATATACCCAAGACATGGTTTGATTGGTTGACATTTCAGTCTTCCCCTGGATTCCGAGATTTAATCGCCCCTGGAGATCTACCTGACCCTTAGGCTGGCCCTTTCTCCTCCATTGAGTATTTTTTGTCTGTAAAAGCAGACACCAGACAGAAACCCGGCAGACCCCTTAAGGACCAAGGACGTACCGGTATGTCCTGAGTCCTTTAACTTTCTATAACGCGGGGCCATGGCGTGGCCCTGCAACATAGCGGGCCGGGACCCATGGCTAATAGTGCGCGGCACTGATCGCGGTGCCATGCACTATTAACCCTTTAGACGCTGCGTTCAAAGTTGAACGCCGCGTCTAAAGTGAAAGTAAAAAAAAAGAAAATTGCCTCCTGGTGTCCGATCGCCAAATGACTGCTCAGTGCCTGAGATCCAGGCATGAGCAGTCAAGCGGCAGAATCATTGATCAATGGTTTACTATGAGAAACTATTGATCAATGTAAAAGATCAGTGTGTGCAGTGTTATAGTGAATAAAGATCATTTAACCCCTTCCCTAATAAAAGTTTGAATCACCCCCCTTTTCCCATTTAAAAAAAAAACAGTGTAAATAAAAATAAACATATGTGGTATCGCCACGTGCGGAAATGTCCGAATTATAAAAATATATCATTAAGTAAACCGCACGGTCAATGGCGTACGCGCTAAAAAATTCCAAAGTCCAAAATAGGGTATTTTTGGTAACTTTTTATATCATGAAAAAATGAATAAAAAGCAATCAAAAAGTCTGATAAATACAGAAATGGTACCGCTAAAAAAAAAAAGTTATAGGGGTCAGAACCTATAAATTTTCCTGCATGTAGTTATGATTTTTTCCCGAAGTACAACAAAATCAAACCTATATAAGTAGTATCAATGGTCAGCAAGCATTGTGCTGAGGTACATGGTGGAAATACCTCTAGTCTGGTGGTACAAGGTATCGAGAGGGTGGACAAACCACTGAGAGGTGGAAACCTGAGACAGAAGGTGTTGGATCGTGAAATATACTGGATTCTCACCCTTGAGACTAGGATACCGCTAGGTCTGAACAGGAGACTGGATACGATCTTGCACTATTAAATGAGTGGGTTGTTATGACCGTGACACTATGATAATCCGAATACTACTATGTATGTCTTAGTTGCTTCACGTTTTCCAGTCACCTGTTCAATATCTCTCTCCCCCCCCCCTTTTTTCATATCTTTCATATTTACATAGGCGCAAAAAAATAATGATTAAAATAACCCTTTTTTTGCATCTGTTTCTGTCATGAGATTTAACAAACTGCATTTCATGCTCTGTTAAATAACCGTTCTCCCAGTTCAGCATTATAATTCTTCAGGTCCTAGTGCTAGTTGTGTATCACCGTCTGATATATTCTTAAAAGGATGGAGTCTGGTTCTCTAGGTTTTGAACCAAACATATACAACTGGTACATAAGATTTATTTTAACAATGTCTTAATTTTTTTTTTTTTATACAATGAATTTTGTTATAAATGTGATGAAATAAAGATTTGATACGTACGTTTTAACATTGTTTGTAATTATATGTGCAGGTGGGATGTCACATGATTCGGGGCTAAGCCCCGCCCGGGACACTACCACCCTGCATATATAAACGATCTAAGTGCTTGTAACATGTGTATGACTAAGGCCTTGCTGGCCGAAACGCGTCACGTTACCTGAGTGTCCGATGTTTCCCATGGCAACTATGCAATAAAGCAGCTCAGTTTTATACGTGTGTGCGCTGGACATTCTTCTTCTTTTGCATTTCTCTGGATCCAGTCCTGGTCCTGTCCGTGCGCTGAAGCCTGGGGTAGAGCTGGTTCGACTTGCTTGTACCTTCTATATAAGTAGGGTATCATTTTAATAATATGGACCTACAGAATAAAGAGAAGGTGTCATTTTTTCTGAAAAATGTACTGCGTAGAAACGGAAGCCCCCAAAATGTACAAAATTGTTTTTTTTTTTCAGTTTTGTCGCACAATGATTTTTTTTCTCTGTTTCGTCGTAGATTTTTGGGTAAAATGACTGATGTCATTACCAAGTAGAATTGGTGGCGCAAAAAATAAGCCATCATCTGGATTTTTAGGGGCAAAATTGAAAGAGTAATGATTTTTTAAAGATAAGGAGGAAAAAAAATGAAAGTGCAAAAACGGAAAAAGCCCAGTGGCCGGGGAGCCAATGCGCTCGCTCCCGCCTGTCTGATTGACAGGCAGGGAGCGAGTGCAGCCTAACTGAAAAAGGACTGATTGCCACTCCAAAATCAGTCCTTTTTCAGTGGCCGGTTTTTAAATGTAAATTAAACCTTTTTAATGAAAAAAAAAAAAAGTATATTAGAGATATGTTGCAGTACATAAGTACTACAACATATCAAAAAATAAAGTTGGTGACAGTGCCCATTTAAGGGGTTATTTAAAGTCAATAGGATCCATCAGCTTTTTTTTTTTTTTTTTGCTACAGCAAATGCTCTTATGCAGTTTGCATACCAGATGTTTCCTGGGATGTAAAAAGGCCAAAAAAAAAAAAAAGGAATTCAGGTTGTCATAAAATCCTGAGGAAGAATAACAAAGATTCTTTATTTTTTTTTTTTGATGGCTTCATAATTGTTTCTTCAATATTATGTGTAACATAATTTTCTCCTCTACTTGTTCTGGAAAAACATGACATTAACTACAGGGTGGGCCATTTATACGGATATGCCTTAATAAAATGGGAATGGTTGGTGATATTAACTTCCTGTTTGTGGCACATTAGTATATGTGAGGGGGGGGGGGGGGGGATTTTCAAGATGGGTAGTGACCATGGTGGCCATTTTGAAGTCAGCCATTTTGAATCCAACTTTTGTTTTTTCAATAGGAAGAGGGTCATGTGACACATCAAACTTATGGGGAATTTCACAAGAAAAACAACGATGTGCTTGGTTTTAACATAACTTTATTCTTTCATGAGTTATTTACAAGTTTCTGACCACTTATAAAATGTGTTGCCCATTGTGTTTGATTGTCAATGCAACCCTCTTCTCCCACTCTTTACACACTGTTAGCAACACCGCAGGAGAAATGCTAGCACAGGCTTCCAGCATCCGTAGTTTCAGGTGTTGCAGAATGGGCAAAACAAAAATTGGAACAGGACCCTCAGTTTACGCAAAAGATTTTGTTCAGTGATGAGGCAAACTTTTATGTGAATGGTGAAGTTAACAAACAAAACCACCGCTATTGGTCTGACACTAACCCACATTGGATAGATCCCTCCAAGACTGTTGGAACACAAAAATTGATGGTATGGTGTGGTATATGGGGTACAAAGATAGTGGGGCCATTCTTCATCAATGGAAACCTCAAGGCCATTGGATATGCAAAATTGCTACATGATGATGTGTTTCCCTCTTTATGCACTGAAGCTGGCACGTTCCCTGAGTTTTTCCAGCAAGATGGTGCAACACCACATTATGGGTGTCAGGTCCGAGCATTCCTAGAAAAACAGTTTCCTGGAAAGTGGATTGGTCGTCGTGGGCCAGTTGAATGACCCCCTTAGACTTTTATCTTTGGGGTCATCTGAAGGCAATTGTCTATGTTGTGAAGATACGAGATGTGCAGCACCTGAAACTACGGATACCTGAAGCCTGTGCTAGCATTTCTCCTGCGGTGTTGCTATCAGTGTGTGAATAGTGGGAGAAGAGGGTTGCATTGACAATCCAACACAATGGGCAGCACATTGAACACATTTTATAAGTGGTCAGAAACTTGTAAATAACTCATGAAAAATAAAGTTATGTTAAAACCAAGCACATCATTGTTTTTCTTGTGAAATTCCCAATAAGTTTGATGCGTCACATGACCCTCTTCGTATTGAAAAAACAAAAGTTGGATTAAAAATGGCCGCCATGGTCACCACCCATCTTGAAAAGTTTACCCCCTCACATATACTAATGTGCCACAAACAGGAAGTTAATATCACTAACCATTCCCCTTTTATTAAAGTGTATCCATATAAATGGCCCACCCTGTATAATAATTTACTTTAATGCTTAGCAATAACCTTTAACATCTTCTGTGTTAAAAACACTTTTATTTGTTCACTTTTATTTGATATAATGTTAACCCCCAAATAGACATAAAGTGTTATAAAAAAACATTTTGACTCAATACTTTGGTTCTTAAACATAGCATGAGTCTCCAACTCAAACTTATACTCAATTTTTTAATGAATTTCATGTTGCACAAATCACAGGCAAAGGACAAGCTCCATCATTACAAACATACTATACTATAAGCAATTCAAAAGTCCCCTTAGGGTGGCTATAAAAGTGTCAAATAAAAAAAGTCAAAGAAAACTTGTTTTTAAATAAAACTTCTACCCTAGTTAAAATCAAAGCAAATAAAATAAAGAGAAATTTTTTTTTTTGAATTAATTGCTAAACTACAAAAAAACTACAAAAAAAAAAAAAAGTTAACATATTTGCTATCACCACACACGGAAATGTCTGATCTATTAAAATATTATTATTGATCCCATATAGCGAACAATGTAAATAAAATAAAAAAAAAATACCAAAGACTTTTTTGTTTTGTTTAATTGTACAATATTTGGTATAATGAAGTATTCCAATACAAAGTGGGTGTGGGTAGGGGCATAACTTCTCCCAGGGTTTGTATAATGTGCAATCTTTAAATATTATTCAATAATATATTATTTTTATGTGTATGCTAAAAAGATTATAAAAAAAACTGGTACACTCCTCTGGTTATGTCAAGAATTGAGGTTGTCGTTTTAAAATATGATGCAATACAATATACTCAGGAGTCGCCTGACGCAGCTATACAGTAAGCAAGCACAGGGTTTGTATCCATTTTAGGTGTTCCTATCATTTACATGAAAAGAAATAATGCCACAGAAATAATTAAAGCTATGGTAAGTGTACAGATTGTATTGATATCACTTTATAAATTTCTATAGCATCTTGTGTGGGGAGTGTGAGACAGGGCAGGCAAGTAATATGTGCATGTTTTTCTTTTTCATTACTTACGGTCAGCTATTTTCAGAAATCACATTAAAGGGGGTACACCGGCAGTAATGTGTTAAAAAAAAAAAAAAAACAACTCCAGTCTGTCCCTTATAAATAAACAAACCAATACCCTATGCACTCCCCCGGTGTCTCCGATGTTGCTGCTGTGGTCCCAAGTGATACTTCTACTGGTGCCGTGGATGGATATGTTACAGTACAGCTTGGTAAATCACTGGCTGCAGTGATATCTCACCTTGGCCAGTGATTGGCTGTGTATTGAGCTCCAGCCCCATAAAGAGGATTGCATCGGAGATTGGAGCAGAGATACTGGAGGTACTGGGGGTGGGGTAGAGCTATGTAAAGGATAGGTTGGGCATCTCTAAACAAAAAACACCCTACCACCAGAGTACCCATTTAGATGTTGTGCAGAATTTTGCAGTGACTTTGCAGTTTTTTGAAGTTGCAGCAAAAAATGCTGTTTTACGCATTTGTGCAAAATTGTTAATTTCCAAAACATAGCTGCCAGTTAAAATAAAATGTAATGCATGCTGCTCGCTGCATTGTCTTTTAGTCCCCACATACAAGGGCTCTGTAAAGTTTACATAGTAGAGGAGAGCCATGCTAGAGTCCTTACAAGCCAGATACAGTCTGTGTAGGGAAAAGTAGATACACAGGCAGTATCCAGAGCCAGTGTGAGACAGGGGAAACATTGTCAATGCACATGATGGAATAAACCACCATTTTTCTGCAACCTTGTGGCGTGCTGCATCATATTGTTCTGTGTACACAGGCAGTGTGTATATATATATATATATATATATATATATATATATATATATATCTGAGCCCAAAGGAGATACATAATCAATATAAAGGAGCCCAGAGTGTGTCTATCACAACAAAGTCCCATCTCCGCTTCCTGTAATACTTCGAATCATATCTACTACGAAGCAGACTTCACATGACAAGAGGCAGTGTACAGCAAACTAGAAGGTAGTGAGACTCCTAGTGGCAATGTGGATCGATTTTTCAGCACAAAAATGTAATTTTCGGTACAGTGGTACATTTTGACAGTGGTTACATCATATATCATATGAGCACAAATTGATTGAGAGAGCAGTGGCCATTAAAGGACACAGCTCTTTTGGCATAGGAATATACACTGCTAAAAAAAAAAAAAAAAAAAAAAGGGAACACTAAGATAACACAATCCAGATCTGAATAAATGAACTAATCATATGAAATACTTTCATCTTTACATAGATGAATGTGCTGACAACAAAATCACACAAAAATTATGAACGGAAATCTAATTTATCAGCCCATTGAGGTCTGGATATAAAGTCACACTCAAAATCGAAATGGAATACCACACTACAGGCTGATCCAACTTTGATGTAATGTCCTAGGCATGCTCCTAATGAGGGGCGGATGGTCTCCTGAGGGATGTCCTCCCAGACCTGGACTAAAGCATCCGCCAACAGATGCTTTTTAATTTTCATCACTGCATTCTGAGATACATAACTTAAGTTTTCTGTAATATATCTAGTATTTTTGTGCCATTTCTTGATACATATACTATAATGCATAACTTTTAATCACTTAGTTATGCTATTACAAAATGGTATCATCATAAAGCCATGTTGGTGGGAAAAAAAAATCTCAGAATGTGGTGATGAAAAATGAAAATAAAAAAAAGGTATTCTAAAGGGAAAAAAAATTATATATTTTATTTAACACAGCAAGAGTTTTTAACTATAACTGTTTTGTAGGAGTATGCAGAGTCTATTGGATACTGAAAATGAAAAAGATGTGGAAAGCCTAGATCTGAATTTTATTGTAAGTATAAAATAATAAGAAATTACAGTTTTATTGCTGACCCATACAGATGTTAACCAAGTAGAACTCAAATAAATGCAGAACCTCAGCACTGGAAGGGTATGTTCATATAAAAACTGCTCTTAAAGAAAAACTCCTCTCAAAATCGGTATGGAATTTGCTGCGCTATTTTTTTCCTGCTGATTTTGATGTTTTGTTTTTTTATGAATTTTTTTCATGCTCCCATTGATTTGAGTGTGAGCTTCCAAGAGGAACCGCCCTGAAATGTCACTCCTTTTTTTTGTTACTTTTTTCAGCACTGTTTTTCTTTTTTTGAATACTGCATGCTTTTATAACATTCCCCATTGAGTAATATTACCAGTAAGTTCTCTATACAGTGGTGTTATACATGCATCTCCCAAATTGGCATATTTACTATTATGGAGCTAAGCAGTAGGGAAATGTGGTTTTGTATTACGTGTTAACAAGATAGCTCCCTCATAGTTGGTGTTTAGTTTGACTAATACAATATATTCGGATTGTCTTCAGAATTTGCACATTTTTTTTGCAATTTGTTATGTTGGGGCCCTGTGCTAAAAAACTTTCCATCTTTATCTTCCATCTCAATACCCCATAATATGAACATGAAAACAGAATTTTAGCATTGTTTGCAAATTTATAAAAAAGGAAAGACTAAAATTACACATGCAATCAGAACCTTTGCTATGACACTTTGCTATGACACTTGAAGTTTAGGGGGGGGGGGGGGGGGAGAGACTGCCCGTAGTACTCAGAGTGTAGAGGTACAGATTTGGAGCAAACAAAAAAATTCTGCTGCACTAAAAGTTCCCAAGAGCACAGTGGCCTTCATAATTCTTAACAGTAAGAAGTTTGGAACAGCCAGATATCCTAGAACTGTCTGCCACACCAAACTACGTAATTGTGGGAGAAGAGCTTTGGTTATAGAGATAACAACTGGAAAATGGCGGGATCAATACAGATGGATCCCAAAATGACCGTAGAGATTCAGCGCCGTCCTCACAGGAATGCTCTTAGAACAAGTGTTCAAAAGTTTTATTGATAGGTGCAACATAAGTTTCGAACCCGGTCCGGGTTTTTCGTCAGGCAACTGAATACATTACTAGTGTAGGTGCGGCAATGTAAAACACATTTTTTCATTCACTTGCGGATTGCCCGGGTCACAAAGTTACGTAAATGTAAAAAAAAATGCACACAATATTATATAGGTATACAATTAATTGCATGCTTTTACAGTATAGTAAAGTGTACTTATTCTTATTTACAATTATTTAAAATATTAAAATTTAGTTTGCAAGCTTACAGCAGGATGATGCGTTTTTTGCGCATGCGCAAAACGGTGCTTATCTTGTTGGTGATATGGATGTTGCTTTTTTATTTAAAAGGTGTGGATGCTCCGATCGGTGAGTTATATAATGGTTTCAGTGATTTTATTCAGCCCTCTGGGAGTGATCGTAGACAATTTGTATATCCAATATACCTCTCTTTTCTTTAAAGTTTCAAAACGGTTGGATTAATCTTCTTTTACTTGTTCGATGGGGATGATCTTGATCAGATTCATGTCCAGGGGATGACGGATGGCACAGTGCCGGGAAACTCCTGCAATTATTTTTTATGTTCTGCTGATGTTTATTCATGCGGCAGTGGAGTGGCTGCATGGTTCTCCCCACGTACTGCATTCCACACTGACATTCTATGACAGATGACAAAAGAATGTTGGCACACAAGTCTGTTTTTTATTTTAAAGGATACCCATGTTTCTCTGCTTGATTTCTTGGCAACACAGACAGCTTCTAGTATTGCAGCGGTAGCTACCTGCCGGTAGATCTGAACTTTTCTTACTCTTTCTGTGTTGCTTGATCTGGCTGGGAGCTAGAAGATTTTTTTATGTAGGTGCTCTCCGATATGTTATTTGCAGTTGTTCCTTTATTGTGTTTTTCAGATATGCATCACTTTTTAAAATATGCCAATTGTTATTTAGAATTGTTTTAATATTTTTTTTGAGGCTTCACTGTTGAATGTGGTGATAGTTAGTTTGTTTTCCTGTATTTTTTCCCAGTTGTTGTTTTTTCTTTATTATTCTTTTCTGTTTTTAGACATTCTTGTTGTGTTTTGCCTATCAGCTTGTTTAGTGAATCTTTAAGAATTCCCTTCGGTATTTTTTCTCTTTAAACCTTTTTTCTAACACTCTTGCTTGCATTCTGAACGTGGAATCTTCTGTGCATTTTTTTCGCACTCTTTTGAACTGACTGTATAGAAAATTTTTCAGCCATTGCTTGAAATGACCACTGTCAAATTCTAGATAACTGTTGATGTCCACAGTTTTAAAATATGTGGACGTAATGAACTTTGTTTCATTGTGGGAGATGTGTAGATCCAAAAAATGGATAATTTGTTCGCTGTATTCCATAGTGAATGTGATACCCCAGGGGTTTCTGTTTTAAGTGTGGGAGAGTGTCTGGACTGATTAAGGGTCCTCTCTCCACAGGAATAACAAATTGTCAATATACCGGCGATAGTACACTATTTGGGCTAATAGTGTGTGGTCCCCATTGAGGAATTGTTCCTCAAATATGCCCATGTAGCATATGGTGGGACTTCTTTCAACCCCATCGCCGTGCCTCTCCACTGGAAAAAAACTTCCTTGTTGTAAATGAAGTAGTTATTGTGTAGGATGAAATGTAATCCTTGTAGTAAGAATTCTTTCTGGGCGGTGTTTAATTCTGGGTCATTGCTGATTTATTTACGGACACATTCAAGTCCCTGATTGTGCTTTATATTAGTATAAAGAGATGAAACATCACACATTACAAGTTGAAGTCCTAGCTCCCATGGGATATCGATTAGACCATGGGCGTAGGAACCAGAGGGGATGAGGGGGACAGATTCCCCCCACCCCCCAGGAATTCATGCGGGGGGACCAATGATGAAGGGAAACCCCCCCCACCACCAGCCGCCGCCACTTTAAAAGCCCAGCGCATGCTGGGAGCTCCCTTCACGCCAAAGAGGAGATGGGGGGGGGGCAATCCAAAGGGGGCCTCCTTGATAGCTTTAGGTCCACAGTTACACTTCAAAATTTTCCTTAAATCGCAGTAAAATCGCAACAAATTTGCTGTGATTTGCACAAGATCGCAGCAAAAACATTGCAGTTTTACTGCAATTTGTACCCAAATCGCTGCAAAATGCAGTTGTGTGAATATGGACCTTAACCTGTCCAGTCTGCACAAAGCCTATGGACAGCAGAGGAACTTAAATTCTATTTGCCAAGATCTGCGATTACATCATTAGGAAGGTCAGACAGGCCTAAGGTACAGAAGGGTCTAGGGTACATTGGGATCTAGGGGAGAACAAAAGAGTCTGGAGTGTACAGAGTGGTCTGGGGAGGACAGAGGGGTCTGGGAGGACAGAGTGGTCTGGAGATGACAGGGGGGTCTGGGGTACAGAGGGGTCTGGAGAGGACAGGGGGGTCTGGAGCGTACAGAGCAGTCTAAGGTACAGAGGGTCTGGAGAGGACAGAGATGTCTAGGTACATTGGGGTCTAGAGAGGTCAAAGGGGTCTGGGGTACAGAGGGGTCTGGAGAGTACAAAAGGGTCTGGTGTACAGAGGGTCTGGTGTACAGACTGGTCTGGGGAGGACAGAGAGGTCTGGGGAAAACAGAGAGGTCTGGAGTGGACAGAGGGGTCTGGAGTGGACAGAGGGGTCTGGAGAGGACAGAGTGGTCTGGAGAAGACAAAGAGGTCTGGTGTACAGAGGGGTCTGGGAAGGACAGAGTGGTCTGGAAAGGACAGAAGGGTTTGGAGGACAGGTGTCTGAATACAGAGAGTTATGGGGTTACAGAGGGGTCTGGGGAGGACAGAGGGGTCTGGAGTGGACAGAATGGTCTGGAGTGGACAGAGGGGTCTTGGGTACAAAGGGGTCTGGGGAGGACAGAGTGGTCTGGAGTGTACAGACTGGTCTGGGGAGGACAGAGTGATCTGGGGAGGACAGGTGCCTGGAATAAAGAGTGTTCTGTGGGGACAGAGGGGTCTGGAGAGGACAGAATGGTCTGAAGTGGACAGAGGGGGTCTTGAGTACAAAGGGGTCTGGGGAGGACAGAGTGGTCTGGAGTGTACAGAGTGGTCTGGGGAGGACAGAGTGATCTGGAATACAGAGTGTTCTGTGGGGACAGAGGGGTCTGGAGAGGACAGAGGGGGCTGGGGGTACAGAAGGGACTGGAGAAGACAGAGGGGTCTGGGGTACAGAGGGATCTGGAGAGGATAGAAGGGTCTGGGGTATGGAGCTGCCTGCGGTGCAGAAGAGTCTGGGGTACAAAGCAGAAGTACAGAAGGGGTCTGGAGGAGAACAGAGGGGTCTGGAGAGGATAGAAGGGTCTGGGTTATGGAGCGGTCTGAGCTGCAGAAGAGTCTGAAGTACAGAGGGGGGTCTGAAGGAGGACAGAGTGGTTTGGAGGACAGGTGTCTGAAATACAGAGAGTTCTGGGGGTACAGAAGGGTCTGGAGAGGACAGAGGGGTCTGGGGGTACAGAGGGGTCTGAAGTGTACAGAGTGATCTGGGAAGGACAGAGGGATCTGGGCAGGACAGGTGCCTGGAATACAGAGTGTTCAGGGGGTACAGAGGGGTCTGGAGAGGACTTAGGTGGCTGGAGGTACAGAGGGTTCTGAGGGTACAGAGGGGACTGGAGAAGACAGAGTGGTCTGGGGTAGAGTGGGGTCTGAAGACGATAGAAGGGTTTGGGGTATGGAGTGGTCTGAAGTGCAGAAGATGTACACATTTCTACTGAGGAAGGGGTCGGAGGTCCATATTTCCCAGCACCCCGAAACGCGTTTAGGAGTCTGGCACTGTTCACACAGTCAGTACTAGTGTCCATCTGCAAACTTATATGTTCCGGCAACAGAAGAGTTAATCCAGGTACATTCCGCCCTGCCTGGCCGCAATGACATTTCCAGCCATCTCGCACAGCCTATACTTCTCGCTACTCAAGCTTCCATGTGGGACGCCATCCCCGGATCATCCACCGCTCCCGAATGTACCATCACCGCCAGACCCATTGTCGCTCCCGAGCTGACTGACACTCTTGCCGGAGTGTCAAAATAGTACCATCTACAGCAAGCCGGGTAGCAAGTGTGGTCTTCAGCGCAGAACATTGCTGCACGCTCCTCTGACACCGGAGCCAACGGTACGGAACATCTGTTTGCGCCCCGCTGCCATCGGGGCTGCTAGGGTAATGGGAGAACCAGCGCCCCCCTTCCCCATATTGGGGCATGCGAGGAGTATAAAGCAGTGATGAGAGATACTTTGTATAATTTATTTTATCATTGACTTTATGTTACAAGCACATTGACTTTATGTTACAAGCATACTCTGCCACAAAACCGAATATCCATTCATCTCATTTTTGTTTGCGGATTCCATCTTTTGTTTGCAGATTTATGGACCATATTCCACATATATTGGAACACTAGCACGTAGGACATTATTTTTATATTTTATATTTTTGATATCCCACTAGGGCCCAGTGGGATTATCACTAGATAGTGCCAGTTTAATGTGTCACTTTGTTATTGTTCTATATATTTTATTATACTAAATTGAAATTAAAAAATTGTTTTTGACTAACGCTGCCATATTTCATTTTTACCCATATCATTATGCACCATTGGTGAGGTCCTAGAGGTATAAGCTATATATTCTATTTGTAATTTATTTGTGTTGCCGGTGGGGTCCGGCTTTAGCTTTGATTACCTCGGTCCTTCTGTTGTGAGCTGCACCTAATTTTAAATTTTGAAGTGCAGAAGAGTCTGGGGTACAGAGGGGGTCTGGAGGAGGACAGAGGGGTCTGGAGAGGATAGTAGAGTCTGGGGTATGGAGCAGTCTGAGCTGTAGCAGAGTCGGAAATACAGAGGGGTCTGGGGTACAGAGCGATCTGGGGGACTCTGATAAGGCAGCAAGACCCACGACAATTAATATTGAAATTGAGCCGGCGGGCCCAGCCTCCAACACGCAATTCACGGAAGATGGAAGCAGATCTCAGGAGTGCAGATACGTATAGGAGTCAGTGACCCCTCATCGGTCTCCTGTTCACCCACACTATAACCCAGTGTATTGGGTTTAGTGTGGGTGAACAGGATGACTGTTTTCCTTTAATAGAATCATGCAACATTAAATGATCCCACCGCTTTGTAGCTCCACCCTCACATTGCCACACACACTTAAATGCTGTCCCCCCCAGATTTGTAGGGGTTCCTACGCCCCTGGATTAGATGTTTAGAATTACGTAGAACACTAGGCAACTTGATTACGTATTTTTGAAGAAACAGATCTATATAGTGGGCCAAAAAACTGGTGTTGGAATTAGTATTGGAAATTATGGGACGTCCTGGAGGATTTCTGAGGCACATGTATTTTTGGAATAAAATAAAAGTAAGTTTTATTACCATTCATGCTGCTTAGATATTTGCATTCATCTTTATTGAGAATGCCATTTTCAAATGCTTTGTCCACTAGTGTATGGAGATTTTTTTTCAAATGGTCTACTATCACCCTCCGAGGGCTGAATGAAATCACTGAAACAATTATATAATTTACCGATCAAAGCATACACACCTTCTAAATAAAAAAGCAATATCTACATCACCAACAAGATAAGCACCGTTTTGCGCATGCGCAAAAAACGCATCATCCTGCTGTAAACTAGCAAACTAAATTTAAATATTTTAAATAATTGTAAATAAGAATAAGTACACTTTACTATACTGTAAAAGCATACAATTAATTGTATACCGATATAATTTTGTGTGTTTTTTTGACATTTATTTTGTAACCCTGGCAATCTGGAAGTGAATGAAAAAATTTATTTTAAATTGCGGCACCTACACTAGTAAAGTATTCCGTTGCCTGACAAAGAACCCGGATCGGGTTAGAAACCAATCAATAAAACTTTTGAACACTTTTTCTAAGAGCATTCTTATGAGGACGGCACTGCATCTCCATGGTCATTTTTGGAACCATCGGTTTTGATCCGCCATTTTCCAGTTGTTATCCTACTGGTACCTGTACTAGGATCTGGCCCACATGGAAGTTGCCACCTCTCCAGCCGCAAACATCATCTAAGACCAAACGAGTCTACATGCATACAAAAGGTGTTGTGACAACACAATTCGGTAAGCTCGGTTACTAAAGTGGGGATCCTTGCCTTACCAACCATATTGCACTGGGGGCAGCCTTTTTTTTCCTAATTGTCTTTCTGTCCATGGTTATAGAGGTGACCAAGAATCTTCCAAAAGGTAAACCATCACTGCAGCACTCCAACAATCTGGGCTTTATGGACCGACTGAGCAAAAGGAATCCTCTCCTCAGTAAAGGGCACATGAAAGCTCCCCTGGACTTTGCTTAAAAGCACTTAAAGGACTCTCAGACTCTGAGAAACAAGATTCCCTGGTCTGATGACTGAACCAGGCACTGGTTATCATCTACCCAATACCCTTTTTACAGTATGATGGTGGTGGCATGATGGTGGCAGACAATGGTGACAAGACAATGACTATGCACACAGCCGAGACAACACAACAGTGGCTTATTGACCACTCCTTGAATGGCCCAGCCACAGCCCTAAACCCAAAATGGCTGTCCAGCAATGGTCCCTATTCAACCTGACAAAGCTTAAGAAGAGTGGCAGAAAAACTCAATTTTCTCAAAATATCGCTAAAAATTTAAAGTCAAGTACTGTACATTTCTAAATATTTCTTGCATTTTAATTTAATGTAAAAGAATAAGCTTAGAAAAGTAGTAAACATAAAAAAACCTTAGGGCCTAAGGCAAAAAAGTATACCCTAAGGCAGAAGCTATTGGGTTTCCGTCTGGTGTTCGTCATTCTACCGAATTATAATGGGACATAAAAATACTGCATGTTACATTTTTTTCTTTGTCCTGTGTAAACTGAATGAGTGATAGAGGCCCCAAACAGTGCCTCTGATGCAGATATGAACATACCATAATATAACTTTTTTCTGAGATTTAATAATAACCCCACTAGTAACACAGGTGCTTTGTGCAATACATTTTTCTTTACCCTTTCTGAACAGAAACAAGTCTGCCTCTCAATAAGCACAAAACACTTTTTGTGGTATCAAATACCTAAGTACCTTACTTTGTGGCCCATTCAGCTACCATGCTTTTCCATTACATCACAGGAATAATCATGTTAAGGGATTCATACTAGCTTGGGTGACTCATGTTTACCAACAACAGTCCAAACTGACGTATGTATAAATGGATTATGGCTTTTTGTGTAGAAGACATCTGTATCTATTAACTGGACAAAAGTGTACAACAGGTCAAATGAAAATGCCTCTTTTGTGAATTCTATGTTAGGTATTAACATTTTTATTGATACATACTTGCAGCTATCCTGGGAAAACCAGCATATAGAACTGGTCCCCAATGGAGCGACAGAGCGTGTGACCCTTTTAAACAAGTATGTATAAAGTGATCCTAACTTTCTTTGAATCTATAGAGATTATCAGGCTACTAATGCTAAAGCATTCACATTATAAAACTGCAGCTTACAAGAAAAGCTATTAACCCCTTCATGACCCAGCCCATTTTCACCTTCAGGTCCTGGGCATTTTTTGAAAATCTGACCACTGTTACTTTAAACATTAATAACTATGGGATGCTTTAACTTATCATTCTGATTCTGAGATTGTTTTTTCGTGACATATTCTACTTTATGTTATTGGTAACATTTCACTAATATTTGCATCCTTTCTTGGTAAAAAATCTAAAAATTTCATGAAAATTTTGAAAATTTAGCATTTTTCTATCTTTGAAAGTCTCTGCTTGTAAGGAAAATGGATATTCCAAATAAATTACATATTGATTCACATATACAATATGTCTACTTTATGTTTGCATAAAAAAAATTTACAAGTTTTTACTTTTGGAAGACACCAGAGGGCTTCAAAGTTCCGCAGCAATTTTCCAATTTTTCTCAAGATTTTCAAAATCGTACTTTTTCAGGGACCAGTTCAGATTGGAAGTGGATTTGAAGGGTCTTCATATTAGAAATACCCCACAAATGACCCCATTATAAAACTGCATCCCCCAAAGTATTCAAAATGACATTAGTAAGTGTTTTAACCCTTTAGGTGTTTCACAGGAATAGCAGAAAAGTGAAGGAGAAAATTCACAATCTTCATTTTTTACACTCGCATGTTCTTGTAGACCCAATTTTTGAATTTTTACAAGGGGTAAAAGGAGAGAAATCACCCTAAAATTTGTAACCCAATTTCTCTCGAGTAAGGAAATACCTCATATGTGTATGTCAAGTGTTCGGCGGGTGCACTAGAGGGCTCAGAAGGGAAGGAGCGACAATGGGATTTTGGAGAGTGAGTTTTTCTGAAAGGGTTTTTGGGGGGCATGTCCCATTTAGGAAGCCCCTATGGTGCCAGAATTGTGGACCCCCCCCACATGTGACCCCATTTTGGAAACTACACCCCTCATGGAATTTAATAAGGGGTGCAGTGAGCATTTACATCCCTCTGGCGTTTGACAGATATTTGAAACAGTGGACTGTGCAAATGAAAAATTGTATTTTCCATTTTCACAGACCACTGTTCCAAAAATCTATCATACACCAGTGGGGTGTAAATGCTCACTGCACCCCTTATTAAATTCCATGAGGGGTGTAGTTTCCAAAATGGGTTCACATATGGGTATTTATTGTTTTGCGTTTATGTCAGAACTGCTGTAACAATCAGCCACCCCTGTGCAAATCGCCTCAAATGTACATGGTGCACTCTCCCTTCTGGGCCTTGTTGAGCGCCCCCAGAGCACTTTGCGCCCACATATGGGGTATCTCCGTAGTCGGGAGAAATTGCATTACAAATTTTGAGGGTCTTTTTTCCCTTATACCTCTTGTGAAAATGAAAAGTATAGGGCAACACCAGCATGTCAGTGTAAAAATTTTTATTTTTACACACTAACATGCTGGTGTAGACCCCAACTTCACCTTTTCATAAGGGGTTAAAGAAGAAAACTCCCCCAAAATTTGTAAGGCAATTTCTCCCGAGTACGGAGATACCCCATATGTGTCCCAAAACTGTTGCCCTGAAATATGACAGGGCTCCAAAGTGAGAGAGCGCCATGCGCATTTGAGGGATTTGGGATTTGCATAGGGGTATTCTATGCCAATGATTCCCAAACAGGGTGCCTCCAGCTGTTGCAAAACTCCCAGCATGCCTGGACAGTCAATGGCTGTCCGGCAATACTGGGAGTTGTTGTTTTGCAACAGCTGGAGGCTCCGTTTTGGAAACAGTAGCGTACCAGACGTTTTTCTTTTTTTGGGGGGAGGGGGGCTGTGTAGGGGTATGTGTATATGTAGTGTTTTTTACTTTTTATTTTAGGTTAGTGTAAGTGTAGTGTAGTGTTTTTAGGGTACAGTCACATGGGCAGAGGTTCACAGCAAGTTTGCCGCTGGCAGTTTGAGCTGCAGCGCAAAATTTGTGCCATCTCAAACTTGCAGCACTCACTGTAAACCTCCGCCCATGTGAGTGTACCCTGTACATTCACATTGGGGGGAGGGGGCAAACATCCAGCTGTTGCAAAACTACAACTCCCTTGGCTGTCCGTGCATGCTGGGAGTTGTAGTTTTGCAACAGCTGGAGGCACACTGGTTTGGAAACACTAAGTTAAGTAATAAACTTTCAAGTGTTTTGCAACCAAACTTAGTGTTTCCAAACCAGTGTGCCTCCAGCTGTTGCAAAACTACAACTCCCAGCATGCATTGTCTGTCAGTGCATGGTGGGAGTTATAGTTTTGCAACAATTGCAACAGCTGGAGGCACTGAGGTAGGGAACGGACAATGTTTCCCAACTAGTGTGCCTCCAGTTGTTGCAAAACTACAACTCCCAGCATGCCCAGACTGCCCAGGCATGCTGGAAGTTGTAGTTCGGCAATATCTGAAGGATCAGATGTTGCCGAACTACAACTTCCAGCATGCTTGGGCAGTCTGGTATGCTGGGAGTTGTAGTTTTGCAACATCTGGAGGTCCACAGTTTGGAGACCACTGTATAATGGTCCCCAATCTGTGCTCTTCCAGATGTTACAGAACTACAACTCCCAGCATGCCTGGACAGACTGAGCATGCTGAGATTTTTAGTTTTGCAACATCTGAAAGAGCACAGATTGGAGACTATTATACAGTGGTCTCCAAACTGTGGACCTCCAGATGTTGCAAAACTGCAACTCCAAGCATGCACAGAAAGCCAAAGGCTGTCTGGGCATGCTTGGAGTTGCAGTTTTGAAACTCTCAGAGGCAGCGGTGAGATCGCTTTACGGCGATCTCACTGCTGCCAATGAAGATGCCGCCCTGCTGCTGCAAACTCACCGCCGGGACGCAGCGCCGCCGGGACTGCCTGGAGGACACCGCTCGCGCCGGGACTGCTCGGGACACCACATGGCCGGGTAAGTGACGCCGGGGGACGGGTAAGGGACACTTAGCAGAGCGGTGTGTGTCCTGATCCCCGTGATCGGGACTCACACACCGCGCTGCTAAGTATTCTGATAGCGAAACGCTGCTATCAGCTAGTCAGATTTGACTAGCTGATAGCAGCGATCGCTGGGGGGGGGGGGGGTGGGGATGAAACCATCTTACCGGGCGCTGCGGGATGCCGCGAGTAGCGGAAAAAATGTTCATGACATACCTGTATGTCATGGGTCGGGAACACCTTCCCACTCATGACGTACAGGTATGTCATAGGTCGGGAAGGGGTTAATATTATTTAAAGAGGTTATCCAGGAATAGAAAAACAGAGCTACTTTCTTTCCTTCAGATAGGGGATAAGTTATAGATCGCGGGGGGTCTGAGCGCTGGGGGCCCCCGGGATCTCCTGGACGGGGCCGCAGCAGTATGCTGGAAAGGGGGCATTCCATCCCCGCATGAAGCTGTGGCCGACACCCCCCCTCCATGTACCCCATAGAGATACATGGAGGGGGTGTGTCTGCTGCGGCTTTCTGCTGGGGAAAAAACTTCACTTCCTGCAGACTGCCGCAACCCCGTCCAGGAGATATCAGGGGGCCCCAGCCCTCGGACCCCCCACAATCTATAACTTATCCCCTATCCTTTGGATAGGGGATAAGTTATTTTACGATGGAATACTCCTTTAAGGAAATGCCAGGGAGCAGACATCTGGACTTCATGTTAGTTATCCCATTAAAGAACACTACATATACACATATGATACCTGCCAGCCTAAAGCTCTTAATACACTTAAAATAGCTATTGGCCTACAACTTTATACTGTATCTCCCATATTCATCGTAAGGACCAGATTTGAAAATCCAGCATAGTCTACAGACAGCCATACACCTGAAATTGCCGTTCTTTTATCTCAACTGTATAGGCAGATTTACAGTGTTGTGCTCTAAAACAATAACTAGTAGTTTTAACTGACTCCATGTACTTGTCCAAGGTGTCAGTACACATAATACTACCCCTTTATAAAGCATTGGAACAGTCTCACTTGTAATATGCTGTTCAGTTTTTCGGCACTAGTTCATAAAAGGTTGTGGAGTTGTGGAGCTGGAAAGGGTGCAGAGACGCACGACTAAATTAATGAAGGCATGTGACATGGAACATCTTTGGCTGCTTTCATACTATAAAAATTCATCGGTTACAAACGTCCATCAGAAAACCCATGTTGAATGTTACACATATGATACCTGCCAGCCTAAAGCTCTTAATACACTTAAAATAGCTGTTGGCCTACAACTTTATACTGTATTTCCCATATTCATCGTAAGGACCAGATTTGAAAATCCAGCATAGTCAACCCCTCAGTCTACAGACAACCATACACCTGAAATTGCCGTTCTTTTATCTCAACTGTATAGGCAAATTTACAGTGTTGTACTCTAAAACAATAACTAGCAGTTTTAACTGACTCACTATATATCTGCCCCCCCAGCGCTTCTATATACATATATCCCTGTAGCGCTATGAATGAAAAGTATTTCTATTAGCAGCGCATAGCGCCAGCAGCCGGCAATATGCGTGCTAATAGAAATACTTTTTATTCATAGTGCTGCTGGAGTATATGTATATAGAAACGCTGGGAGGCAGACATATAGCGTTATCTGCCCCCCACAGCGCTTCTATATACATATGCCGGCGCTGCGCTATCAATGAAAAGTATTTCTATATTTCTATGCTGCTTGAATGCTTTTCACCTATAGCGCTGTGATGGCATAAGTATATATTTATGAATGCACCGTCAAGGGGTATATATTTATTAATGCGCTGGCGGGGAGTATATATTTATGAATGCGCTGGCGGGGCTCATATCTAATGCATTGCAGGGGGCATATTAGCAATGCGCTGGGGGGCTAGATATATAGGCTATATGTCTGCCCCCCTGCAGCGCTATATATCCTTCCCCCCCCACAACGCTTTTAATATAGATATGCCCCCCTGCTACTCACAATGTTCATTTTTATATCTCCCGCTGAGAGCCCTGAATGGCTGGTACTGAGGAGCCATTCAGGGCTCTCAGCGGGAGATATAAAAATGAACATTGTGAGTAGCAGGGGGGCATATCTATATTAAAAGCGTTGTGGGGGATTTAAAAGTGAAAGTTAAAACACACAATACATCGCAGGGTTGCGGACCATGCCGTCCACTCCCCTGCTTAATAACTTCGGATCACATCGGGTCTCAGAAATTAAACCCGGTGCAATCAATCCCTCAGCCCCTGTACTACAACCCCCATCATGGAACAGACTCTGTTCCATGATGATGGTGGTAGTAGTACAAACACTAATGTAGCCTCCCCAGCTGTCTGCAGACTCCGGCAGCCAGGGAATTACTACTCCCATCATGGAAAGAAGTCTGTTCCATGATGGGAGTAATGGTAGTCCCGGCTGTGGGAGTCTGTAGGCAGAGGTGTTACAGCCATACATGAGGGATGTTATAACAGGTCTTAACGGATGAATATTTATTCATCCGTTAGCACCCGTTATTTCATCCATTATTTTACATCCGTTTTCACACAGAAAACGGACGTTTAATAACGGATTAATGCTCATAGTGTGAAAGCAGCCTTAGCCGTTTAAGGGGGGATATGATCAACGTATATAAGTACAGTGATCCCTCAACTTACAATGGCCTCAACATACAATAGTTTCAACATACAATGGTCTTTTCTGGACCATCGTAACTTGAAACCAAACTCAACATACAATGCTACGGACAGTCCTGATCTGCAAAACGTGTCAATAGCCGGAAGAACCGACCAATCAGAATGGGAATTTTACTGATAAAACCCCTGTATTCCTGCAATGTATGCATTGACTGGCTATCTGGTAGCGCCCCCTGCAGTACAAGAAGGTACTACATGGTCTGTACTACTCTTTACCTGTGCCAGGTATAGCTGCTCCAAGTAGGGTTACTCCATTTTTTTGGGACACCGTGTGTGCTGTACAGGACCCTGAAGAAGCTCCTTTCCTCTACATAGACAGAGATTTACAGCTCCCAGCAGCTCTTTCTTACATATATATATATATATATATATATATATATATATATGTATATAGACTTGCTCTGTCTGTATTAGTTACCTACTTATTATTTTTTAATCCTTATTTTTTCCTATTTTTGGATGACATTTTGGGGCTTCAGAACTAATTACCAGGTTTCCATAGAGTTATGGTCTCAACATACAATGGTTTCAACATACAATGGTCGTCCTGGAACCAATTAATATTGTAACTTGAGGGACCATTGTATATAAATGGCCCATACAAGAAATATGGGGGAAAAACTGTTCCCGGTTAAACCGGCTTAAAAGGATAAGGGGGCAACTCACAGTGACTGTTATTAGGGACTGTTCTTCATACACACGTGGGGAGATGATACTGTGTAAAAAAAAAAATCTAAAGATAAAATGCCCACAAATGTATAAAATGCCCACAAATACACCCACTATATTAAAAAGAAAGGAAAACCCATGTTCAAACTTTTTTTTTGTACATTTCTTTATGTACTTAAAGGGGTACTCCGCTGTTAGACATTAGTCCGCCCCCCTCAATTAAAGTCTATGGAAGGGGCATCACACCCCCTCCCATAGACTTGTATTGAGGGTGCGGGGCTGTGAAGTCACAAGGGGGCAGGCCTTGACATCACGATGCCCTGTCCCCTGCACCGCCCATCATCTACCTTGGAGAAAACTTCAGGCTGCTTAGGTACTGGGCTTCTGCAAGGGAGATTGCGGCGGTCCCCAACGGCGGGCACCCCTGCGATCAGACATCTTATAAGATGTCTAACAGCAGAGTACCCCTTTAAAAAGGAAAAAATTCAACATGTGAATTTTTTTTTTCAATTTTCTTCATTAACACAATAAAATATCACTATAAAAATAATGGAAAGCCTCACTGATCATGATGAAAAAAGATAAAATCTTTAACAGTCTGCTCACAATGCTGTCAATTTATACCCAATATATTCTTTTTACAACTGCACCTTTCCGTCATTAGACTCCACCATATCCACCATAACTTTCAAATGTACATAAATGTAAATATAGAATTGTGGGCACAAAATAACATTCTACTCAGTTATGACATATGGTTTCTTTTCTGGACCTTTAACTCTTGTGATATATTCACAAGATCTCCAAACCAGAAAGAGTGATACAGAATCTTACAGTACAGACAAACGTTACTAGTTACAGCAAGAACATGTATGACGGGGATACATACGTATGATGAGCATGATCTTCCAAATATGCTGTCCTATAGCATCATCACTTCATCACTAGAATGCACCCATATGATTAATACAGTGAATCCACGAGGATTTTACTAATTCTGTGCCATAACATAATTCACTGGTCAAGATCCATCTGTCTGAGGACAAAAAAATTTCAGTTTTTTTCCATAATAAACAATCACAGCTCAGCTTTCATTTTACCAAAGTTTGTTAAGATATGAAAGCTGAGCTGTTATTGGTTGTTATGGGAAAAGCAGACAGTTTTTGTCCTAGACAGATTGATAAATCTGGGTCACTGTATAAATTATTATATAACATTGTACATCTCGCATCACATTCCCCCAAGTAGGTATTACAATAACAGTAGGACTCACATACTGGTGTCCGCAGAAAGAATGGACATGTTTATTCTTTCTGCGGACTCCGCATGGAAATGAATTGCTGTCTATGAGACAGCGCATTTCCGAGCGGTCCTAGAGCTGGCATGTTCTACCAGAGATTTTTCGTACAGACATTCCCCCCATGTGAACATGCCCTAAGGCACATGCCATTATACCAAGGCTGATTTCATCAGGATCAGTACATGATCACATGCTCCTTCCTGGCGGGATGTGTCCCGTTTTTTTTTTTGCCATCATCTTTTTTACTATGGGAATGCCACGGCAAACTTAAGAGACTCTTAGGTCACCCTGGTTGGGAATCACTGCACTAATGTCATATTTATGCTCATAAAAGTATCTAGCACCCCCAGTCTCATGCTGTCTTACTCTGTCCCTTCAGTCAGAAGGATGTTAAAAAAGTCCTGGAAAATACATCACATGTTGTGAGTGGTATGTAATCTTATGCCCGCATTTCTGTAGTTACTTTTATGTAAAGATGCAAAAAAAAAAAGTTAAAGTAGATAATAAAATCATCTATCAATCATTATTAAGACTTTATTTGTTATTTCTTAACCCATCTCTTATAGGCACAACTATGTAAATAAATGTGTGGATTACATTTTCAACACTTCAGTGGCAGAGACATTCGAAGAGTTCAGGAGAGGTCTCTTCAAAGTCTGCGACAAGGATATTCTTTTATTTTTTCGGCCGGAAGAGCTGAGAGCACTTGTCGCTGGTCACGCTAACTATGACTGGGCCGCATTTGAAAAGGTAAATTGTGTATGTTAGAGTCACCAGAGGATAACTGTGTTGAGAAATGGGTTGTACAGGATTACACAAACATGGCTGCTTTCTTCCAGTCCACAGGTTGCATCAGGTATTGAAGCTCTCATCCATTGAAGTGAATGGTTATGAGCTGCAATAAAAAGAATCCACCTTTACGCTAGGTTGCCACACAGGTTTTTTTCTTGCATTAAAAAAATAAAAAAAAATATAAAAAATGCCATTCCAGTTTTTGAGCCAAAGTCAAAAGTGGCTCCAGCAGGAAGGAGAAGTTTAACTTTCTTTTATTTTGCCCATTCCTATTCCATCCAACTCTGGCGGCTTTGGCTCAAAAACTGCAGTGGTAGTTTTCCAAAAAAAGGCAGAAAAAAAAAACCTGCGTGGAAAGCAGGTTCCAGGGTTAATGCAGGGCATCACCAATCAGGCCGATGCCCGGCAAAATCTCAAAATGGGCTTTGTCCTTAAAGGGGTACTCTGGTGGAAAACTTTTTTTTCTTTTTTTTAAATCAACTGGTGCCAGAAAGTTAAACAGATTTGTAAATTATACAATGAAAAAGAGTAGCGTGCACTCACCGCGGGTAAACAGCTGCAGGCCCGAGGTCCGGGATCACCGCGGCATAGACGAGGACGGTAAGGGGCGCTCAGAGGCTACGCCGGCTGTTTTGGACGTAGGAACGTCCTTCTTCTGGCCTCAACGTTCACGTCATAGCATTCCCCTTTTATGGAAGTCTGTGGGAAATGTGAGTAACCATAGAAACGTATAAACTATGGGTCTGTGTATGGGTCAAAATGGGACAAAAAGCGAAGGTGAGTCAAGAGAAGAGGAAATGAGTTCCAATACCAGGTAGTAAAGAATAAAGCTAATAATGGAAGATGTATATTAATAGTAATGACTATAGAGAATATATAGACCATAATAGCAAGGAAAAGACGAGCCCGAAAAGTGAAAGAAATAATAAATAAATAGTGATAAAAAAATTAAATAGTGTTAAAAAATATTGAAATTATTAAGGAAAAACAGAAGTATCTATAACTGAATATATTGATACTATAAAGTACAATGAAGAACTCGCACAACTAACTTAAGTAGGGGGACATGTCTAGTCGCTCATTCAGCCCAGCCGGGCCTTCTTAAGTTAGATGTGCGAGTTCTTCATTGTACTTTATAGTATCAATATATTCAGTTATAGATACTTCTGTTTTTCCTTAATAATTTCAATATTTTTTAACACTATTTAATTTTTTTATCACTATTTATTTATTATTTCTTTCACTTTTCGGGCTCGTCTTTTCCTTGCTATTATGGTCTATATATTCTCTATAGTCATTACTATTAATATACATCTTCCATTATTAGCTTTATTCTTTACTACCTGGTATTGGAACTCATTTCCTCTTCTCTTGACTCACCTTCGCTTTTTGTCCCATTTTGACCCATACACAGACCCATAGTTTATACGTTTCTATGGTTACTCACGTTTCCCACAGACTTCCATAAAAGGGCAACGCTATGACGGGAACGTTGAGGCCGGAAGAAGGACGTTCCTACGTCCGAAACAGCCGGCGTAGCCTCTGAGCGCCCCTTACCGTCCTCGTCTATGCCGCGGTGATCCCGGACCTCGGGCCTGCAGCTGTTTACCCGCGGTGAGTGCACGCTACTCTTTTTCATTGTATTGTTTGATACTTTATCTAGTGTGTGCACCCCGCAGGTGCTGCATTGTTATTTATCGAGTCCGGAGGCTGCCAGTGTATACCAGTGGTATCGTATATTTGCATCTTTAAGCTGTACGGTGTGCTCTCTCCTTCAATAGTGGCTTAAAGATTTGTACACTACTTCTGTTAAAAAATCTTAATCCTTCCAGTACTTATTAGCTGCTGAATACTACATAGGAAATTATTTTCTTTTTGGAACAAAGTGCTCTCTGCTGACATCACAAGCTCAGTGTTCTCTGTTGACATCTCTGTCCATTTTAGTAACTGTCCAGAGCAGCATATGTTTGCTATGGAGATTTTCTCCTACTCTGGACAGTTCTTAAAATGGACAGAGATGTCAGCAGAGAGCACTGTGCTCGTGATGTCAGCAGAGAGCTCTGTGTTCCAAAAAGAAAATAATTTCCTCTGTAGTATTCAGCAGCTAATAAGTACTGGAAAGATTAAGATTTTTAAATAGAAGTAATTTACAAATCTGTTTAGCTTTCTAGCACCATTTGATTTAAAAAAAAAAAAGTTTTCCACAGGAGTACCCCTTTAAGGGGTCGACCGCGTTTTTGCCTACGGTCGGGACACCGCATACGGCCAAAAACGCAGCCGACCGGAGGCTGCGGTTCACTCCAGTCGGCTCATAGACATGCATTAAATACAGTTCCCCTATACGGTTGAGTGCGGGTGCCGCGATTCAGCCCCGCCCCCTTCTCCCAGCCGTATATGCGGGAACCGTAAGTACAAAACGTAGTGTGAACCCAGCCTTACTCACATGCTGTCCTGCTAACTCACGCAAGCTTCCACTGTGAGCTCTGTGTAAGCCCCCCCCCCCCAGTGCAGCCATAGCCAATAGCCTGCAGCATCTTGCTGCAGGCATCCAATGAGCTGCTGGCTGCCCTCCCCTTCCTTTCCTATGGAACTGTAGTCGGCAGGATCGTAATGGAGGACATTCTGTCCCCCCGAAGGTATTTAAAGAACTGTACAGTACTGTATGCGATGTCACACATCACATACAATACATATACACACTATACACCCCATACATCAATGTTTCCCTATCAGTGTGCTTCCAGCTGTTGCAAAACTATAATTCCCAGCATGCCCAGACAGTCAATGGCTGTACATGCATGCTGGGAGTTGTAGTTGTGCAACAGCTGGAGGCACCCTGGTTTGTTAAACACTCCCCATACAATGGTCATCCCAGAACCAATAAGCAGTTTCCCATAGAGATATGTATTCAACATACAATGGTTCCGAGGCCCCAGAAGCAATTACCATTTTTACATAGACATATGTACTCGACATATGATGGTTTCAACATATGATGGTTCTCCTGGAACCAATTAATATCATATATTGAGGGACCACAGTATAGTAAAAAAGTACGTAATTGCTGTGATGTTAATAGTGTAATTGTTATGGAATGGAGAGAATACCGTACAGAAAAAAAAAAATAAAAAGGTACAATCTATATATATAATACTCAATGAGGTTTATTTACTAAGAGTGGAGTGTAGTTTTCTTTGTGGGTTTTGATTTCTGACAGGAATTTTTCCAAGGTATTTACTAAGGTTTCCCTACATTTTGCACTTTTCCCTACATTTTGCTTTTTTTTACGCATGCTCTGATATGTCTGTTTTTTCTCAGCTCAAATCCACCACATTTTCTGTGGAAACCTTAGTAAATATGTTGGTATTTTTCAAAACGGTTGAGGCCACGCCCCTTTTGTTGGGACCACACCCACTTTATCTCATGGCCACGCCTCCTTTCAAGGATTTACCTTGTAAAATGGAGGGTTTTGGGTTTTTTTGGTTGCAAATTGTGTCGCATGGAAGGTGCGACACTATTTGGGTGCAAAATCCGACAAAAAAGAGTCAGGATCACGTCAGTAAATAAACCCCAATGTGTGTATGTGTATGTTCCAGCATCACCTCCAAACGGCTAAAGATATTAACATGAAACTTGGCACACATGTTACAACAAACAAACATAGAATAGGTAATTTAACCCTTACTCACCCCCATTTACCAGGGTCGAGGTTTTTGTTTAAAGTCCCATACAAGTCTACGGGAAATATATGTTACTGCATAACTTCCAAACGGCTGGAGATATTTCGATAATACTTGGTCACATGTTACTTATATGTCCACTTAAAATATAGGATAGTTAATTTAACCCTTAACTACCTCCATTTGTGAGGGTCGGGTTTTTGTTTAAAGTCCCATGCAAAGCAATGGGAAATGTATGTTCCCACATAACTTCCGTACGGCTGGAGATATTTCAATGCCTGGTACATATATTATGGGTCAGGATATGAGGACGGGATAGGAGGTCGGAATAGGAGGTCGAGATAGGAGGATGGGATATGAGGTCGAGATAGGAGGATGGGATAGGAAGTCGGGATAGGAGGTCGAGATAGGAGGACAGGACAGGAGGACGGGACAGGAGGACGGGACAGGAGGACGGGACAGGAGGTCGAGATAGGAGGTCGGGATAGGAAGTCAGGATAGGAGGTCTGGATATGAGGACGGGATATGGGGTTGTGATATGACAACAATATAGCAGGACGGGATATGAAGTCAAAAGCTTCCTCTGTTGATTTTCCTCCACAACAAGTATTAGGAAGGAAAAACCGGGCAACGCCGGGTACTCAGCTAGTTAATCTATATATAAACTCAATGTGTGTGTGTATGTTCCAGCATCACATCCAAACGGCTAAAGATATTAACATGAAACTTGGCACACAAGTAAGGTGATTTAACCCTTACTCACCCCCATTTACCAGGGTCGGGGTTTTTGTTAAAAGTCCCATACAAGTCAATGGGAAATATATGTTACTGCATAACTTCCAAACGGCTGGAGATATTTTGATAATACTTGGTCACATGTTACTTATATGTCCACTTGAAATATAGGATAGTTAATTTAACCCTTAACTACCCCCATTTGTGAGGGTCAGGGTTTTTGTTTAAATTCCCATGCAAATCGATGGGAAATGTATGTTCCCACATAACTTCGGTACGGCTGGAGATATTTCAATAATACCTGGTACACATATTACTTATATATCATATAAAAAGATATGATAGTTAAATTAACCCTTAGCTACACCCTTATATAAAAGATGTTTTTTTGTTTCAAGTCCTATGCAAGTATATGGGACTTCCAGTACCTTACTCCACAAGCTCCGCTCTGCATCTCCTGGTGAATGTGTCAATCCGGCTTGCAAGCCCCACCCCATTTCATAAAGACATGCCCACATTTAAAGCCCCTCCTCTTTTATTATCTAGCCTTTTTGTGCATCGGTCTGGCTTGCAAATCATGCCCAGTCCCACAAAGCCACGTCCCCTTCTATTTTCAGCGTACAATATCTTCATCATAAAGCAGTCCCACCTGAGGACAGGATATGAGGATGGGATATGAGGATGGGATATGAGGTCGGGATATGAGGATGGGATATGAGGATGGGATATGAGGTTGAGAGATGAGGACAGAATCTCAGTACGGAATATGAGGACGGGATAGGAGGACGGGATATGAGGTCAGGATATGAAGACGGGATATGAGGACAGGATATGAGGTAGATATAGAAGGACGAGATAGGAAGTCAGGATATGAGGACGGGATATGAGGTTGGGATAGACGGTCAGGATATGAGGTTGGGATATGAGGACAGGATATGAGGTAGAGATAGGAGGATGGGATAGGAGGTTGGGATATGAGGACTGGATATGAGGTCGAGATAGGAGGACGGGATATGAGGTCGAGATAGGAGGATGGGATAGGAAGTCAGGAATATGAGGTCGAGATATGATGACGGGATATGAGGTCGGGATACGAGGACCGGATATGAGGTTGAGATACGAGGACGGGATATGAGGTTGAGATATGAGGACGGGATATGGGGTTGGGATATGACAACAATATATGATGACGGGATATGAAGTCAAAAGCTTCTTCCTTTGTTGATTTTCCTCCCCAACAAGGATTAGGAAGGAAAAATCGGGCAATGTCGGGTACACAGCTAGTGAATAATATAATAAGTATAAAATATAATAAATCTATTTCCCAATACTATGTACCTAAGGAAAGGATTCATACACTGTACCACTTACACAACCTTCTAGCTGTGAAAACCTTTTTGTAGCCCTCGAGGACTGTTCTCTGCTTTTTACATTTATTAGTTCTTATCTTTTGGAAACTCCTGGGTATTTGTGTCCCTTGACGGTTCACCTAGGGATATTTTAGTTGTGAGCTGTATGGACTACGAACGTCTAATATGCATGAAATAAGATTTAGATTGGAACAAATATATCTTTTTATTCCCTTCCTGCAGAATACAATTTACATGGGAAAGTATTCTCCAACACATCCAACTATCGTGAACTTTTGGAAAGTCTTTCACGAACTACCGCTGGAAAAGAAGAAAGCATTTCTCTGTATGTATGACACTTCTACATTAGTTTATGTACAACTATTACACCTATTAACCAAAAGATATTAAAATACTGTAATCTTTATTAACACAAGAACACCAAAAAACTAATGGGTTAAAAGTATCAGCGTATCTCTCCTCCCATAGTATTAGTTATTAGAGTGCCATTCCAGGGTCACTGTATCTCAATCTGTCCGTGCGCAACTGCAGTATGCGCACTATGAGGGAAGAGTGTGCACTGTATTTAAAACCTACTCGCGGCCCCCCTCGACATGTTTCGCCGTACTATACGGCTTTGTCAAGAGGTTTTAGGGCTTTAGGGCTCCATTGCCCTAAAACCTCTTGACAAAGCCGTATAGTATGGCGAAACATGTCGAGGGGGGCCGCGAGTAGGTTTTAAATACAGTGCACACTCTTCCCTCGTAGTGCGCATACTGCAGATGCGCACGGACAGATTGAGATACAGTGACGCCAGAATGGCACTCTAATAACTAATACTATGGGAGGAGAGATACGCTGATACTTTTAACCCATTCGTTTTTTGGTGTTCTTGTGTTAATAAAGATTACAGTATTTTAATATATGGGAAATATAGGGGATTAGTGGATCACCTCCTTGGTGATCTTTTGGTTAATTGGTTTAAAACAACCCTCCATATATTGGTCCCTAATTGGGTTATACAACTATTACACCTAACTCAAATAATATTGTGCCATTTTTACTTTAGTTAGGGTATAGTCACACTGAAAATCTGTTTCATTCATTTGAATGGGGTTGTTTCTCAGCAAGCACATGGATTTCTACAAGCCATTTTCTGTTGAATGAGAGACATAGATATTTCTGCAATAAATCTGCAACATGTTAATATATACCCATATAATATGAATATGTTGCAGTCAAGTATTTAAGATCAGCTTACATGGGTGTATTCAGCAGTGCATAGCTTTTCTCTACAAGTGTTTGTGCTTAAAAACTATACCTTTATTCAGAAATGTCATAAAAGCCACATATAATGTCCAGCAGCAGCAACATCTTTTTTTTAGAAAAAAACAAAACAAAACCTGAAACAATGCATAACTAACGTACGCATTTTATGTGGTTATGACATTTATATGTGACTTTTAAGAAATTTTTTTATAAAGCGGTTACAAAGCATTGGGTTCTAGCTTACAGGACGCTGAAGTTTAGGAAATCTGCAGTGTATTATAGCAGCAGCAAAGTGGCTGAAATGATAAATCTTATCTGTACACTGTAAAAAACTGCACTAAACTCATGTAATATTAACAGTGCAGATTTAAATATGCAGTTTTTTTTATTCTATTCTGCCATCTAGTGTTATTAATTATGCATTGCAACTGTATTCTGTTTTTGCAGGTGATATTTCTTATTTTGCTTTTCCATGTGATCCATCATGTGATTCCATCACATTCTGGGTCCACACAATGTACAATATATACTATATTATGTCCTCTAATCATATATATATATATATATATATATATATATATATATATATATATATATATATACACATATATAAAGCGAAATCATCGGTAGTTGCAGTATCTTGTAATACCTTTTTTATTGGACTAACAAGATTATGTAGAGACAAGCTTTCGGGATTCCTCCCTTTATCAAGTCATAAGCATTTCTGAGCTCACAAGGAGAAAACACACGTTCTATCTCACAAAATATTCAGGGGTTAAAACAACATATGTGGAGAATGGACATTAAGTTGGGCCATAAATTGTATAGCAGTAGGACGATAGACTACAGATAAGGATGAGGGGGGGCTGGAGAGCAGAGGTGAGAATGGTGGTTACGCTGGACGAACAATTTTACTACAAGATACTGCAACTATCGATGATTTTGCTTTTTGCATCACTGGACTAATATGGCTACTCCTAACTAATCTAAATATATATATATATATATATATATATATATATATATATGTATATATATATATATATATATATTTTTTTTTTTTTTAGATTTTCTAACTGGAAATGACAAAATCCCAGGATTTGCAATACAGAACACTGTTATGAAGGTCACCTCCTTTGGGGTCCGAAATGAAAGTTACCTCCCTGCTGCAAATACCTGCTTTCAGCAACTACGCCTTCCTGAATACTCAAGAAAGGACCTCCTACGCGCAAAACTTCTTCTAGCGCTAGAGAACAACAAAGGCTTTGAAAAGATATAGATAACCTGCTTTTTAGCATTTAGTGTCATAAATGCTGGATCCTCCAGCATCTAGATCTAGACCCAGAAATTCATGATCCACTTAAACTCTGTGCACTCTCGGTTGCAATGATATTTTTGCACGCCATGATTTCTTATGTGTGTATAACTGGATAGAACATCTGATATAGACATGTAAACTGATGTAGATAAGTACATTTCTCACATCCACTCTTTTCTTAACAAAAATGTTAATGCATGTCCTTATTTCCTACCTAAACTATTGCAACATCCTTCTCTGGGGCTCCCACCTAACACTCCTACTCCCCTTTAACCCCTTAACGACGCAAGAAATAAATGTATGTCCGGGTGAGCTGGTACTTAACGCACCAGGACGTAAATTTACATCCTAAGCATAACCGCGAGCATCGGAGCGATGCCCGGATCATGCGCGGCAGGTCCTGGTTGCTGATCGCAGCCAGGGACCCGCTGGTAATGGCGGACATCTGCGGGATCGCGGGACCATTAACCCCTCAGATGCTGTGATCAATACAGATCACGGCATCTGCAGCATCGCGGTCACTAAAATGGATGATCAGATCGCCCGCAGCGCTGCTGCGGCGATCCGATCATCCAGCACGGCAGACGGAGGTCCCCTCACCTGCCTTCCTGGCGTCTACTGCTCTGATCTGCCTTCCCGCAGACCAGAGCAGAAGATGACCGATAACACTGGTCAGTGCTATGTCCTATACACAGCACTGAACAGTATTAGCAATCGAATGATTGCTATAAATAGTCCCCTATGGGGACTATTAAAGTGTAAAATAAAAGTAAAAAAAGTAAAAAAAATAAAGTTAAAAAAAATTTAAAAACCCCCTCCGCCAATAAAAATGTAAATTGTCCCATTTTCCCTATTTCACCCCTAAAAAGGGTTAAAAAAATATTTTAGATACATATTTGGTATCGCCACGTGCGTAAATATCTGAACTATTAAAATAAAATGTTAATGATGCCGTACGGTGAACGGCGTGAATGTTAAAAAAAAAAAAAAATTAAAGTACAAAATAGCTGCTTTTTTTATAACATTTTATTCCAAAAGAATGTTATAAAAAAATGGATTCAAAGTTTTATATAAGCAAATATGGTATCAATAAAAAGTACAGAGCACGGCGCAAAAAATGAGCCCTCATACCGCAGCTTATACGGAAAAATAAAAAAAGTTATAGGTCTTTAAAATAGGGGGATTTTAAACGTACTAATTTGGTTTAAAAGTTTGCGATTTTTTTTAAGTGCAACAGTAATAGAAAAGTATCTTATCATGGGTATCATTTCAATCGTATTGACCCAAAGAATAAAGAACACGTCATTTTTACTGTAAATTGTATGGTGTGAAAACGAAACCTTCCGAAATTAGCAAAATTGCGGTTTTCTTTTTAATTTCTCCACACAAATAGTATTTTTTTGGTTGCGCCATACATTTTATGGTAAAGTGAGTGATAGCATTACAACGGACAACTGGTCGCGCAAAAAACAAGCCCTCATACTAGTCTGTGGATGAAAATATAAAAGAGTTATGATTTTTTGAAGGCGAGGAGAAAAAACGAAAACATTAAAATAAATGGGCTGAGTCCTTAAGGGGTTAATCCACCCTCAACTCTGCTGCCAGACTAATTCACCTTTCCCCTTTGCTAATCCCTTTATTGGCTACCCATTGTTCAGTTTAAACTGTTAACAAGGACATAAGGATGTCCACAACCTGTCCCCACCATACAGTTCTGATCAGATCTTCCAGTAACCCCCCCCCCCCCCCCCCCCAATCTCCCCAATTTGGTAAGGTATGTTCAAAGTTACTGAATGCGCTGCAGATTGGATTCTATGTACACCAATATAAATAAATTACTAAACACATTATGAAACAACATCATCACTTCCACAGCATATATAGTGAGGAATTTTAAAAATGATCGCAACTGGCAATGACCACATGGTCCTAGTGCCGGCCACCCTCATGATCACAAATTACAAACATACCTCCTCAATAATAATTCGTTTTTTTTTTTTAAGCGTGAAAATCTCTTTATGAGTAACACAAGCCTCTATCCTTCCTCTATCCCAAAGTTTAAAGGTGTACTCCAGTAGAAACCATTTTTTTTTTAAATCAACTGGTGCAGGAAAGTAAAACAAATTTGTAAATTACTTCTATTAAAAAAATCTTAATCCTTCCAGTAATTATCAGCTGCTGTATACTACAGAGGAAGTTGAGTAGTTCTCTTCAGTCAGACCACAAAAAACAACAACTTAACTTCCTGTGGAGCATACAGCAGATTATAAATCCTGGAAGGATTAATATTTTTTAATATAAGTATTCTACAAATCTGTTTAACTTTCTGGAACCAGTTGGAAATTGTTTTCCACTGGAGTACCCCTTTAAGTTGTAAGGTAAAGATGCATTATGTGATGTATGTGAGAGATCTGGGTGCAATGTGCCAGAATTTTAAATGTTCCTGAATTCTAACATGAGACATTCATAAATGTGAAGGATTTTACAAAGTTTGGAACAAAACAACATGAGAAATGCTAAACCTACACTGTTAATAAATCCTCCTCAGTATGTGTAAAGGCTTCTTTGCTCAATGTATGGGTGACTATGGTGCCTAGAAAAGAATAGATGCATTGACTAAAAGACCTTCAAAGAACCCATGGAAATCAACACATGTACAGTTAAGTTAAAAGGCAATAATTGTGCAAGTTCTCCCACTTAAAAAGATGAGAGAGGCCTGTAATTTTCATCATAGGTACACCCAGTGGCGTTGCTAGGGTTGGTGTCACCCGGTGCGGTAGAAAATGGTGTCAACCCAACATGCTGGGAGTTGTAGTTCTGCAACAGCTGGAGGCACCCTGGTTGGGAAACACTGACATAGATAGAAAGGAAATATATATAGACCAGGGTACTCACCTATTTTTAATGAGGGTCCGCTTATCCAGGTCTGCCATCCGGTAAAGGTCCAAGCTGTATGCTAAGGCTTGGTGCACACCTAGCGGCCTCAGTGCCATGAAGGCAATAGCAAACTAACAACTGAAGTGTAGAGGATGTATGACCTGAATACTGCTGCACACTGTAACCTCTGACTATAATACTGCCACACACTGTACCCACTGAATATAATACTGCCACACACTGTACCCACTGAATATAATACTGCCACACACTGTATCCCTGAATATAATATTGCCACACACTGTATCCACTGAATATAATACTGCCACACACTGTACCCACTGAATATAATACTGCCACACACTGTATCCCTGAATATAATATTGCCACACACTGTACCCACTGAATATACTACTTCCACTCACTGTACCCTCTGAATATAATACTGCCACACACTGTATCCCTGAATATAATATTGCCACACACTGTACCCCTGAATATAATACTGCCACACACTGTGCCTCTGGTATATTACTGCCACACACTGTACCCCTGAATATAATACTGCCCCACACTGTACCCCTAAATATAATACTGCCACACACTGGGCCCTGAATATAAAACTGCCACCCACTGTGCCCCTGGCATATTACTGCTACCCACTGTGCCCCTTAAAATAATACTGCCATCCACTGTGCCCCTGAAAATAATTCTGCCACACACTGGGCCCCTGTTATATTACTGCCACACACTATTCGCCTGCAACATTACTTGCAGATGCTATGCTCTAACGCTGACTAATGTACCTCTGTGTCTCTTAAAACAATAAAATGAAGCCACTGTGCCTATAGAATGAATGACGCCACTGTGACCCCAGAATTAATGATGCCAGTGACCACAGAATTAATTATGCCACTGTGACCACAGAATTAATGATGCCACTGTGACCACAGAATTAATGATGCCAATGTACCCACAGAATTAATGATGCCACTGTGCCTACAGAATTTATGATGCCATTTTGCCTCCAGAATTAATGATGCCTCTGTGACCGCAGAATTAATGATGCCACTGGACCACAGAATTAATGATGCCACTGTGACCACAGAATAAGTGATGCCACTGTACCCATATAATTAATGATGCCACTGTACCCACAGAATTAATAACACAACTGTATCCCCAGAATTAATGATGCTACTGTGCCTACAGAATTTATGATGCCATTGTGCCCACGGAAGTATTGATGCCACTGTGCCTCCAGAAGTAATGATGCCACTGTGCCTACAAAATTAAGGATGCCACTGTGTCCCACAAAATTAATGATGCCACTGTGTCCCACAAAATTAAGGATGCCACTGTGACCACAGAATTTATGATGCCACTGCGCCCACAGAATTTATGATGCCACTGTGCCCACATAATTAAGGATGCCACTGTGCCCACAGAATTAAGGATGCCACTGTGTTCCACAAAATTAATGATGCCACTGTACCCACAGAAGTAATGATGCCACTGTGCCCACAGAATTAATGCCACTGTGCCCCCATAGTTACATAGCTACATAGTTAGTATGGTTGAAAAAAGACATACGTCCATCAAGTCCAACCAGGAAATTGAAGTGAAGGGTGTAAGAGGATAAGGGGAAGGGATGTAGTTTTATAATTCTGCGTAAGCATTAATGTTATTTTGTTCCAGGAATGTATCTAACACTGTTTTAAAGCTGTTAATTGTTCCTGCTGTGACCAGTTCCTGAGGTAGACGTTCCATAAATTCACAGTCCTCACGGTAAAGAAGGCGTGTCGCCCCTTTAGACTAAACCTTTTCTTCTCCAGACAGAGGGAGTGCTCCCTCGTCCTTTGGGGGGGGGGGGGGGGGGGTTAACCTGGAACAGTTTTTCTCCATATTCTTTGTATGGGCTATTTATATACTTATATATGTTTATCATATCCCCCCTTAACCCCTTAAGGACTGGGTTTTTTTCCGTTTTTGCATTTTCGTTTTTTGCTCCTTGCCTTTAAAAAATCATAACTCTTTCAATTTTGCACCTAAAATTCCATATGATGGCTTATTTTTTGCGCCACCAATTCTACTTTGTAATGACGTCAGTCATTTTGCCCAAAAATCTACGGTGAAACGGAAAATACGTAGTACATTTTTCGGTAAAAATGACACCTTATCTTTATTCTGTAGGTCCATACGATTAAAATGATACCCTATTTATATAGGTTTGATGTTGTCGGACTTCTGGAAAAAATCATAACTACATGCAGGAAAATTAATACGTTTAAAATTGTCATCTTCTGACCCCTATAACTTTTTAATTTTTCTGTGTATGGGGCGGTATGAGGGCTCATTTTTTGCGCCGTGATCTGAAGTTTTTAACGGTACCATTTTTGCATTGATAGGACTTATTGATATAAAAAGTGACCAAAAATGCACGCCATTGACCGAGCGGTTTAATTAATGATATATTTTTATAATTCGGGCATTTCCGCAAGCGGTGATACCATATATGTTTATTTTTATTTTTATTTACACTGTGTTTTTTTTTTTTTTTTTTGAAAAGGGGGGTGATTCAAACTTTTAATAGGGGAGGAGTTAAATGATCATTATTCACTTTTTTTTTTTTTCACTTTTTTTTTTGCAGTGTTATAGCTCCCATAGGGACCTATAACACTGCACACACTGATCTTCATCATTGATCACTGGTTTCTCATAAGAAACCAGTGATCAACGATTCTGCCGCATGACTGCTCATGCCTGGATCTCAGGCACTGAGCAGTCATTCGGCGATCGGACAGCGAGGAGGCAGGTAGGGGCCCTCCCGCTGTCCTGTCAGCTGTTCGGGATGCCGCGATTAGCCGCGGCTATCCCGAACAGCTCGACTGAGCTAGCCGGCCACTTACGGTTTCGCATTTAGCCGCGCGGCTCAGCTCTGAGCGCGCAGCTAAAGGGTTAATAGCGCGCGGCGCCGTGATCGGCGCTGCGCGCTATTAGAGGCGGGTCCCGGCTTCACTATGACGCCGGGCCCGCCGTGATATGACGCGGGGTTACTGTGTAACCCCGCATTATATCAGGAGAGCAGTACCAAGGGCGTACCTGTACGCCCTTGGTCCTTAAGGGGTTAAACGTCTCTTCTCAAGACTAAACAATTGTAACACCTTTAATCGCTCCTCATAGCTAAGATGTTCCATGCCCCATATTAGTTTAGTCGCGCGTCTCTGCACCCTTTCCAACTTCGCAGTGTCCCTTTTATGAACAGGCGATCAAAACTGAACAGCATATTCCAGGTGAGGCTGTACCAATGCTTTATAAAGGGGGAGAATTATGTCCCTGTCCCATGAGTCCATGCCTCTTTTTATACATGACAATATCCTGCCGGCCTTGGAAGCAGCAGCCTGACATTGCATGCTATTCTGTAGTCTGTGATCTACAAGTACACCCAGATCCTTCTCTACCAGTGACTCTGCCAGTTTAATCCCCCCTAAGACATACGACGCATGCAGGTTATTAGTACCCAGATGAATAACTTTACATTTATTTACATTGAACCTCATTTGCCAAGTGGATGCCCAGACACTTAGTCTATCCAAGTCATCTTGTAACCTATACACATCCTCTATAGACTGTACCGTGCTACAAAGCTTGGTGTCATCTGCAAAGATAGAAACATAGCTGTTAATGCCATCCTCTATATCATTGATAAATAAATTAAACAACAGCGGTCCCAGTACTGAACCTTGCCGTACACCACTAATTACCGGGGACCAATCAGAGTACAAATCATTGACCACCACTCTCTGGGTACGATCCATGAGGCAGTGTTCAATCCAGTTACAAACTAAAGTTTCCAAGCCCAAAGACCTTAACTTACCTGTCAGACGTCTGTGCGGGACAGTATCAAATGCTTTAGCAAAATCCAGAAACACTATATCCACAGCCATTCCTCTGTCAAGGCTTTTACTCACCTCTTCATAAAAGCAAATTAGATTGGTTTGACAACTTCTATCCTTAGTAAACCCATGCTGGTTATCACTTATAATACAATTATCCCCTATGTATTCCTGTATGTAGTCCCTTATAAGTCCTTCAAACAATTTACCCACAATGCACGTTAGACTTACCGGTCTATAATTGCCTGGCGAAGACCTAGAGCCCTTCTTGAAGATTGGTACCACATTAGCCTTGCGCCAGTCCCTTGGTACAATACCAGACACCAGGGAATCTCTAAATATCATGAACAAGGGTACAGATATTACTGAACTTACCTCTCTAAGAACTCTTGGGTGTAGTCCATCCGGCCCTGGAGATTTGCTTACATTTACTTTACTTAACTTACCTTGTACCATCTCTACATTAAGCCAGTTCAGTACATTACATGATGTGTTACCAGGACTGACCTGTCCAATGTCAGCTCCTTTATCCATAGTGTATACAGAACTAAAGAACCCATTCAGTAGCTCCGCCTTCTCTTGATCGCCCGTGACAACCTCCCCATTATCATTATTAAGGGGTCCTACATGCTCTGTCCTTGGTTTTTTTGTATTTATATATCTAAAAAATATTTAGGATTAGTTTTGCTTTCTTTGGCCACCTGTCTCTCATTTCGAATTTTTGCTGTTTTTATTACATTTTTACAGATTTTATAAAGCACCTTGTACTGTTTAAATGTTATCGCTGACCCATCAGATTTGTATTTTTTGAAGGCTATTTTTTTGTAGTTTATTGCTCTTTTAACATCATTTGTCAGCCATGTAGGATTTAGTTTTAATCGTTTATATTTGTTCCCCTTTGGTATATATTTAGCTGTATAGTTATTTAGAGTTGATTTAAAGATGTCCCATTTACCTTCTGTATCAGTATTTGACAACACCTCCCCCCAGTCTATGTCCTGTAGTGCAGCTCTCAGCCCAGGGAAATTTGCCTTTTTAAGGTTATATGTTTTTGCCTTCCCCTTCTGTCTTTGTTTTCTACTTTTTAAGTCAAAAGTAACTATATTGTGGTCGCTATTACCAAGGTTTTCCCGCACAGTTACATTACCAACCAGCTCTGCGTTGTTGGAAATGATCAGATCCAACAAGGCATCACTTCTTGTTGGGTCCTCCACAAACTGGCCCATAAAATTATCCTGCAATAAATTTAGAAATATTCTCCCCTTTGTAGTTTTAGCCAGCCCCCGGCCCCAATCTATATCTGGATAGTTAAAATCTCCCATTATTACCACTGTACCTGCCCGGGCGGCCCTCTCTATTTGTTTATACAGCTGACCTTCTATCTCTTCAGTGATATTAGGGGGTCTGTAGATTACACCAAATACAATTTTTTCAATATTTCCCTCCTTTTGTAATTCTACCCACAGTGATTCCACATCCTCAGAATCATCACACACTATGGCATCGTTCACACTGACTTTCATACCACTTCTTACATACAGACAGACTCCACCACCTTTTCTGCTCATTCTATCCTTACGAAACAATGTAAACCCCTGCAGATTAACAGCCCAGTCATGGGAGGAGTCCAGCCATGTCTCAGTGACCCCAACTATATCAATATGTTCCTCCAGTATCAAGGCCTCAAGATCCCCCATTTTATTTGCTAGGCTTCTGGCATTTGTGAACATACACTTTACATTTCCATTAAGTTTTACACATATAGTCTCACTAATGGGATTTTCAGAGTTATTGGGGTTAATGTTATTTTTTGAGTTATAAGGGCTAATTGTACTATTTAAGTTATTGGGGCTAATGGGATTTTTTGAGTTATTGGGTCTAACGTTGTTATTTAAGTTATTGGGGCTAATGGTATATGAACTTTGCCACTGTAACTCTCCATCTGTTGTAAACTACAACTCCCATCATGCACAGACAAAAGGTCATCATGGTGGCTGTAGTTCTACAATAACTGGAGAGTCACAGATGGGGGAACACAAATTTTTACCTGAGAGCTTAGGCTCGCCGTCCCAGGTCCTGCACTGCTCCGCTGCTCTGGCCTCTTCTAGTCAGGCCTGGCCAGAGCAGATGATGCAGGCAGCTAATCGTGCTGCCTGCATCATAGGAGAAGCGCCGGGCAGGGACACATCGCTCCCTTGCTCCAAGCTGTGGCTATTCATTTGTATTGGCATCTTAAAGACACCACTACAAATGAATAAGGGGAGATCCAGCGGATGGTCCGAATGACTGGCGGACGCAGTTCGGATCTGGACCGTGGTCTGCCAGTTGATTACCCCTGATATAGGACATAGATCAATGTTTCCTAACCAGGGTGACTCCAGCTGTTGCAAAACTACAAAACTTAGTATGCTGGGAGTTGTAGTTTTGAACAGCTGGAGGCACCCTGTTAAGGAAACACTGATCTATGTCCTATCTCAGTGTTTCCCAACCAGAGTGCCTCCAGCTGTTACAAAACTACAACTCCCAGCATGCATGGACAGCATTGTAGCTTTGCTTTGGAGACACCTTGGTTGGGAAACACTTATTTATGTCAGTGTTTCCCAACCCTCCAGCTGTTGCAAAACTACAACTCCCAGCATGCTAGGAGTTGTAGTATTGCAACAGCTGGGGGCACCCCTGGTGAGAAAGGGGTGGGGGGGGGGGGTGAGCAGGGATCGTGCTGGGAAGGGGGGAGGGATGATGCTGGAAAAGGGTGGGCATGGATGGTGGGGGGTAGTTTACCTTACCTGCCTTGGAACACTGCTGGGCTCCTGTATCCTCCAGGCACTTCCTGCTTGCTGGGGTCATGTGATGTTTTGGTGTCACATGACCCAAGCAGAGCAGTAGAAAGCTGCCAATCAGGGGGAAGAGAAGCCGAGTAAGTGCCCGATAACTCCACAGACTCACTGTGTGCACGCTTGCGCTGCACTGCAGACTGAGTACAGTATACAAAAATAGCTTGTGACAGGGATGAACGCTGGGACAGGGTGTCACTCCACCAGAGGGTGTCACCCGGTGCGGCCCGCACCCCACGCACCCCCCTAACAACGCCACTGCAGAGGGGTGTAGAGGAGTGTATATGGGTGGCAGAGGGGTGTAGAGGAGTGTACATGGGTGGCAGAGGGGTGTATAGGAGTGTACATGGGTGACAGATGGGTGTAGAAGAGTGTACATGGGTGACAGACAGGGCCGAACTGGGGATAAAAACCAGCCCTGGAAAAAGTTGCATACCAGCCCCATATTGCGTAATTTTTCAAGCTCATGGCATATCGTAATTATATACTTGTTCATAAAAGGGGAAAGCATTCATTTTAAAGCACATACATAAACATGAATATGAACTTTGCACTTCAATAGCTCCAGTGGCGTTGCGACCCGGGTGCGGGGGGTGCGGCCCGCAATGGGTGACACCAACCTAATGGGGTGACACCAAGACGCTCCGCAGCAGCCACCCCCCCCCCCTCCCCAGCTACACCGACACCCCCCATCTGTGCCCGACCGGCCTCCCATCCGTCAGCACCCCCCCCTTCATCTGCGCTGTGTGCGGTGCGCCCGTCCGTCAGCAACCCCCCCTTTCACCTGCACTGTGCGCCCGTCCGTCATCACAACCCCCCCTCACCTTCACCAGCACTGTGCCCGGCCTCCACTCCCACGTCTGCGCCGGCCTGACGTCACACCGCATGGCCGCGCAGGAGGACGTCAGTTACGTTACTCGCAGAGCGCCCGGTGAGAAGGAGCGCTGCGCTGGATGGGTGAGTGTGTGTGTCTGTCTCTCTGTCTGTCTCTATCTATGTTTTTGTGTGTGTGTGACTGTGTGTGTGTGTGACTGTGTGTATGTGACTGTGTGTGTGACTCTGTGTGTGTGTGACTGTGACTCTGTGTGTGTGTCTGTCTGTGAGTGTGTGTCTCTCTGACTGTGTATGTGTTTGTGTGTGTGTCTCTCTGTGTTGTATGTGTTTTTTGTGTGTGTGTGTGTGTGTGTGGGGGGGGGGGGTTTGAACCAGCGATCTAATGTGGGGAGACTTTGACCCATTGTGGGGAACCTGCAAGGGAACTTGTGGCCTAATGTGGGGAAACTACTACCAAATGTGTGGAGTCTATGCTACCTAATGTGGGGAGTCTATGCTACCTAATGTGGGGAATCTGTGCTACCAAATGTGGGGAGTCTATGCTACCTTATGTGGGGAGTCTATGTTACCTTATGTGGGGAGTCTATGCTACCTAATGTCGGGAAACTGCTAACTAATGTGGGGAATCTGTGCTACCTAATGTGGGGAAATTGCTATCTAATGTGGGAAATCTGTGCTACCTAATGTGGGGAATCTGTGCTACCTAATGTGGGGAAATTGCTACCTAATGTGGGGTAACTGGTACCTACCTAATATGGGGGAACTGGTACCAAATGTGGGGAATCTATGCTGCCTAATGTGGGGAAAAGATGCTACCTAATGTGGGGAAACTGCTACCTACCTAATATGGGGGAACTGCTGCCTACCTAATGCTTCCCCCCTTGCAGTAGCACCCTTATTATCCACCAGCAACACCCCCCCCCCCAGCAGCACCTCCATCAGCAGATCCTGATGGTGGATGATGGCGGTGCTCCTGCCAGGAGGATGATCCTGCTGATGGATGATGGGGGTGATACTGCCAGGGGGGATGGCGAGTAGCACCCTCATCATCCTCCAGCAACCTCCCCCCCCCCCAGTAGTAAGTTGTGGTATTATATTCAGAGGGTGCACTGTATGGCAACGTTACCTTCAGAGGGCGCAGTTTGTGATAGTATTATACTCAGAGGGCGCAGTGGGTGGTAGTATTATATTCAGAGGACGCAGTTTGTGGTAGTATTATTAGAGAAGAGTGAACTTACAGTAAATTTGATTTGGCACGAACTTCTCGGCTCGGCAGTTGATGACTTATCCTAAATTAGGTCAGCCTTCAGGTGCTCCGGTGGGCTGGAAAAGGTGGATACATTCCTAGGAAAGAGTCTCCTAGGACTGTATCCACCTTTTCCAGCCCACGGGAGCACCTGAAAGCTGAACTAATTTATGCAGGAAAAGTCATCAACTGCTGAGCCGAGAAGTTCGTGACGAGTTGAATTTACTGTAGTTCGCTCATCTCTAAGTATTATATTCAGAGTGTACAGTATGTGTTGGTATTATATTCAGAATGTACAGTGTGTGGTAGTATTATATTCAGTGGGTATGGTGTATGGAAGGTTTATAATCAAAGAGTATAGTGTATAGTAGTATTATATTTAGAGGATACAGTGTCTAGCAGGTTTATAATGATAATTGTTTTCATATAGAGGATGAGAATGCGCTGACAGTGAGGAGACGTCTGGGCGTCACATTCTACAGACAGAAGTTTTAGCTGGAACAAGTCCTGGCGGTATGTACTATCTGAATTAGATAAGGAAAGACTATAGAGAAGACGTCACCTGTAGTCACTGATATTATTGTACATTCTCCTCACTATGTCCTATCAGAGCTGTAGTCGCTTGTCAGTTCTACAGTTAGGTCAGTGAAACTACAACTCCCAGAATAACCTCACCACTGCATAAAGGGGTACTCTATTGGAAAAAAACATTTTTTAATCAACTGGTGCTACAAAGTTAAACAGATTTGTAAATTACATCTATTTAAAAATCTTAATCCTTCCAGTACTTATTAGCTGCTGTATAAGCGATTCACAGGAAGTTATTTTCTTTTTTAATTTCTTTTCTGTCTGACCACAGTGCTCTGTGCTGACACTCTTTTTATTATAAATATATAAAACTTAACAAAACAGAAAAACAGGCTTAACTAGCAATAACAAAGCACAACACAACAAAACCTGCCTAACCGGCCAGCCCAGCTTAGCTAATCTAACAAAACACATTACATTATACCTACATATAAATTACCTACATATAAATTATGAAAAATACTATCACACACACACACACATACCCACGCATTCTTTACATAAACATAAAAATAGCTTTACTTAGCTTTAAACTAAAAACAACCAGACTTGGTAAAAACTCAACCGCACATTACATTCACAACTAACACCCACTCTTTTTTTTTTATTTTTTATTATTATAATTTTTTTTTTTTACTTTTTTATTTTTTTTTTATTTTTTTTTTACTTTTTTATTTTTTTTTTATTTAATTTTTTTCCCCACACACATATACACATCTATACATATATATATATATACACACACATATATATATATATATATATATATATATATACATACACACTTTTTTTTTCTACACTACCATAATATAACCAATATTAAGTTAAAGTAATATAAAAATGCTACCTAAATCTGATCCGACTGCCTATCCCCATCCCCTCATAAAATAAAATAACCAATCCATACTATATAATAATATATACAATACAAATATAAAAATACAAATACATAACCTAAATGCAAATATATACATAAACCATATACACCAAAAACCAAACAATACATCTACAAAACACATTACATCCTACACTAGACTAACCCATCATCCACACAACCACCCACCTTGACATGGGTCAGAGTCCATAGTCCATGGATATCCAGTCCAGTCCATAACTGACCCATGCCAGCCCCTCCAAATATCCACCAACCCACCAATTCCCCCACCCAACCTAATCTATACCCAAACCAACTATACAAATACAACTTCAAAACACAACATAACATCATATACAAATACAAAACAATACAACCCACCTTAGGCCCAAGTTCGGTCGCCTGTAAGCCCTTTAGGCAATACATATTCTGAAAACAAAATAAAAAGACTAGGGTGTACATGCATAGCCCACCACCAGGAAGAAGGATGGCAATCCTGATATTACTTTTTTAAACTCTCTCCACTAACGTTTCCCTTCGACTCACCCTACCGTTATCCCTTCAACAAACTGACCCTGCACTCACCCTCTCTCTGTCCCTATATTGCTATCCCTAACCAGAAACAGGGGTACTCTACCCAAGAGGTCTAGTACCTAGGGCACATCAAATGAAAAACCTCTCCACAGAAGAGAAGCCCTGCTGGTACCAAGACTGCCATACTCCAAAGACCTGATCTTCCCGAGGTCACCGGTGATGTTCCTACAGACCTCCACCTCGGAGAGGACTTTCCGCTGTGTAGATACTAGACACCGTGCGTTCCACGTGTAGTACCTAACCACTAAACTGACTACAAATAAAGTGCCCCGGTCTCGGCCACCCAGGTTCCTGAATGCCCCATAACCCCACTCCGGATAGGTAAGGCCAGCAAGGTGACTCCAGCCAATGGTTGTAGACCCCTATATTAAAAGGACAATGAAGCAGGAAGTGGTCCATGCTTTCCAGTGTGTCCCTGCACTCTTCTCGGGGACATCCCCGGTCATCAGAGCTCCTACACTTCATGTTTAAAAGGTACAACCCCACCCTCAGATCCCGACCTGGGCAGTCCCTGAGCGCCAGAGGCTTCTGGAAGTGGGTCAACAGAACCCGTTTGTCAAGGAACTGCCTTGACTGGGTCCTGATCTCCCACACTCCCAGACCCCACCGACGTATCGCCTTCAGAGTCGGGGTAGCATAAGCCGGAAGATATCCGTGTGGCGTACGGAGGTCCTTCACTCGCCCTCCTCTCTCCCATTCCTGGAAGAAAGGCCGAAACCATTCCCTGCAGGAGAGTACCCACAGAGGAGCCCTCTCTGACCAGAGGTTTGAGATGTTAGCTTTCAAGAAGGTGTTTGTTAAGAACACCACAGGGTTTACCATAGATAAACCCCCTAGTCTCCTCGTGCGGTACGTAACCTCCCTCTTGACTAGGTTCATCCTGTTCCCCCATAACAGTTGGAAAAACAGGCTGTAGATCCTAGTGTAGTAAGCCTCTGGCAAGATACATACACTGCCCAGATAGATAAACAAGGGGAGCAGGTACGATTTTATCAGGTGTACCCTTTCTCTGAGGGTCATAGACCAACCCTTCCACTGGTCCACCTTCTGAGTGGCATCCTGGAGCTTACCATCCCAGTTTTTGGTGGGATAATCATCCTGACCGAATGTGATGCCCAAAACTTTTGCTGACTCTTGGGGCCCTGGAAGGGTGTCCGTCAGATCAAACATGGGATCTCCCCCTCCCAGCCAGAGACTCTCACACTTATCCCGGTTGATCTTAGACCCGGATGCCTCCGAGTAGCGGTCCACCTCCGACATCACCACATCGACCTCCTCTCTCAAGGACACGAAAATGGTGACATCATCAGCGTACGCCACTACTCTCTGGGCGACATCCAGCTCCACCAGACTCATCCCGACTCCCGCCAACGGCCCACAATCTACCCTCCGGACAAAGGGATCGATTGCGAACACGTATAAAAGCGGGCTCAAAGGACAACCCTGACGGACTCCGGACCCCACCTCAAAAGAGCTGCCAGACCAACCGTTCACCAGCGGGAAACTCTCTGCCCCTGCATACAAAATCTTAAGCCAATTAACAAAAGTAATCGGTAAGCCATATCTCAGGAGGACAGACCAGAGGTACTCATGGTTCACCCGATCAAATGCTTTGGCCTGATCCAAGGACAGCAAGTACCCCTTCCAGAGACCTGCTTTACTCCGCTCCACTGCCTCCCTGACACTAAAGAAAGGAAGGAAGGCGCCTCATGTGCGGGATCAGTAGATCTTGCAGGTGGGGGTAGGGGAAGGTAATTCCCAAGCCGCTTACCAAAGTTGGTTGTGCGCCCACACACAACAAGGTTAGAAGCAGAAGAGATATGAAGGCAGGTCCACTGCAGCCCTCCTGGATAGGTATGGAATCAAAGGCGAATGACCAGGGAGTCAGGAGTTTGTCTGGCGCAGAGAGGAACCATCAGACAGCCAAGTAAAATCAATGGATTTATTAGATGCAACGCGTTTCGCTGCGCATGCGCAGCTTCATCAGGCCTGATGAAGCTGCGCATGCGCAGCGAAACGCGTTGCATCTAATAAATCCATTGATTTTACTTGGCTGTCTGATGGTTCCTCTCTGCGCCAGACAAACTCCTGACTCCCTGGTCATTCGCCTTTGATTCCATCCCTGACACTAAGGACAGCACTATAGGTGCTTCGGCCTGGAACAGAGCAGTGCTGGGCCCCCGAAAGGAGCCGGGGTGCAAACTTCACCAGCCGATTAAACAGTATCTTGGCCAGAAGTTTCCTGTCCGTATTGAGAAGAGCAATGGGCCTCCAATTCTCAATACGGCTTGGATCTTTACCCTTTGACAGAAGAATCAGGGCGGACCTCCTCATTGACTTCGGCAGAGTGCCCGAGGAGAGACACTCATTGAATACCTCAGTCAAGAGGGGAGCTAAAGACTCCTTAAAGGTCCTGTACCACTCGGATGTTAAGCCATCCGGACCTGGCGACTTCTTAGGGGCAAGCCCCTCGATTGCCAGTCTCACTTCCTCTTCCCTGATTTCTTCTGCCAAAACATCAAGAGAGGGGTCTACCCCTGGCTCAGGAATGGTTTCAGCCAGGAAAACCGACATCTTGTCTCGATCCAGATCCTTCCTCTCCAAGAGGTGCGAGTAGAAGGATCGGACAACCTCCACGATCCCTGATCTGGACCGATTCAGAGATCCTGGACTATCTATCAGTCCTGAAATTACTTTACTACTCACTGACATCTTACAGTTTCTGTAAGGGTCGGGCGAGCGGTACTTCCCGAAATCCCTCTCAAAAACCAAAGATGCGTGCCTATCGTACTGACACCTCATCAGCAAGGATTTCACTCTGGAGATATCCTCTCGGCTACCTCCAGTCGAGACAAGGAGCTCGAGTTTCCTCCTCAGACCCTGATACAGGCGGTACCTGTTCAGGGACCTGAGGCTCGAGAGCTGGCGGAAGAACCCCGCAACCCGCTTCTTGAATATCTCCCACCACTCCAGCTTATTACTACAAAGGCCCAGTAAAGGTACCTGACTCTGAAGAAAATCCTCAAAGGACTGTCTCACCTCCGCTTCCTCCAGGAGGGATAAATTCAGCTTCCAGTAACCTTTACCCATCCGGGGGGTCTCTGAAACATTCAGGGAAAACAAAATCATACAGTGATCGGAGAATTCGACCTCAACCACGGACACTGCGGAAGAGACGGCTTCCTCCTTTAAATAAAACCTATCTATCCTAGACCTGCGACTACCTTGATGATAGGTGAAACCCGCATGGCCAGGGGGGCTCCGGATGTGGGCGTCCTCTAGGCGAGCTTCTCTAGCTATGCTAATCAGTGCCACACTATCGCAAGTCAGCGGACCATTGGAGCCTCTCCTATCTTGGGACCTCGTGACATTATTGAAGTCCCCTCCAAAGATCACCTGCCGACTCGTAAAAAGAAAGGGCTTAATCCTCATAAAGAGATCTTTACGGCCCCGCTTAGTTTGCGGGGCGTAGATGTTAATGAGCCGGAGCTCTTGTCCCTTCATGAAGACATCTAAGATCAGGCACCTCCCCATTTCTAACTCAATGACCCGTCTGCATTCAACTGGAGCGGTAAAAAGGACCGCCACCCCACTATACGGCTCAGCCGCAAGAGACCAGTGGGAGGGGCCGCGCCTCCACTCTCTCCTGGCTTTTACCAGAGAGGCTAGATCTGACAACCTGGTCTCTTGTAAAAAGAAAATGTCGGCTTCAACATGGCCGAGAAAATCAAAGGCTGCGAATCTAGCCGTATCCGACTTTATGCTGGCACAGTTAATAGATGCCAGCGTCAGTGGGGTGAGTGCCGCCATCCTGGGTGATTGAGTTAGATGGCCTCACCCCTTAAACTTTCTTCCTCTCCTTCCCTCCATCCCCATCTGAATCAGAGGAAGACCCTTTACCCCTTTTTAGGCTCAGAGACATATCCATCCCATGATCTTTACCTCCGGCATCTGGTGTTACCTCCACCCCTGAGGAAACTATCCCAGAGGAAGGAGGCTCGGCACCTCCTGGAGGCCACACTGCCTCCTGAACCTCAAGAGGAGGAGGGGAGGTAGTATCCCAGAGGGCCTCATACCGATTTGAAAGGACGATCAGAGGGTCGGAGACTGAGTTGTTCCTTCTATGGTCTGAGGCTACAACTGAAGAGGAGGATGGCGCCACCTTACTCTTACCCTTCTTCCTCCTCTTCTTTTTCTGGCCACCATTTACTGTCTTCCCCTCCTCCTCATCCACAGTTTCGGATTCAGAGGCATGACTGGAGGAAGGAGCATCTTGACCTTCTTCCCTACGCAGTCTCCCCATCTCCTCGTCCAGTTTGGCCTCACCCAAAGCCTCAGAGTTATTCTGACCTCCTTCTGAGCCAGTGTCTGGAGTGGGACCCCGAGCTACCCCTGGCACCTGGGCATTCTCAAGGGCCCTCTCCAACCTGCGCTTCTCCTCTCGCCTCCGCATAGAGGGGGTCTTATGTTTTTCCTTCACTGGCTTTGGTGCCCCCTCTCCTCCACTGGTCCCTTCCCCCGCCGGGGCAACCGTTAGACTTTCCCCAGCTGGGGCGGTCACAGCGTTAGAGAACGAGCGCGGACACCGGCTGAACGGGTGACATAAGTCACCACACAAGTTACACCGAATCTGTCCACAGGTGGCCGCCAGGTGTCCCACCCCACAGAAGAGGGCGCATATCTGCTGAGTGCAGTTGGCACTAAAGTGGTTTGGGTCACCACACCTGTGACACAGCCTCGGCTGCCCCTGGTAGAAGATCTGAATCCTGTCGCGTCCCAGGAAGGCGGCCGAAGGGATGTGGGTGACCGTGTTCCCTGAACGCCTGAGACGGACGGAAAACGTCCAGGCCCCTGACCATATATTGTGCTCATCAAAGTTCTTCCGGGGGACGTCCGTCACCTCCCCGTACCTGCCCAACCAGGTCATAATGTCATAACAAGAAAGTCACTCATTACGGGCCAAAACTGTCACTTTCTTTACCATACTCTGGCGAGATACCGCTTTTACAGCGAAATCTCGCCATCCGGGCTCGTTTTTCATCAGCTCATAATTAGACCAAAAGAGATCTAGTCCCTCCGGCCTAACAAAGCTGACGTCAAACTCTGAGGAGCCGAAGGGGTGAATTAGGGCAAAGATGTCCCTAGCCCTGAAACCCATCTGGAAAAGAAGCTCCACCACCTTGCCCCTTTGGGGGCACGCATCTTCGCCTTTCCAGACCAGACGGGCCACATTCCTGCGACCTACCTCCTGCCCGGGTGTCTGGAGGGACCATACGGTCTCCCCATTCCTCTCTCGGAACGCTCCCAGACCATGTCTCTCCACCCAAAAGACAGGTCCATCTCCTTTCCCTCTACCTGGAGCGTCCTTTCTCCTCTCTTCAGTGCCTCAAGGAGGCGCCGTTGCAACTGACCGTCACCAGATGCAGGAGGTAAAGATCCCACTGAACCCCCAGCCGCCACACTTGCATAACTCCTGGCGACCGGGGGGGGGGGCAGCCGGACCAGACACCGTCCCTATGTCCCTGCCTAGGCCACCTGTACTGCCACAAAAGCCACTACCACTTCTCCCATCTGCACCACTACCACTCCTCTCATTCACGCCACTACCACTCCTCCCATTCACTCCACTACCACTCCTCCCATTCACTCCACTACCACTCCACCCATTCACTCCACTACCACTCCTCCCATCTGCACCACTACCACTCCTCCCATCTGCACCACTACCACTCCACCCATCTGCACCACTACCACTCCTCCCATCTGCACCACTACCACTCCTCCCATCTGCACCACTACCACTCCTCCCATCTGCACCACTACCACTCCTCCCATCTACACCACTACCACTCCCACATACACTCCTCTCATCCACAGCACTACCACTCTCATCATTCACACTCTTTGTATTTACATTGCTTTCATTTACAGTATATATGGGATCAGCAGCTGCTTCACCCACTACCTCTGGGCTGGCCTGGACGTGTTTTAGCTTGGGCTTCTTGCTCCTTCTTAGGTCACCGGCGGCTGCCGACACTGACTCCTCCTCTATACGAGACGTCCCCGTAGACGTCAAATCCCGAGGCTGAGGCTGCCCCTCCGGGCGCACCTCCACCCCTCCTCCTGACACTGATGTGCAGGGACTCCCCTCCCTATCAGGGGAGATTCCCGCAGCATCCGCGCCACACACTGCGCCCGACCGCACAGGCTCAACAGTAGGTCCCGGCGCCTGGACACTCCCCCCCTCTCAGGGGAGTGCCCTACAGAGCTGGTGACATTGCCCACAATACTCGGGGAACCGCTCCCCTTGCACACTGCCGCATAACTATTGCCCACCATAAGCCCGTCCTGCTCTTCCCTACCAGCAGGACGCGTGACTGTAGCACCCGCGGCCATGTTGGATGCAGCACTGTACCCCCCGTGCTGGTCCCGTTCCACAGCAGAAGCGGGATCTGGCAGGGTGGGGGGCCCAACAGCCTGAACCAACTTTTCAGGTGGCCGAGACTGCTTGAAAGGGGAGAAGACAAACTTCACTTGCTTCCCAGCCTTTTTCTTCTTCTTTTTCTTCCTTTTATTCTCCTCAGGGCCCAGGTCCTGGCCAAAACTGAAATTTTCCAGACGGGTTTCCTCTGAGGTGGTTGGTAAGGCGACTTGAGCAGGGTTAATATATTCTGCACTTGGGGTGACAGAGGTCTTAGGGGTACACGGGATATCACACACATCCCCCTCACTCTCATTACCCTCACTTCCGCCATCTCCCTCACCACCTTCCTCCATCTTCTCCTCTGTATCAAACAGGCATTCTTCCTCCCCCTGACTATCCTCTTCCTCCTTCACAGGGGTCTGCATGATTTTATAGCGGTCGTTATTTTTTAACTTTTCCTTAAATATGCCCGCTCCCTCTACGATCTGCATTCGGGCTCTCACCACCTCCTGCTCCTCTGCCTTCAGTTCACACACCCTGGCAGCAAACTTAGCCCTCATAGCCTTGGCAGAGTTATCTGTCTGGTAGCGAGCAAACTTCAGATCTTCCCTTAACACCTTCAGCTTCTTTCCCAGCTGCTCATATTCCACCAGCTTTGCCTGCATGCGGGATCCAAAGGTGGCATGCGACTCCCTAGGTCCCTTCACCCCCCATTGCTGGGGTTCCATAACAACAGTCCCCGAAGACATAACTGTAATTTTCTTACCGGACGCCTTGCGGTTTCCAGCGACGGATGGGGGAGTGGGCTCCACATTACTGCGGAGCCTGCTGGATCTTCTCACCCCGTCCTGAGAATCGGCCGTAGCTCTCTCACTCCCACCCTCCGCCGGCCTAGTTCGAAGGGTGGAAGTCTGGGGCTCCATAGCAGGAGGTTCTCCCAAGGAGGCTGCCACCCTCCTGGGAAAAAGGCTGTAGGAAAATCTGCTTCAATCCTCTCTCTCTCTGGAAAGCCCTGGAAATCAGACACACCCAACAGCTGCTGTGTTCCGCAGGAAGTGCTCTGTGCTGACACCTCTGTCTATGTCAACAACTGTCCATAGTAGGAGCAAATCCCCATAGCAAACCTATCCTGCTCTGGACAGTTCCTGACATGGACAGAGGTGTCAGCAAATAGCACTGTGGTCAGACTAGAAAGAACTACACAACTTCCTGTGGAGCATACACCAGCTTATAAATACTGTAAGGATTAAGATTTTAGATAGAAGTAATTAAAAAATCTGTTTAACTTTCTGGCACCAGTTGACATAAAAGTAAATGTTTTCCAGTGGAGTACCCCTTTAAGTAATTATGGGAGCTGTATATTTAAATGGTGAAAACTTCTTTAACACTTTCCCATTCTGTGGCAACTGGTATATCTGATTATTATACTGGAATTTCTCACAAGGCGCTACAACAGTGGTGTCTGTCACAACAGGCTAAAAACTTACTGGGGGGAGGGGGTAGATATGGGGGTGACACCATTTTCTACCGCACCGGATGACACCAACCCTAGCAACGCCACTGCCGTCACCGTTGCTGGGGGATCCTGGAGCTCCTCTAACAGGTGGGGAGGCAGAGTCACAGAGGGTGTGAGGAAGTGTCCGTCTGTTGTCTCTCTGAGGTGAGCAGCGGGCGGGGGGGTTCAGGAAGTCAGGGAACTAATCAGCAGCAGTTTCTATGGCAGGCGACCAGCCCCAGCAGCAGTTTCTATGGCAGGCGACCAGCCCCAGCAGCCCTTTCTCCAATCAGCAGCAGTTTCTATGACAGGCGACCAGCCCCAGCAGCCCTTTCTCTTAGGATCAGCAGGGGCTGGTCGGGCGCAGCGCTGGGGCTCGCCGCCTGCATCAAGGATGGAACCGGAACTGCTGTATTAAACTTCAATCCCGGCGGTCAGCCGGAGAGTGAGGAGTAACTTGCGCTAGTCGGGGCCCTGAGCGAGGCCCCCCACTAACGCAAGGACTGAGGCGGTGGCCTATTAAACTAGAGCCACCTCTGCTGTCAGCTGGCCAGCCTGCTGCAGTCAGCCCAGGAAGCCTCATTGCTTCCGGCACGGCCAGCCTTGCGGCCGGCCGTGCGACAACCACTGTCAGGGGCCGGGCCAAGAAGTCTTCTTAAACATGGTGCGGCCGGCCATTCGGCAGTCAAGGTGACCGGCCCAACGGGGATTTTCCCGGTATCCCGGTAGGCCAGTCCAGCCCTGGTGACAGGAGGGGTGTAGGGGGTGACAGAGGGGTGTACATGGGTGTAGAAGAGTGTACATGGGTGACAGAGGGGTGTACATGGGTGTAGAAGAGTGTACATGGGTGACAGAGGGGGTGTACATGGGTGACAGAGGGTTGTAGAGTAGTGTACAGGGGTGGCAGAGGGGTGTAGAGGAGTGTACATGGGTGGCAAGGGGGTGTAGGGGTGACAGAGGGGTGTAGAAGAGTGCACATGGGTGGCAGAGGGGTGTAGAGGAGTGTACATGGGTGGCAGAGGGGTGTAGGGGGTGACAGAGGGGTGTACATGGGTGTAGAAGAGTGTACATGGGTGACAGAGGGTTGTAGAGGAGTGTACATGGGTGGCAGAGGGAGTGTAGAAGAGTGTACAGGGGTGCCAGGGGGTGTAGGGGCTGACAGAGGGTTCAAGAGAAGTTTAGATTGGTGGCAGAGGGAGTGTAGAGGAGTATACATGGGTGGCAGGGGGGTGTAGGGGGTGACAGAGGGGTGTAGAGGAGTATACAGGGTGATAGAGGGGTGTAGGGGGTTATAGAGGGGTTTACAGTGGTGGCAGAGGGGTGTAGAGGAGTGTACATGGGTGGCAGAGGGGGGGGGGGGCATAGGAGACAGGGGGGTAGACTGGAGGGGGGTCTGAGAGTTGCCCGGGGACGACGACGACGTGGGTGACAGAGGGGTGGCCAAGGTGGACATGGATAACGGGGGATGGACAAGGATGACAAGGGAGTTAAAAGGGGTGAATAGGGGTGTGGACATGGGTGACAGGAAGTAGATTGGGGAGTAGACTGGGGGGTGAACATGGGGGACAGGGGGGTGGACAAGGGAGACAGGGGGGGTAGACGGGGGGGGGGGGTTGGACAGGGGAGACTGGGGGGAGGGAGGGGTGGAGGTAGGGAGACGCTGGGGGATGCTGGGGGATGCCGAGAGACGCTGTGTGCGCTGTGAGTCACAGGCGCGCAGGCTGGGGCGGGAAATAAAAGAATATATATGTAATAATTAGAAATTCACGGCATAATCCCGCAGCACCCCGGGCAGTGCCCCCCATTGGGAATCACTGTGTAGTGTTTGCCCTTGGTTACTGTGGCTTAGCGCTGCCAAACAGCAGAAGGAACCATCAACCAAAATTGAACACCGCGTCTAAAATGAAAGTGAAACCATGCCGATTAGCTCAGGGAGCTGTTCGGGATAGCCGTGGTGAAATCGCGGCATCCCGAACAGCTTACAGGACAGCTGGAGGGTCCCTACCTGCCTCCTCGCTGTCCGATCGCCGAATGACTGCTCTGTGCCTGAGATCCAGGTATGAGCAGTCAAGCGGCAGAATCATCGATCACTAGTTTCTTATGAGAAACCAGTGATCAATGTAAAAGATCAGTGTGTGCAGTGTTATAGCCCTCTATGGGAGCTATAACACTGCAAAAAAAAAGGGAAAAAAAAGTGAATAAAGATCATTTAACCCCTCCCCTGTTTGAATCACCCCCATTTCCCATAAAAAAAAAACTGTGTAAATAAAAATAAACATATGTGGTATCGCCGCGTGCGGAAATGTCCGAACTATAAAAATATATCATTAATTAAACCGTACGGTCAATGGCGTGCGCACAAAAAAATAAAGAATTCCAAAATAGTGCATTTTTGGTCACTTTTTATATCATGAAAAAATGAATAATAAGCAATCAATAAGTCCTATCAATGCAAAACTTCAGATCATGGCGCAAAAAATGAACCCTCATACTGCCCCATACGCGGAAAAATAAAAAAGTTATAGGGGTCAGAAAATTACAATTTTAAACGTATAAATTATCCTGCATGTAGTTTTGATTTTTTCCAGAAGTATGACAAAATCAAACCTACATAAGTAGGGCATCATTTTAACCGTATGGACCTACAGTATAAAAAGAAGGTGTCATTTTTACCGAAAAATGTACTGTGCAGAAACGGAAGCCCCCAAAATTTACAAAATGGCGTTTTTTTTTTTTCAATTTTGTCTCACATTGATTTTTTTTCCGTTTCGCCGTATATTTTTTGGTAAAATGACTGAAGTCATTACAAAGTAGAATTGGTGGCGCAAAAAATAAGCCATCATATGGATTTTTAGGTGAAAGAGTTATGATTTTTTAAAGGTAAGGAGGAAAAAACAAAAATGCAAAAACGGCAAAACCCCGGGTCCTGAAGTGGTTAAGAGGCAGCCAGGTCCGGTCTGTTGTTGATTATTGGTAGAAAGGGGGACTACAGGAGACTATACACATTTACTTCCAGTTTCCTTCAAGGCACAAATTGTATATTACACTATACTATTACACTGTACTATAATAACACAGTGATTCTGATAACAACAGTCCTCAGGAAAGTATGGAGGGCCTAACTACTATATGGGAGCAGTGGGGAGCCTTATTATTATTATATGGAGCAGTGGGGAGTCTTATTACTTTATGGGGGCAGTAGGGAGTCTTATTACTTCATGGGGGCAGTGAGGAGTCTTATTACTTTATGGGGCAGTGGGGAGCCTAATTACTATACAGGGGTAGTATGAGGCCTAATTACTATATGGGGGCAGTAGGGAGTCTTATTATATGGGGCAGTGGGGATTCTTATTACTTTATGGGGGCAGTGGGGAGTCTTATTACTTTATAGGGGCAGTGGGAGCCTAATTACTATACAAGGGTAGTTTGAGGCCTAATTACTATATGGGGGCAGTATGGAGAGCCTAACTACTATGTGGGGACAGAGTAGGGAGGCCACAGGACTCTAGTTACGCCTCTGGTGTCACATATTTATAACTTACTACCTGAAAGGCATTCTTAGGGAAGATGGCCATGGGTGCCCTACACTGGAGAAGGGGATACAAGGTTCATATTGTTTTTTTTAATTCATTTTCTTTTTTCTTTTGGTATTTAGGAAGCAGGCACAGAGGGGGAGATTTATCAAAACCTGTGTAGAGGAAGAGTGGAGCAGTTGCCCACAGCAAGCAATCAGATTGCTGCTTTCATGTTTCAGAGGCCTTTCTAAAAATAAAAAAAGCGATCTGATTGGTTGCTATGGGCAACTGCACCACTCTTTCTCTACACAGGCTTTGATAAATCTCCCCTATAGTCTTTGTTGAATCTTGTGTTGACTAACATAGCCCTGTATATCCTTCAGAAGTGAAAATGGGAGAGTCATAGAAAAAATAAGCAGTCATCGCCTTGGCATCCATGGTTTCTAAGTTGTATTTCTCTTAAGATGATGTAAGAAAAATATGTGTTATGAAGTATCCTGCATATAATACATCCTTCAAAGAGGAGAATATTTAGTCTAGAAATCTGCGTTTTTCTGGACATTCTCATTGTGTACTCTAGTTTTCCTGTGGAAGGTGCGTTGAGAAGCATTTATTTACTGAGAAGGGTTATTTATATTAGAGGTGCCACTAGGGGTTAAGATTTATCCTGGCTCTTGGCCCGCCAACCTCCATCCCACATGTATCCATGGAGAGCACCTAGGCCCACTGCCAGGTACCCACTGAGGAGGAAGACCAACTGGCCCACAGCCCGTATGATTGTTGTAGATAAGGAGCTCAATGCTGTGTTTCCTTAATCTCTCTAGCTGATGATTTTCAGCATTCTGACAGCTGAGAACTCAACGTGAGCTTCCTCCACAGCTATCCTGTGTTTGACCTACGATCAGGCCAAGAGGATGGCCAGCACATGTGGAATGAGAACTATGTGAGACAAAGTGTAACCCTTAAAGGGGTACTCTGCCTGTAGACATCTTATCCCCTATCCAAAGAATAGGAGATAAGATCACGGACCCCTGCGATCTCCCTGCTGCACCCGGCGTTCGTTTAGATCGAGCCTTCAATACAAGTCTATGCCGCCACGCCCCCTCCCATAGACTTGCATTGAGGGGGCATAGCCGTGACATCACAAGCCTCCGCCCCGCATCGCACCAGTCATCCGGCACGGAACGAAGTTCCCTCCATGCACCAGATGACTAGGGTGCCGCAGCCGAGATATGGGGACCCCCGCGATCAAACATCTTATCCCCTATACTTTGGATAAGGGATAAGATGTCTAGGGGCGGAGTACCCCTTTAATGGGAACATCTTGTTAGACTGCACTTGATTGCTCCATCAGACACAAGATCCTGCCCTGGAATATATGTGTAAAGGGCAGCGGATGTGGACATGCTGTTCCAAGGGCATTGTCTAAGTTTCACCCTTTAAGTCTCTTCAAGATGGGCCTGGCTTTGCAGTAGTGGATTACCAAGTGGCAGCTGGCAACAAATGCTCATGCAAGGCACTAGGAGGTTAAGCAGAGACAAATGTGGGTACTAAAAGAGGTTTTGGGCAGGCAGACTTGTGTACAGGCAGACAGGTCATGGCAGGCAGCAGCGGTGCAGACACTGACCTCATGCCAATTTGGTCGTATTGTTGGGTCTGTCTACAGCTGTATATAGTGAAGTGGCAAATCTACTCTCTGCAAGAATCTCCCATACGGTGGAAGTTCATGCCCCGGCAAAGAAGGCTTCGATATCTTGACAGGACTCTACCTACCAGGATTCATCTACCTGTCTTACAAGTAAGTATAAATCCCATTGGTAAAAGCACCACAAATCCCAGCAAGGCAACAGGGCTCCCAAGGAGTTACGCTTCACTCTTACACGCAAAGCCATCTGTCTGTTTAATATAATCTGCACCAGCTCAGTAAAGACAGTTATCCGTAATCCGTCGGTGTGTTCATATACTCCCCGGGTCTGGCCCAGCAGAAGCTGTCTCCAAACTTGGACCATGTATAGGATAACGGTGCCCTGCATCACAAAGTGATCAGGTATTTCCACTAACACCCCGTGGCTACCACAAATGCAACCGCTGTGTCCCCCAAAGCTACGCCACTATACCTAAAAGTGGCCCTGTGTATACCTCTTTATGTCAACTGTATTCCTCAAAGGTCAAAAGATAGTTCAGTAAAACCTGTACTGTGCTACAACTTGTAGTCCCTGAAGGTGGGTGTTCTGCGTCCAAACGGCTACTGTAGATTCTAGAGTAGATCTAGATTCTAAATTCCAAGAAGAGGGAAACAGCACTCCAAATAAAAGAAACAAGTGGCTTTATTCACCTAATGAGACATTTCTCAAGCAATCGCTTCCTTTTTATAGGGCATTCACCGGTACCATCTTCAGACAGATACATTTACATATTGTATACATGAACATATCTAATTCAGTCATCATGACGTCATAGCCCCACCCCTGATGACATCAGAGGGCGTGATGTCATGAGGGGCCAGGGCTATGACGTCACGAGCTCCCGGCGCCGGCTCCAGCGTTCGGAACAGTTTGTACCTTTAACCAATGGGTATAAATTGCCTCCCCATGACAGCACTGTGCAAATTCCCCTGCAGATGGCGCTATGCAGTACCCATCTACAGGAACATTTCCAGTGACCACACAGATATAATTGAGACATGGGACCACTACCAGTATGTCAACAAGTGTGATATATTTTGGCTTTGTTAGACGACAGCGGCCACCTGGTCTCATTTACCGCGAGATTTGGCCGTAACCTCTAGATTGTTTTGGAACTTTCTCATAATCGGCATTTAGTTATTGTAGAGATGGGAATATGCTGGAATTGATGTCAACATATTCCAGATTTCACAATTTAATGTTTTTTTTAAAGTGATCTCTAAATGAGCAGTTTAACCCCTTAAGGACGCAGGGTTTTTCAGTTTTTGCACTTTAGTTTTTTCCTCCTTACCTTTTAAAAATCATAACCCTTTAAATTTTCCACCTAAAAATCCATATTATGGCTTATTTTTTGTGTCACCAATTTTACTTTGCAGGGACATTAGTAATTTTACCCCAAAATTCACGGCGAAACGGAAAAAAAATCACTGTGCAACAAAATCGAAGAAAAAACGCCATTTTGTAATTTTGGGGGCTTCCGTTTCTACGCAGTGCATATTTCGGTAAAAATTACACCTTATCTTTATTCTGTAGGTCCATAAGGTTAAAATGGTACCCTACTTATATAGGTTTGATTTTGTCATACTTCTGGAAAAAATCATAACTACATGCAGGAAAATGTATACGTTTAAAAATGTCATATTCTGACCCCTATAACTTTTTTATTTTTCTGCGTAGGGGGGCGGTATGAGGGCTCATTTTTTGCGCCATGATCTGAAGTTTTTATCGGTACCATTTTTGTTTTGATCGGGCTTTTTGATCACTTTTTATTCATTTTTTAATGGTATAAAAAGTGACCAAAATACGCTTTTTTATACTTTGGAATTTTTTACGTGTACGCCATTGACCGTGCGGTTAAATTAACGACATATTTTTATAGTCCAAACATTTCGCATGCGGCGATACCACATATATTTATTTTTATTTTTATTTACACTGTTTTATTTTTTTTATGGGAAAAGGGGGGTGATTCAAACTTTTATTAGGGAAGAGGTTAAATGACATTTATTAACACTTTTTTTTAACTTTTTTTTTTGCAGTGTTATAGGTCCCATAGGGACCTATAACACTGCACACACTGATCTTCTATACAGATCACTGGCGTGTATTAACACGCCTGTGATCAGTGTTATCGGCGCTTGACTGCTCCTGCCTGGATCTCAGGCACGGAGCAGTCATTCGTCGATCAGACACCGAGGAGGCAGGTAAGGGGCCCTTCCGGTGTCCTGTAAGCTGTTCGGGACGCTGCGATTTCACCGCGGCGGTCCCGAACAGCACGACTGAGCAGCCGGGTCACTTTCACTTCAGACGCGGCGGTCAGCTTTGATCGCCGCATCTAAAGGGTTAATACAGGGCATCATCACGATCGGTGATGCCCTGTATTAGCGCGCGGGGTCCCGATCGTTGATAGCCGCCGGGACTGACCCGATATGCCGCAGGGACACCGCGTGACCCCGTGGCATATCGCGGGAGCCGGCGGAGGACGTAAATATACGTCCTTCGTCGTTAAGGGGTTAAACTTCATATAGCCCACTTTTATCATTGTAGGTGTAAGTGAAGCACCAAATGTATTAAATGTTCACAGAGTATTTGATAAATTTTGTGCAGGTAAACATTTTCTGAAATTTCTCTATTCACATACACCAAAAAGCTACGCCAGATCTGGGATGGTGTAGTTTTAGACACTTTTCAGTGGCTTTGCGCCTTTTTTGCGCCTTTTTACAAAAAGGCGCAGTTCATAAATTTCAGTCCATGGCATACGCTGAATTGAAAAGCGTGTACTGCTACTCCAAAACATCTGGAATGACTAAAATATTCTACCACCAAAAGGCGCACAATAACACACAGTGCGCCAAAATAGCGCCTTTTGTACGGAGAAAAAAGGTTTAAACTCATTGATAAAAGTCGGCCATAGAGATGACTTGTCCGAGACAAAATGGAGTCTAACCTGTTGGACTTTGCCCAATATCTCCGACATTGCTGAGAGTGGACAGGGATCAAACAAGCTCTGAGGTTACACAGTCGCTCGGAAATGGTCTGACTGGGTGGGACAAGTCATCTCAATATCTAACAGTTTAATATTAGTAACTGAGTCCTAAGTACTCTATTTCTTTACAAAAACACACATAAGTCAACAGAGGTTACCGAGTGGCCCAGGAGGGTGACAGTATATCTCTGATAGATGCAAAGCTTTTGAAGATCAAAGCTTAAAACAAACTTCATGCCAGGAGTGACATGACCCAACCTCCGTTCTCACATGTGGGTGCGGTTGTGGTGGTTGCAGGGTGCAGAGACACTATGAAGCTGCTGGGTTTTCTTAACCTGAGGTGAATAGTGTTGAGCGGCATAGGCCATATTCGAATTTGCGAATATTCTCGAATATATGGACGAATATTCGTCATATATTCGCGAATATTCGCATATTCGTAATATTCTCGTTTTATTTTCGCATATGCAAAAATTTGCGTATGCGGAAAATTTACATATGCGGAAATTAGCATATACAAAAATTAGCATAAGCGAACATTTGCAAATGCGAACATTTGCATATGCAAAGTTTCGCATATGCGAAAATTCGCACGCCAGTATCACACAGTAGTATTAGAGCCTTCCTTACACCACATAAGCTGGAAGCAGAGAGGGATGATCACTGTGATGTGTACTGTGAAAAAAAAACAATATTCGTAATTACGAATTTATAGTGCTATATTCGCGAATATTCGCGAATATGCGATATTCGTGAATAAAATTCGAATTGCTAATATTCGCGAGCAACACTAGAGGTGAAGGGTGGGCTGGTGGAAAGAGCACGAGTATACGGATGCCCAGAACTGCCATATAAAGTCTATTGTCCTATAATGTCCTTTTTATACATTTGGCTTGTATAATGTATATGTGATGGCAGATACATTAGGAGAGCTGAACCCCAATTCACACTGCACCTTTTGTATACACAAATAAATAGTCTTGACGGATATGCCAACCAAACCTATTAAAGGGGTACTCCGCCCTAAGACATCTCATCCACTATCCAAAGATCTCGGCTGCAGTACCCCAGACATCCGGTGCACGAAGCAAAATTCGGCAACGCCACCTCAAAGCAAGTTTATGGGAGGGGGCAGACTTGCATTGAGGGGGCGTGGCTGTGATGTCATAAGCAGGGTGTGCCCGTGGCATCACGAGCCTCTGGGGCTGCACCCGATGCTCTAAACGAACGCCGGGTGCAGCAGGGAGATCGCAGAGGTCCCCAGTGATGGACCCCCACGATCAGACATCTTATTCCCTCTCCTTTAGATAGGGGTGGAGTACCCCTAATGTCTGGTCCTCCTAATGTCAGGTGAGAATATTGCTACCTTATGATATAGATCCATTCAGCAAAATTGGAGAAAACTCTTAGATAAGTTTGGTTGTTACCCCTGAAGATTTTCCCGGTTTACACAGTAAATATGTGCATCGAGCCGGAAGAGATATTAAATAATCGATAATAAATAAATCGAGTTAGCTCTGAATATTCCCCCCAAAATTCTGATTTGTCTGAGTTTTATAGGATTCCTTTAGACAAATGGCATACAGGAGCAGGGACTACTATCAAAGGGAGGATTCCCTGCTCCTGTTCACTGAGCAGAGAGTCATAAAGATCCCATTAACTTTATTGAACTGACTGACGCTTTTTTATTCTGCGCAGGTGCCTGCCTCACTATTAGTGTTGAGCGGCATAGCCATATTCGAATTCGCAAATATTCGCAAATATATGGACGAATATTCGTCATATATTCGAGAATATTCGCATATTAGTAATATTCCCATTTCATTTTCGCATATGCGAATATTCGCGCATGTGAAAATCCGCGTATGCGAAAATAAACATATACAAAAATTAGTATAAACACAAATTCGCATATGCGAAAAGTAGCATATGCTAATTTTCGCATATGCGAAATTCGCACACCAGTCTCACACAGTAGTATAAGAGCCTTCTTTACACCACACAAGCTGGAAGCAGAGAGGGCTGATCACTGTGATGTGTACTGCGGAAAAAAAACAAACAAAAAAAACGAATATTCGTAATTACGAATATATAGCGCTATATTCGCGAATATTCGCGAATTCGCGAATATGCGATATTCGCGAATAAAATTCGGATTGCGAATATTCGTGAGCAACACTACTCACTATAAAGCCATTAGAGAGGGGGGGGGGGGAGTTCACCATACTTGTGTGAACTTGCCTTTTGGATGTTTTTCACCCTTTAGAGACACCATTAAAAGAACATGAAGGTTCTGCTAAAACCATCACCACAGCTGTCATGGTCATATAGCAGCCTAGCCACCCAGTGGGGGTGAGCTGCTATACAATACATAACCTGAAGTCAAGTGTGGTGCTGTTTTTAGAAGAAAGCAGCATGATTTCCTAATCCAGTATAAGCCTTTTAAGCTGGCCATATACATTGGACCTCTTGGATCCTGATAAGGAAGGGGATGTTTCACACAGGGTACATAGCTAGGATTGCCACCGGTATTTTGGCCACCCTGCCAGTATTTTTTATATCAAAAATACCTACCGTTGCAGGTATTTATCCAACCAATCCTCCAACTCCCTGAATGTTACACCATATACTATACTAGTGTTTCCCAAACAGAGCGCCTCAAGCTGTTGCAAAATTACAACTCCCAGCATGCCCGGACAGCCAACGGCTGTCCGGGCATGCTGGGAGTTGTAGTTTTGCAAGAGCTGGAGGCACCCCTTGTTGGGAAATACTGACCTATACTATATACTACTATATCATCTATAATCCAACATGCTAGGAGTTGTAGTTTTCGTTTGGGGCAGCTGTTGAGCCACAGGCTGTATCAGGGCATGCCGGGAGTTGTAGTTTTGCAACAGCTGGAGGCAACCCTGTTTGGAAAATACTGATCTATACTATATACTACTATATAATGCAACATGCTGGGAGTTGTAGTTTTCATTTGGGGCAGCTGTTGAGCCACAGGCTGTATCAGGGCATGCTGGAGTTGTAGTTTTGCAACAGCTGGAGGCACCCTGGTTGGGAAACACTGACTTTTAGCATTTACATTTGTTTTTACCTTCTCTAGCCAGCCCCCGCCTGCAGCAAGAAGCGCAATTCGATTGCTTTTGCGATATATTGTGCAGCCCTAACTCACACCTATTTTACATACACAGACACCATCCATACAATCACCCCCCCCCCCCCCCATCCATCGTCTGTCTTCTTCCCCTCCCCAGTCCACTCACATTCCTGACCTAGGCAAAGTAGCGAGGTTGGAGTAATCAGGTAAAGGCAGCGATAACACCAAAGTGTGCAACAGGGGTTGGAACAGGACACAACAGACATGTCTACCTCCATCAGCCACTGCACCTGCCATAGTCCCCTTCCCTCCTAGCGGCCGGAGAAGAGGCAGAGCGTCCAGAGCTGCAAACTTAAATTAGTAAATCAATAAAATAAGCAAAAAAAACTATTGCAATGAGGTAGGCTGACAGCCCACTGGACTGCCTGATGTGCCCGATGGTCAATCCGGCCCTGATTAAAGGGTACAGGCATGCTATTTGAAATGATTTGTGCATGTTTTCCAGCCTGCATTGCATTACACTGTATGCATGTTTATGATGATGATTGGTTGTTAATAAAGTTTTTACAATACAAAAAAAAAGAAAAAAACTTGTTTGTGCACCTGCACTGGCTCGTGAGGTCAGCGACCAACTGCCACGATGGAGGACACAACAACAACTCCTCTGATGTCCTGTGTTTTCCCTTTTTTTAGGGATTCTTGTGTGGATTTGTGTCATTTTTCTCTTTCAGATGCCTGACTAACAACACAGATCTCCTGTATTCGCTGAACTATCTACAGTAAGTGCTGCTGCACCCAAACACACAGGACAATACGTCCACATTGTACAGTGAAGGACAGATGGGGGTGCTGTTCATGATAAGGTGCCATATAATATAGTGACTGCTATAAAACCAATCTGTACATCACACATAGATAACATTTGTAATGGCGTCGATGGGATGTTAAATGACTAAAATGTTCTAATCTGCCCCATAGAGAAATATGTACAGTGTTTGCAGGCTGTATAATGAAGACTTATCCAAACGTGTAGAAAAAGAGTGGTGTAGTTACCATAGCAACCAGATTGCTTCAAGTTTCAGAGGCCTCTTTTTTTTAAAATGAAACAATTTGATTGGTTGCTATGGTAAGCTGACCCACTTTTGGGGAGATTTATCAAAACCTGTGCAGAGGAAGAGTGGTGTAGTTACCATAGCAACCAGATTGCTTCAAGTTTCAGAGGCCTCTTTTTTTTTTTAAATGAAACAATTTGATTGGTTGCTATGGTAAGCTGACCCACTCTTGGGGAGATTTATCAAAACCTGTGCAGAGAAAGAGTGGTGTAGTTACCATAGCAACCAGATTGCTTCATGTTTCAGAGGCCTCTTTTTTTAAAATGAAACAATTTGATTGGTTGCTATGGTAAGCTGACCCACTCTTGGGGAAATTGATCAAAACCTGTGCAGAGGAAGAGTGGTGTAGTTGCCCAGAGCAACCAATCAGATTGCTTCCTTCATTTTCCACAGGCCTCTAGAGGCCTGTGGAAAATGAAAAAAGCAATCTGATTGGTTGCTATGGGCAACTGCACCACTCTTCCTCTGCACAGGTTTTGATAAATCTCCCCCTCTATCTCTACCGGGGTAAGGATAAATCTCCAATTCCTATATGTGTAAAAAAAAATGTCAATTTATAGGCATTATAAGGTCCAGAGGCCACATTTGAGAAGGGGGAGGGGTCACGGCCGCTGCGACCGAAAAGGGTCTCGGCCGATTTTAAGAAAGGGATGGGGTCTCGGACGCTTTTAAGAATGGTTAAGCCCCTCACCTTCTTATCAGGGGCCGAGAACTCTTGGGTTTCGGCAGTGGAGGCGCCCTCCCCATGAAGTGGAGGGGGTCTCGGCCGCTGTGACCCAAGAGGTCTCGGCCGCTTTTAAGAAGATGAGGCGGTCTCGGCCGTTGCGACCCAAGAGGTCTCGGATGCTTTTAAGAATGGTTGACCCCCTCACCTTCTTAACAGGGGCCGAGACGCTTTTAAGAAGGGGAAGTGGTCCAGGCCACTGCGACCCAAGAGGTCTCGGACGCTTTAAAGAAGTGGAGGGGGTCTCGGCCGCTGCAACCTAAGAGGCTCTCATGCTGCTTTCAAGAAGGGGAGGGGTCTCGGCAGCTGCGACCAAAGAGGTCTCAGCCACTTTTAAGAAGGGGAGGGGGTCTCGGACGCTCCGACCCAAGAGGTCTCGGATGCTTTTAAGAATGAGGGGGGGTCTCGGCCGCTACGACCCAAGAGGTCTCGGCCGCTTTTAAGAAGAGGAGGGGTTCTCGGCCGCTGCGACCCAAGAGGTTTCGGCCTCTTTTAAGAATGGTTGAAACCCTCCCCTTCTTAACAGGGGCCAAGACCTCTTGGTTTGCAGCGGTGGAGACATCCTCCACATGAAGGGGAGGGGGTCTGGGCCGCTCCAACCCAAGAGGTCTCGGCCACTTTTAAGAAGGGGAGGGGGTCTCGGCCGCTGCGACCCAAGATGTCTCGGAGGCTTTAAAGAATGGGAGGGGGTCTCGGCGGCTGCGACCCAAGAAGTCTCGGCCGCTTTTAGGAAGGGGAGGGGTTTTCGGCCTCTGCTACCCAAGAGGTCTCGGCCACTTTTAAGAAGGGGAGGGGTTTTCAGCCCCTGCTACCCAAGAGGTCTCGGCCGCTTTTAAGAAGGGGAGGGGGTCTCGGCCGCTGTGACCCAAGAGGTCTCGGCCACTTTTAATAAGGGGAGGGGTTTTCGGCCTCTGCTACCCAAGAGGTCTCGGCCGCTTTTAAGAAGGGGAGGGGTTTTTGGCCGCTGCGACCCAAGAGGTCTCGGCCGCTTTTAAGAATGGTTGACCCCATCCCCATCTTAACGGGCCAAAACCTCTTGGTTTGCAGCGGTGTTGACGCCCTCCCAATGAAGGGGAGGGGGTCTCGGACGTACAGACCCAAGAGGTCTTTGCCACTTTTAAGAAGGGGAGGGGTCTCGGCCGCTGCAACCCAAGAGGTCTCGGCCGCTTTTAAGAATGGGAGGGGGTCTTGGCTGCTGCAACCCAAGAGGTCTCGGCCGCTTTTAAGAGGGGGAGGGGGTCTCGGCCGCTGCGACCCAAGAGATCTCGGACACTTTTAAGAAGGGGAGGGGGTCTCGGCCGCTGCGACCCAAGGGGTCTCGGCCACTTTTATGAAGGGGAGGGGTTCTCGACCGCTGCGACCCAAGAGGTCTCGGCCGCTTTTAAGAATGGTTGACGCCCTTCTTAACAGGGGCCGGGACCTCTTGGTTTGCAGCGGGGGAGACGTCCTTCCCATAAGGGGGAGGAGGTCTGGGCCGCTCCTACCAAGAGGTCTTGGCCACTTTTAAGAAGGGAGGGGGTCTCGGCCGCTGCGACCCAAGAGGTCTCGGCCGCTTTTAAAAAGGAAAGAAGGTCTCGGCCGCTGCGACCCAAGAAGTCTCGGCCGCTTTTAAGAAGGGAAGGTGGTCTCGGCCGCTGCGACCCAAGAGGTCTCGGACACTTTTATGAAGGGGAGGGGTTCTCGGACGCTGCGACCCAAGAGGTCTCGGCTGCTTTTAAAAATAGTTGACCCCCTCCCCTTCTTAAAAGGGACCGAGACCTCTTGGTTTGCAGCGGTGGAGACGCCCTCCCCATGAAGGGGAGGAGTCTGGGCCGCTCCGACCCAAGAGATCTCGGAAACTTTTAAGAAGGGGAGGGGGTCTCGGCCGCTGCGACCCAAGAGGTCTCGGCCGCTTTTAAAAAGGGGAGGTGGTCTCGGCCGCTGCGACCCAAGAAGTCTCGGACACTTTTATGAAGGGGAGGGGTTCTCGGCCGCTGCGACCCAAGAGGTCTCGGCTGCTTTTAAGAATGGTTGACCCCCTCCCCTTCTTAAAAGGGACCGAGACCTCTTGGTTTGCAGCGGTGGAGACGCCCTCCCCATGAAGTGGGAGGGGGTCTCGGCCGCTGCGACCCAAGACGTCTCGGCCACTTTTAAGAAGGGGAGGGGGTCTCAGCCGCTGCGACCCAAGAGGTCTCGGCCGCTTTAAAGAAGGGGCGGGGGTCTCGGCCACTGCGACCAAAGTGGTCTCGGCCACTTTTATGAAGGGGAGGGGTTCTCGGCCGCTGCAACCCAAGAGGTCTCGGCCAATCTTAAGTAGAGGAGGGGGTCTCGGCCGCTGCGACCCAAGAAGTCTCGGCCGCTATTGAGAAAGGGAGGGGTTCTCGGCCGATGCGACCCAAGAGGTCTCGGCCGCTTTTAAGAAGGGGAGGGGTTCTCGGCCGCTGCGACCCAAGAGGTCTCGGCCGCTTTTAAGAATGGTTGACCCTCTCCCCTTCTTAACAGGGGCCGAGACCTCTTGGTTTGCAGCGGTGGAGACGCCCTCCCCATGAGGGGGAGGGGGTCTCGGCCGCTGCGACCCAAGAGGTCTCGGCTACTTATAAGAGGGGGAGGGGGTCTTAGCCGCTGCGACCCAAAGGTCTCGGCCGCTTTTAAGAATGGTTGACCCCCTCCCCTTCTTAAAGGGGGCTGAGACCTCTTGGTTTGCAGCGGTGGAGACTCCCTCCCCACGAAGTCGGAGGGGGTCTCGGCCGCTGCGACCAAAGAAGTCTCGGCCGCTATTGAGAAAGGGAGGGGTTCTCGGCCGCTGCGACCCAAGAGGTCTCGGCCGCTTTTAAGAAGGGGAGGGGTTCTCGGCCGCTGCGACCCAAGAGGTCTCGGCCGCTTTTAAGAATGGTTGACCCTCTCCCCTTTTAAACAGGGGCCGAGACCTCTTGATTTGCAGCGGTAGAGACGCCCTCCCCATGAGGGGGAGGGAGTCTCGTCCGCTGCGACCCAAGAGGTCTCGGCTACTTATAAGAAGGGGAGGGGGTCTCTGCCGCTGCGACCCAAGAGGTCTCGGCCGCTTTTAAGAAGGTAAGGTGGTCTCGGCCACTGCGACCCAAGAGGTCTCGGCCGCTTTTAAGAAAGGGAGGGGATCTTGGCCGCTGCGACCCAAGAGGTCTCGGCCACTTTTATGAAGGAGAGCGGTTTTCGGCCGCTGCAACCCAAGAGGTCTCGGCCGCTTTTAAGAAAGGGAGGGGATCTTGGCCGCTGCTACCCAAGAGGTCTCGGCCACTTTTATGATGGGGAGGGGTTCTCGGCCGCTGCGACCCAAGAGGTCTCGGCTACTTTTAAGAAGTGGAGGGGGTCTCGGCCGCTGCGACCCAAGAGGTCTCGGCCGCATTTAAGAAGGGGAGGGAGTCTCGGCCACTTTTATGAAGGGGAGGGGTTCTTGGCCGCTGCGACCAAAGAGGTCTCGGCTGCTTTTAAGAATGGTTGACCCTCTCCCCTTCTTAACAAGGGCCGAGATCTCTTGGTTTGCAGCGGTGGAGACGCCCTCCCCATGAGGGGGAGGGGGTCTCGGCCGCTGCGACCCAAGAGGTCTCGGCTACTTATAAGAAGGGGAGGGGGTCTCTGCCGCTGCGACCCAAGAGGTCTCGGCCGCTTTTAAGAAGGGAAGGTGGTCTCGGCCACTGCGACCCAAGAGGTCTCGGCCGCTTTTAAGAAAGGGAGGGGATCTTGGCCGCTGCGACCCAAGAGGTCTCGGCCACTTTTATGAAGGAGAGCGGTTTTCGGCCGCTGCAACCCAAGAGGTCTCGGCCGCTTTTAAGAAAGGGAGGGGATCTTGGCCGCTGCTACCCAAGAGGTTTCGGCCACTTTTATGATGGGGAGGGGTTCTCGGCCGCTGCGACCCAAGAGGTCTCGGCTACTTTTAAGAAGTGGAGGGGGTCTCGGCCGCTGCGACCCAAGAGGTCTCGGCCGCATTTAAGAAGGGGAGGGAGTCTCGGCCACTTTTATGAAGGGGAGGGGTTCTTGGCCGCTGCGACCAAAGAGGTCTCGGCTGCTTTTAAGAATGGTTGACCCTCTCCCCTTCTTAACAAGGGCCGAGATCTCTTGGTTTGCAGCGGTGGAGACGCCCTCCCCATGAGGGGGAGGGGGTCTCGGCCGCTGCGACCCAAGAGGTCTCGGCTACTTATAAGAAGGGGAGGGGGTCTTGACCGCTGCGACCCAAGAGGTCTCGGCCGCTTTTAAGAAGGGGAGGGGTTCTCGGCCGCTGGGACCCAAGAAGTCTCGGCCACTTTTAAGAAAGGGAGGGGATCTTGGCCGCTGCGACCCAAGAGGTCTTGGCCACTTTTATGAAGGGGAGGGGGTCTCGGCCGCTGCGACCCAAGAGGTCTCGGCTACTTATAAGAAGGGGAGGGGGTCTCGGCCACTGCGACCCAAGAGGTCTTGGCCGCTCTTAAGTAGAGGAGGGGGTCTCGGCCGCTGCGACCCAAGAGGTCTCGGCCGCTTTTGAGAAGGGGAGAAGGTCTCTGCCGCTGCGATCCAAGAGATCTCGGCCGCTTTTAAGAAGGGAAGTTGGTCTCGGCCGCTGCGACCTCAGAGGTCTCGGCCGCTTTTAAGAAGGGGAGGGGGTCTCGGCCGCTGCGAACCAAGAGGTCTCGGCCGCTTTTAAGAAGGGGAGGGGGTTTCGGCCGCTGCGACCCAAGAGGTCTCGGCCGCTTTTAAGAAGGGGAGGGGGGTCTCGGCCGCTACGACCCAAGAGGTCTCGGCCGCTTTTAAGAAGGGGAGGGGGTCTCGGCCGCTGCGACCCAAGGGGTCTCGGCCGCTTTTAAGAAGGGGAGGGGTTCTCGGCCGCTGCGACCCAAGAGGTCTCGGCCGCTTTTAAGAAAGGGAGGGGATCTTGGCCGCTGCGACCCAAGAGGTCTCGACCACTTTTATGAAGGGGAGGGGGTCTCGGCCACTTTTATGAAGGGGAGGGGTTCTTGGCCGCTGCGACCCAAGAGGTCTCGGCCGCTTTTAAGAAAGGGAGGGGATCTTGGCCGCTGCGACCCAAGAGGTCTCGGCCACTTTTATAAAGTGGAGGGGTTCTCGGCCGCTGCGACCCAAGAGGTCTCGGCCGCTTTTAAGAAGAGGAGGGGGTCTTGGCCGCTGCGACCCAAGAGGTCTCGGCCGCATTTAAGAAGGGAAGAAGGTCTCGGCCGCTGTGACCCAAGAGGTCTCGGCTACTTTTAAGAAGGGGAGGGGGTCTCGGCTGCTGCAACCCCAGAGGTCTCGGCCGCTTTTAGGAAGAGGAGGGGGTCTTGGCCGCTGCGACCCAAGAGGTCTGGGCCGCATTTAAGAAGGGAAGGAGGTCTCGGCCGCTGCGACCCAAGAGGTCTCGGCCGCTTTTAAGAAGGGGAGGGAGTCTCGGCCACTTTTATGAAGGGGAGGGGTTCTTGGCCGCTGCGACCCAAGAGGTCTCGGCCGCTTTTAAGAATGGTTGACCCTCTCCCCTTCTTAAAAGGGGCCGAGATCTCTTGGTTTGCAGCGGTGGAGACGCCCTCCCCATGAGGGGGAGGGGGTCTCGGCCGCTGCGACCCAAGAGGTCTCGGCTACTTATAAGAAGGGGAGGGGGTCTCGGCCGCTGCGACACACGAGGTCTCGGCCGCTTTTAAGAAGGCGAGGGGGTCTCGGCCGCTACAACCCAAGAAGTCTCGGCCGCTTTTAAGAAACGGAGGGGATCTTGGCCGCTGCGACCCAAGAGGTCTCGGCCACTTTTATGAAGGGGAGGGGTTCTCGGCAGCTGCGACCCAAGAGGTCTCGGCCGCTTTTAAGAAGAGGAGGGGGTCTTGGCCGCTGCGACCCAAGAGGTCTCGGCCGCATTTAGGAAGGGAAGAAGGTCTCGGCCGCTGCTACCCAAGAGGTCTCGGCTACTTTTAAGAAGGGGAGGGGCTTTTGGCCGCTGCGACCCAAGAGGTCTCGGCTGCTTTTAAGAAAGGGAGGGGATCTTGGCCGCTGCGACCCAAGAGGTCTAGGCCACTTTTAAGAAGGGGAGGGGTTCTCGGCCTCTGCGACCCGAGAGGTCTCGGCCGCTTTTAAGAAGAGGAGGGGGTCTTGGCCGCTGTGACCCAAGAGGTCTCGGCCGCATTTAAGAAGGGAAGAAGGTCTCGGCCGCTGCGACCCAAGAGGTCTCGGCCGCTTTTAAGAAGGGAAGGTGGTCTCGGCCACTTTTATGAAGGGGAGAGGTTCTCTGCCGCTGCGACCAAAGAGGTCTCGGCCGCTTTTAAGAATGGTTGACCCTCTCCCCTTCTTAACAGGGGCCGAAATCTCTTGGTTTGCAGCGGTGGAGACGCCCTCCCCATGAGGGGAAGGGGGTCTCGGTCGCTGCGACCCAAGAGGTCTCGGCTACTTATAAGAAGGGGAGGGGGGTCTCGGCCGCTGCTACCCAAGAGGTCTCGGCTACTTTTAAGAAGGGGAGGGGGTCTTAGCCGCTGCAACCCAAGAGGTCTCGGACGCTTTTAAGAAAGGGAGGGGGTCTTGGCCGCTGCGACCCAAGAGGTCTCTGCTGCTTTTAAGAATGGTTGACCCCCTCCCCTTCTTAAAAAGGGCTGAGACCTCTTGGTTTGCAGCGGTGGAGACGCCCTCCCCACGAAGTGGGAGGGGGTCTCGGCCGCTGCGACCCAAGAAGTCTCGGCCGCTATTGAGAAAGGGAGGGGTTCTCGGCCGCTGCGACCCAAGAGGTCTCGGCCGCTTTTAAGAAGGGGAGGGGTTCTCGGCCGCTGCGACCCAAGAGGTCTCGGCCGCTTTTAAGAATGGTTGACCCTCTCCCCTTCTTAACAGGGGCCGAGACCTCTTGGTTTGCAGCGGTGGAGACGCCCTCCCCATGAGGGGGAGGGGGTCTCGGCCGCTGCGACCCAAGAGGTCTCGGCTACTTATAAGAAGGGGAGGGGGTCTCGGCCGCTGAGACCCAAGAGGTCTCGGCCGCTTTTAAGAAGGGGAGGGGGTCTCGGCCGCTGCGACCCAAGAGGTCTCGGACGCTTTTAAGAAGGGGTTCTCGGCCGCTGCGACCCAAGAGGTCTCGGCCTCTTTAAAGAAAGGGAGGGGATCTTGGCCGCTGCGACCCAAGAGGTCTCGGCCACTTTTATGAAGGGGAGGGGTTCTCGGCCGCTGCGACCCAAGAGGTCTCGGCCGCTTTTAAGAAGGGGAGGGGGTCTCGGCCGCTGCGACCCAAGAGGTCTCGGCTACTTGTAAGAAGGGGAGGGGTTCTCGGCCGCTGCGACCCAAGAGGTCTCGTCCGCTTTTAAGAAGGGGAGGGGGTCTCGGCCGCTGCGACCCAAGAGGTCTCGGCCGATTTTAAGAAGGGGAGGGGTTCTCGGCCGCTGCGACCCAAGAGGTCTCGGCCGCTTTAAAGAAAGGGAGGGGATCTTGGCCGCTGCGACCAAAGAGGTCTCGGCCACTTTTATGAAGGGGAGGGGTTCTCGGCCGCTGCGACCCAAGAGGTCTCAGCCGCTTTTAAGAATGGTTGATCCTCTCCCCTTCTTAACAGGGGCCGAGATCTCTTGGTTTGCAGCGGTGGAGACGCCCTCCCCATGAGGGGGAGGGGGTCTCGGCCGCTGCGACCCAAGAGGTCTCAGCTACTTATAAGAAGGGGAGGGGGTCTCGGCCGCTGCGATCCAAGAGGTCTTGGCTGATTTTAAGAAGGGGAGCGGGTCTCAAGCGCTGCGACCCAAGACGTCTCGGCCGCTTTTAAGAAGGGGAGGGGTTCTCGGCCGCTGCGACCCAAGAGGTCTCGGCCGCTTTAAAGAAAGGGAGGGGATCTTGGCCGCTGCGACCCAAGAGGTCTCTGCCACTTTTATGAAGGGGAGGGGTTCTCGGCCGCTGCGACCCAAGAGGTCTCAGCCGCTTATAAGAATGGTTAACCCTCTCCCCTTCTTAACAGGGGCCGAGATCTCTTGGTTTGCAGCGGTGGAAACTCCCTCCCCATGAGGGGGAGGGGGTCTCGGCCGCTGCAACCCAAGAGGTCTCGGCTACTTATAAGAAGGGGAGGGGGTCTCGGCCGCTGCGATTCAAGAGGTCTTGGCTGATTTTAAGAAGGGGAGGGGGTCTCAGGCGCTGCGACCCAAGACGTCTCGGCCGCTTTTAAGAAGGGGAGGGGTTCTCGGCCGCTGCGATCCAAGAGGTCTCGGCCGCTTTTAAGAAAGGGAGGGGATCTTGGCCGCTGCGACCCAAGAGGTCTCGGCCACTTTTTTGAAGGGGAGGGGTTCTCGGCCGCTGCGACCCGAGAGGTCTCGGCCGCTTTTAAGAAGAGGAGGGGGTCTTGGCCGCTGCGACCCAAGAGGTCTCTGCCGCATTTAAGAAGGGAAGAAGGTCTCGGCCGCTGCGACCCAAGAGGTCTCAGCTACTTTTAAGAAGGGGAGGGGGTCTCGGCCGCTGCGACCCAAGAGGTCTCGGCCGCTTTTAAGAAGGGGAGGGGGTCTTGGCCGCTGTGACCCAAGAGGTCTCGGCCGCTTTTGTGAAGGGAAGGTGGTCTCGGCCACTTTTATGAAGGGGAGGGGTTCCCGGCCGCTGCGACCCAAGAGGTCTCGGCCGCTTTTAAGAATGGTTGACCCTCTCCCCTTCTTAACAGGGACCGAGATCTCTTGGTTTGCAGTGGTGGAGACGCCCTCCCCATGAGGGGGAGGGGGTCTCGGCCGCTGCGATCCAAGAGGTCTCGGCTGATTTTAAGAAGAGGAGGGGGTCTTGGCCACTGCGACCCAAGAGGTCTCGGCTGATTTCAAGAATGGGAGGGGATCTCGGCCGCTGCGACCCAAGAGGTCTCGGCCACTTTTAAGAAGGGGAGGGGGTCTCGGCCGCTGCGATCCAAGAGGTCTCGGCTGATTTTAAGAATGGGAGGGGATCTCGGCCGCTGCGACCCAAGAGGTCTCGGCCGCTTTTAAGAAGGGGAGGGGGTCTCGGCCGCTGCGACCCAAGAGGTCTCGGCCGCTTTAAAGATGGAGAGGGGTTTTCGGCCGCTGCGACCCAAGAGGTCTCGGCCGCTTTTAAGAAAGGGAGGGGATCTTGGCCGCTGCGACCCAAGAGGTCTCGGCTACTTTTAAGAAGGGGAGGGGGTCTTGGCCGCTGCGACCCAAGAGGTCTCGGCCGCATTTAGGAAGGGAAGAAGGTCTCGGCCGCTGCGACCCAATAGGTATCGGCCGCTTTTAAGAATGGTTGACCCTCTCCCCTTCTTAACAGGGGCCGAGACCTCTTGGTTTGCAGCGGTGGAGACGCCCTCCACATGAGGGGGAGGGGGTCTCGGCCGCTGCGACCCAAGAGGTCTCGGCTACTTATAAGAAGGGAAGGGGATCTCGGCCGCTGCGATCCAAGAGGTCTCGGCCGCTTTTAAGAAGGGGAGGGGGTCTCGGCCGCTGCGACCCAAGAGGTCTCGGCCGCTTTTAAGAAGGGGAGGGGGTCTCGGCCGCTGCGACCCAAGAGTCTCGGCCGCTTTAAGAAGGGGAGGGGTTCTCGGCCGCTGCGACCCAAGAGGTCTCGGCCGCTTTTAAGAAAGGGAGGGGATCTTGGCCGCTGCGACCAAAGAGGTCTCGGCCACTTTTATGAAGGGGAGGGGTTCTCGGCCGCTGCGACCCAAGAGGTCTCGGCCGCTTTTAAGAAGAGGAGGGGGTCTTGGCCGCTGCGACCTTAGAGGTCTTGGCCGCATTTAGGAAGGGAAGAAGGTCTCGGCCGCTGCGACCCAAGAGGTCTCGGCCGCTTTTAAGAATGGTTGACCCTCTCCCCTTCTTAACAGGGGCCGAGACCTCTTGGTTTGCAGCGGTGGAGACACCCTCCACATGAAGGGAAGGGGGTCTCGGCCGCTGCGACCCAAGAGGTCTCGGCTGCTTTTAAGAAGCGGAGGGGGTCTCGGCCGCTGCGACCCAAGAGGTCTCGGCCGCTTTTAAGAAGGGGAGGGGGTCTCGGCCGCTGCGACCCAAGAGGTCTCGGCCGCTTTTAAGAAGGGGAGGTGTTCTCGGCCGCTGCGACCCAAGAGGTCTCGGCCGCTTTTAAGAAAGGGAGGGGATCTTGGCCTCTGCGACCCAAGAGGTCTCGGCCACTTTAATGAATGGGAGGGGTTCTCGGCCGCTGCGACCCAAGAGGTCTCGGCCTCTTTTAAGAATGGTTGACCCTCTCCCCTTCTTAAAAGGGGCCGAGATCTCTTGGTTTGCAGCGGTGGAGACGCCCTCCCCATGAGGGGGAGGGGGTCTCGGCCGCTGCGACCCAAGAGGTCTCGGCCGCTTTTAAGAAGGTGAGGGGTTCTCGGCCACTGCGACCCAAGAGGTCTCGGTCGCTTTAAAGAAAGGGAGGGGATCTTGGCCGCTGCGACCCAAGAGGTTTCGGCCGCTTTTAAGAAGAGGAGGGGGTCTTGGCCGCTGCGACCCAAGAGGTCTCGGCCGCATTTAAGAAGGGAAGAAGGTCTCAACCGCTGCGACCCAAGAGGTCTCGGCTACTTTTAAGAAGGGGAGGGGGTCTCAGCCGCTGCGACCCAAGAGGTCTCGGACGCTTTTAATAAGAGGAGGGGGTCTTGGCCGCTGCGACCCAAGAGGTCTCGGCCGCATTTAAGAAGGGAAGTAGGTCTCGGCCGCTGCTACCCAAGAGGTCTCGGCTGCTTTTAAGAAGGGGAGGGGGTCTCGGCCGCTGCGACCCAAGAGGTCTCGGCCACTTTTAAGAAGGGGAGGGGGTCTCGGCCGCTGCGACCCAAGAGGTCTCGGCTGCTTTTAAGAAGGGGAGGGGTTCTCGGCCGCTGCGACCCAAGAAGTCTAGGCCGCTTTTAAGAAAGGGAGGGCATCTTGGCCGCTGCGACCCAAGAGGTCTCGGCCACTTTTATGAAGGGGAGGGGTTCTCGGCTGCTGCGACCCAAGAGGTCTCGGCCGCTTTTACGAAGAGGAGGGGGTCTTGGCCGCTGCGACCCAAGAGGTCTCGGCCGCATTTAAGAAGGGAAGAAGGTCTCGGCCGCTGCTACCCAAGAGGTCTAGGCTACTTTTAAGAAGGGGAGGGGGTCTTGGACGCTGCGACCCAAGAGGTCTCGTTCGCTTTTAAGAAGGGGAGGGGTCTTGGCCGCTGCGACCCAAGAGGTCTCGGCCGCTTTTAAGAATGGTTGACCCCCTCCCCTTCTTAAAATGGGCTGAGACCTCTTGGTTTGCAGCGGTGGAGACGCCCTCCCCATGAAGTGGGAGGGGGTCTCGGCCGCTGCGACCCAAGAAGTCTCGGCCGCTATTAAGACGGGGAGGGGTTCTCGGCCGCTGCGACCCAAGAGGTCTCGGCCGCTTTTAAGAAAGGGAGGGGATCTCTGCCGCTGCGACCCAAGAGGTCTCGGCCACTTTTATGAAGGGGAGGGGTTCTCGGCCGCTGCGACCCAAGAGGTCTCGGCTACTTTTAAGAAGGGGAGGGGGTCTCGATCGCTGCGACCCAAGAGGTCTCGGCCGCTTTTAAGAAGAGGAGGGGGTCTCGGCCACTTTTATGAAGGGGAGGGGTTCTCTGCCGCTGCGACCCAAGAGGTCTCGGCCGCTTTTAAGAAAGGTTGACCCTCTCCCCTTCTTAACAGTGTCCGAGATCTCTTGGTTTGCAGCGGTGGAGACGCCCTCCTCATGAGGGGGAGGGGGTCTCGGCCGATGCGACACAAGAGGTCTCAGGCTACTTATAAGAAGGGGAGGGGGTCTCGGACGCTGCGACCCAAGAGGTCTCGGCCGCTTTTAAGAAGGGGAGGGGGTCTCGGCCTCTGCGACCCAAGAGGTCTCGGCCTCTTTTAAGAAGGGGAGGGGTTCTCGGCCGCTGCGACCCAAGAGGTCTCGGCCGCTTTTAAGAAAGGGAGGGGATCTTGGCCGCTGCGACCCAAGAGGTCTCGGCCACTTTTATGAAGGGGAGGGGGTCTCGGACACTTTTATGAAGGGGAGGGGTTCTCGGCCGCTGCGACCCAAGAGGTCTCGGCCGCTTTTAAGAAAGGGAGGGGATCTTGGCCGCTGCGACCCAAGAGGTCTCGGCCACTTTTATGAAGGGGAGGGGTTCTCGGCCGCTGCGACCCAAGAGGTCTCGGCCACTTTTAAGAAGAGGAGGGGGTCTTGGCCGCTGCGACCCAAGAGGTCTCGGCCGCATTTAAGAAGGGAAGAAGGTCTCGGCCGCTGTGACCCAAGAGGTCTTGGCTACTTTTAAGAAGGGGAGGGGGTCTCGGCCGCTGCAACCCAAGAGGTCTCGGCCGCTTTTAAGAAGAGGAGGGGGTCTTGGCCGCTGCGACCCAAGAGGTCTCGGCCGCATTTAAGAAGGGAAGAAGTTTTCGGCCGCTGCGACCCAAGAGGTCTCGGCTACTTTTAAGAAGGGGAGGGGGTCTCGGCCACTTTTATGAAGGGGAGGGGTTCTCGGCCGCTGCGACCCAAGAGGTCTCGGCCGCCTTTAAGAATGGTTGACCCTCTCCCCTTCTTAACAGGGGCCGAAATCTCTTGGTTTGCAGCGGTGGAGACGCCCTCCCCATGAGGGGGAGGGGGTCTCGGCCGCTGCGACCCAAGAGGTCTCGGCTACTTATAAGAAGGGGAGGGGGTCTCGGCCGCTGCGACCCAAGAGGTCTCGGCCGCTTTTAAGAAGGGGAGGGGGTCTCGGCCGCTGCGACTCAAGAGGTCTCGGCCGCTTTTAAGAAGGGGAGGGGTTCTCGGCCGCTGCGACCCAAGAGGTCTCGGCCGCTTTTAAGAAGAGGAGGGGATCTTGGCCGCTGCGACTTAAGAGGTCTTGGCCGCATTTAAGAAGGGAAGAAGGTCTCGGCCGCTGCTACCCAAGAGGTCTCGGCTACTTTTAAGAAGGGGAGGGGGTCTTAGCCGCTACGACCCAATAGGTCTCGGCCGCTTTTAAGAAGGGGAGGGGGTCTTGGCCGCTGCGACCCAAGAGGTCTCGGCTGCTTATAAGAATGGTTGACCCCCTCCCCTTCTTAAAAAGGGCTGAGACCTCTTGGTTTGCAGCGATGGAGACGCCCTCCCCACGAAGTGGGAGGGGGTCTCGGCCGCTGCGACCCAAGAAGTCTCGGCCGCTATTGAGAAAGGGAGGGGGTCTCGGCCGCTTTTAAGAAGGGGAGGGGGTCTCGGCCGCTGCGACCCAAGAGGTCTCAGCTACTTATAAGAAGGGGAGGGGGTCTCGGCCGCTGCGACCCAAGAGGTCTCGGCCGCTTTTAAGAAGGGGAGGGGGTCTCGGCTGCTGCGACCCAAGAGGTCTCGGCCGCTTTTAAGAAGGGGTTCTCGGCCGCTGCGACCCAAGAGGTCTCGGCCGCTTTAAAGAAAGGGAGGGGATCTTGGCCGCTGCGACCCAAGAGGTCTCGGCCGCTTTAAAGAAGGGGAGGGGTTCTCGGCCGCTGCGACCCAAGAGGTCTCGGACGCTTTTAAGAAAGGGAGGGGATCTTGGCCGCTGCGACTTAAGAGGTCTTGGCCGCATTTAAGAAGGGAAGAAAGTGTCGGCCGCTGCTACCCAAGAGGTCTCGGCTACTTTTAAGAAGGGGAGGGGTTCTCGGGCGCTGCGACCCAAGAGGTCTCGGCCGCTTTTACGAAGAGGAGGGGGTCTTGGCCGCTGCGACCCAAGAGGTCTCGGCCGCTTTTAAGAAGGGGAGGGGTTCTCGGCCGCTGCGACCCAAGAGGTCTCGGCCGCTTTTAAGAATGGTTGACCCTCTCCCCTTCTTAACAGGGGCCGAGACCTCTTGGTTTGCAGCGGTGGAGACGCCCTCCCCATGAGGGGGAGGGGGTCTCGGCCGCTGCGACCCAAGACGTCTCGGCTACTTATAAGAAGGGGAGGGGGTCTCGGCCGCTGAGACCCAAGAGGTCTCGGCCGCTTTTAAGAAGGGGAGGGGGTCTCGGCCGCTGCGACCCAAGAGGTCTCGGCCGCTTTTAAGAAGGGGTTCTCGGCCGCTGCGACCCAAGAGGTCTCGGCCTCTTTAAAGAAAGGGAGGGGATCTTGGCCGCTGCGACCCAAGAGGTCTCGGCCACTTTTATGAAGGGGAGGGGTTCTCGGCCGCTGCGACCCAAGAGGTCTCGGCCGCTTTTAAGAAGGGGAGGGGGTCTCAGCCGCTGCGACCCAAGATGTCTCGGCTACTTATAAGAAGGGGAGGGGGTCTCGGCCGCTGCGACCCAAGAGGTCTCGGCCGCTTTTAAGAAGGGGAGGGGGTCTCGGCCGCTGCGACCCAAGAGGTCTCGGCCACTTTTATGAAGGGGAGGGGTTCTTGGCCGCTGCGACCCAAGAGGTCTCGGCCGCTTTTAAGAAGAGGAGGGGGTCTTGGCCGCTGCGACTTATGAGGTCTCGGCCGCATTTAAGAAGGGAAAAAGGTCTCGGCCGCTGCTACCCAAGAGGTCTCGGCTACTTTTAAGAAGGGGAGGGGGTCATAGCCGCTGCGACCCAAGAGGTCTCGGCCGCTTTTAAGAAGGGGAGGGGGTCTTGGCCGCTGCGACCCAAGAGGTCTCGGCTGCTTTTAAGAATGGTTGACCCCCTCCCCTTCTTAAAAAGGGCTGAGACCTCTTGGTTTGCAGCGGTGGAGACGCCCTCCCCACGAAGTGGGAGGGGGTCTCAGCCGCTGCGACCCAAGAAGTCTCGGCCGCTATTGAGAAAGGGAGGGGTTCTCGGCCGCTGCGACCCAAGTGGTCTCGGCCGCTTTTAAGAAGGGGAGGGGTTCTCGGCCGCTGCGACCCAAGAGGTCTCGGCCGCTTTTAAGAATGGTTGACCCTCTCCCCTTCTTAACAGGGGCCGAGACCTCTTGGTTTGCAGCGGTGGAGACGCCCTCCCCATGAGGGGGAGGGGGTCTCGGCCGCTGCGACCCAAGAGGTCTCGGCCGCTTTTAAGAAGGGGAGGGGGTCTCGGCCGCTGCGACCCAAGAGGTCTCGGCCGCTTTTAAGAAGGGGTTCTCGGCCGCTGCGACCCAAGAGGTCTCGGCCTCTTTAAAGAAAGGGAGGGGATCTTGGCCGCTGCAACCCAAGAGGTCTCGGCCACTTTTATGAAGGGGAGGGGTTCTCGGCCGCTGCGACCCAAGAGGTCTCGGCCGCTTTTAAGAAGGGGAGGGGGTCTCGGCCGCTGCGACCCAAGAGGTCTCGGCCACTTATAAGAAGGGGAGGGGGTCTCGGCCGCTGCGACCCAAGAGGTCTCGGCCGCTTTTAAGAAGGGGAGGGGGTCTCGGCCGCTGCGACCAATAGGTCTCGGCCGATTTTAAGAAGGGGAGGGGTTCTCGGCCGCTGCGACCCAAGAGGTCTCGGCCGCTTTAAAGAAAGGGAGGGGATCTTGGCCGCTGCGACCCAAGAGGTCTCGGCCACTTTTATGAAGGGGAGGGGTTCTCGGCCGCGGCGACCCAAGAGGTCTCAGCCGCTTTTAAGAATGGTTGATCCTCTCCCCTTCTTAACAGGGGCCGAGATCTCTTGGTTTGCAGCGGTGGAGACGCCCTCCCCATGAGGGGGAGGGGGTCTCGGCCGCTGCGACCCAAGAGGTCTCAGCTACTTATAAGAAGGGGAGGGGGTCTCGGCCGCTGCGATCCAAGAGGTCTTGGCTGATTTTAAGAAGGGAAGCGGGTCTCAGGCGCTGCGACCCAAGACGTCTCGGCCGCATTTAAGAAGGGAAGGGGTTCTCGGCCGCTGCGACCCAAGAGGTCTCGGCCGCTTTAAAGAAAGGGAGGGGATCTTGGCCGCTGCGACCCAAGAGGTCTCGGCCACTTTTATGAAGGGGAGGGGTTCTCGGCCGCTGCGACCCAAGAGGTCTCAGCCGCTTTTAAGAATGGTTGACCCTCTTCCCTTCTTAACAGGGGCCGAGATCTCTTGGTTTGCAGCGGTGGAAACTCCCTCCCCATGAGGGGGAGGGGGTCTCGGCCGCTGCGACCCAAGAGGTCTCGGCTACTTATAAGAAGGGGAGGGGGTCTCGGCCGCTGCGACCCAAGAGGTCTTGGCTGATTTTAAGAAGGGGAGGGGGTCTCAGGCGCTGCGACCCAAGACGTCTCGGCCGCTTTTAAGACGGGGAGGGGTTCTCGGCCGCTGCGATCCAAGAGGTCTCGGCCGCTTTTAAGAAAGGGAGGGGATCTTGGCCGCTGCGACCCAAGAGGTCTCGGCCACTTTTTTGAAGGGGAGGGGTTCTCGGCCGCTGCGACCCGAGAGGTCTCGGCCGCTTTTAAGAAGAGGAGGGGGTCTTGGCCTCTGCGACCCAAGAGGTCTCTGCCGCATTTAAGAAGGGAAGAAGGTCTCGGCCGCTGCGACCCAAGAGGTCTCGGCTACTTTTAAGAAGGGGAGGGGGTCTCGGCCGCTGCGACCCAAGAGGTCTCGGCCGCTTTTAAGAAGGGGAGGGGGTCTTGGCCGCTGCGACCCAAGAGGTCTCGGCCGCTTTTAAGAAGGGAAGGTGGTCTCGGCCACTTTTATGAAGGGGAGGGGTTCCCGGCCGCTGCGACCCAAGAGGTCTCGGCCGCTTTTAAGAATGGTTGACCCTCTCCCCTTCTTAACAGGGACCGAGATCTCTTGGTTTGCAGCGGTGGAGACGCCCTCCCCATGAGGGGGAGGGGGTCTCGGCCGCTGCGACCCAAGAGGTCTCGGCTACTTATAAGAAGGGGAGGGGGTCTCGGCCGCTGAGACCCAAGAGGTCTCGGCCGCTTTTAAGAAGGGGAGGGGGTCTCGGCCGCTGCGACCCAAGAGGTCTCGGCCGCTTTTAAGAAGGGGTTCTCGGCCGCTGCGACCCAAGATATCTCGGCCTCTTCAAAGAAAGGGAGGGGATCTTGGCCGCTGCGACCCAAGAGGTCTCGGCCACTTTTATGAAGGGGAGGGGTTCTCGGCCGCTGCCACCCAAGAGGTCTCGGTCGCTTTTAAGAAGGGGAGGGGGTCTCAGCCGCTGCGACCCAAGAGGTCTCGGCTACTTATAAGAAGAGGAGGGGGTCTCGGCCGCTGCGACCCAAGAGGTCTCGGCCGCTTTTAAGAAGGGGAGGGGGTCTCGGCCGCTGCGACCCAAGAGGTCTCGGCCACTTTTATGAAGGGGAGGGGTTCTTGGCCGCTGCGACCCAAGAGGTCTCGGCCGCTTTTAAGAAGAGGAGGGGGTCTTGGCCGCTGCGACTTATGAGGTCTCGGCCGCATTTAAGAAGGGAAAAAGGTCTCGGCCGCTGCTACCCAAGAGGTCTCGGCTACTTTTAAGAAGGGGAGGGGGTCTTAGCCGCTGCGACCCAAGAGGTCTCGGCCGCTTTTAAGAAGGGGAGGGGGTCTTGGCCGCTGCGACCCAAGAGGTCTCGGCTACTTTTAAGAAGGGGAGGGGGTCTTGGCCGCTGCGACCCAAGAGGTCTCGTTCGCTTTTAAGAAGGGGAGGGGTCTTGACCGCTGCGACCCAAGAGGTCTCGGCTGCTTTTAAGAATGGTTGACCCCCTCCCCTTCTTAAAATGGGCTGAGACCTCTTGGTTTGCAGCGGTGGAGATGCCCTCCCCATGAAGTGGGAGGGGGTCTCGGCCGCTGCGACCCAAGAAGTCTCGGCCGCTATTAAGACGGGGAGGGGTTCTCGGCCGCTGCGACCCAAGAGGTCTCGGCCGCTTTTAAGAAAGGGAGGGGATCTCTGCCGCTGCGACCCAAGAGGTCTCGGCCACTTTTATGAAGGGGAGGGTTCTCGGCCGCTGCGACCCAAGAGGTCTCGGCCGCTTTTAAGAAGAGGAGGGGGTCTTGGCCGCTGCGACCCAAGAGGTCTCGGCCGCATTTAAGAAGGGAAGAAGGTCTCGGCCGCTGCGACCCAAGAGGTCTCGGCTACTTTTAAGAAGGGGAGGGGGTCTCGACCGCTGCGACCCAAGAGGTCTCGGCCGCTTTTAAGAAGAGGAGGGGGTCTCGGCCACTTTTATGAAGGGGAGGGGTTCTCTGCCGCTGCGACCCAAGAGGTCTCGGACGCTTTTAAGAAAGGTTGACCCTCTCCCCTTCTTAACAGTGTCCGAGATCTCTTGGTTTGCAGCGGTGGAGACGCCCTCCTCATGAGGGGGAGGGGGTCTCGGCCGATGCGACACAAGAGGTCTCAGGCTACTTATAAGAAGGGGAGGGGGTCTCGGACGCTGCGACCCAAGAGGTCTCGGCCGCTTTTAAGAAGGGGAGGGGGTCTCGGCCTCTGCGACCCAAGAGGTCTCGGCCTCTTTTAAGAAGGGGAGGGGTTCTCGGCCGCTGCGACCCAAGAGGTCTCGGCTACTTATAAGAAGGGGAGGGGGTCTCGGCCGCTGCGATCCAAGAGGTCTCGGCTGATTTTAAGAATGGGAGGGGATCTCGGCCGCTGCGACCCAAGAGGTCTCGGCCGCTTTTAAGAAGGGGAGGGGGTCTCGGCCGCTGCGACCCAAGAGGTCTAGGCCGCTTTAAAGATGGAGAGGGGTTCTCGGCCGCTGTGACCCAAGAGGTCTCGGCCGCTTTTAAGAAAGGGAGGGGATCTTGGCCGCTGCGACCCAAGAGGTCTCGGCTACTTTTAAGAAGGGGAGGGGGTCTTGGCCGCAGCGACCCAAGAGGTCTCGGCCGCATTTAGGAAGGGAAGAAGGTCTTGGCCGCTGCGACCCAATAGGTATCGGCCGCTTTTAAGAATAGTTGACCCTCTCCCCTTCTTAACAGGGGCTGAGAACTCTTGGTTTGCAGCGGTGGAGACGCCCTCCACATTAGGGGGAGGGGGTCTCGGCCGCTGCGATCCAAGAGGTCTCGGCCGCTTTTAAGAAGGGGAGGGGGTCTCGGCCGCTGCGACCCAAGAGGTCTCGGCCGCTTTTAAGAAGGGGAGGGGGTCTCGGCCGCTGCGACCCAAGAGTCTCGGCCGCTTTAAGAAGGGGAGGGGTTCTCGGCCGCTGCGACCCAAGAGGTCTCGGCCGCTTTTAAGAAAGGGAGGGGATCTTGGCCGCTGCGACCAAAGAGGTCTCGGCCACTTTTATGAAGGGGAGGGGTTCTCGGCCGCTGCGACCCAAGAGGTCTCGGCCGCTTTTAAGAAGAGGAGGGAGTCTTGGCCGCTGCGACCTTAGAGGTCTTGGCCGCATTTAGGAAGGGAAGAAGGTCTCGGCCGCTGCGACCCAAGAGGTCTCGGCCGCTTTTAAGAATGGTTGACCCTCTCCCCTTCTTAACAGGGGCCGAGACCTCTTGGTTTGCAGCGGTGGAGACGCCCTCCACATGAGAGGGAGGGGGTCTCGGCCGCTGCGACCCAAGAGGTCTCGGCTATTTATAAGAAGGGAAGGGGGTCTCAGCCGCTGCGATCCAAGAGGTCTCGGCCGCTTTTAAGAAGGGGAGGGGGTCTCGGCCGCTGCGACCCAAGAGGTCTCGGCTGCTTTTAAGAAGCGGAGGGGGTCTCGGCCGCTGCGACCCAAGAGGTCTCGGCCGCTTTTAAGAAGGGGAGGGGGTCTCGGCCGCTGCGACCCAAGAGGTCTCGGCCGCTTTTAAGAAGGGGAGGGGGTCTCGGCCGCTGCGACCCAAGAGGTCTCGGCCGCTTTAAAGATGGAGAGGGGTTTTCGGCCGCTGCGACCCAAGAGGTCTCGGCCGCTTTTAAGAAAGGGAGGGGATCTTGGCCGCTGCGACCCAAGAGGTCTCGGCTACTTTTAAGAAGGGGAGGGGGTCTTGGCCGCATTTAGGAAGGGAAGAAGGTCTCGGCCGCTGCGACCCAATAGGTATCGGCCGCTTTTAAGAATGGTTGACCCTCTCCCCTTCTTAACAGGGGCCGAGACCTCTTGGTTTGCAGCGGTGGAGACGCCCTCCACATGAGGGGGAGGGGGTCTCGGCCGCTGCGACCCAAGAGGTCTCGGCTACTTATAAGAAGGGAAGGGGATCTCGGCCGCTGCGATCCAAGAGGTCTCGGCCGCTTTTAAGAAGGGGAGGGGGTCTCGGCCGCTGCGACCCAAGAGGTCTCGGCCGCTTTTAAGAAGGGGAGGGGGTCTCGGCCGCTGCGACCCAAGAGTCTCGGCCGCTTTAAGAAGGGGAGGGGTTCTCGGCCGCTGCGACCCAAGAGGTCTCGGCCGCTTTTAAGAAAGGGAGGGGATCTTGGCCGCTGCGACCAAAGAGGTCTCGGCCACTTTTATGAAGGGGAGGGGTTCTCGGCCGCTGCGACCCAAGAGGTCTCGGCCGCTTTTAAGAAGAGGAGGGGGTCTTGGCCGCTGCGACCTTAGAGGTCTTGGCCGCATTTAGGAAGGGAAGAAGGTCTCGGCCGCTGCGACCCAAGAGGTCTCGGCCGCTTTTAAGAATGGTTGACCCTCTCCCCTTCTTAACAGGGGCCGAGACCTCTTGGTTTGCAGCGGTGGAGACACCCTCCACATGAAGGGAAGGGGGTCTCGGCCGCTGCGACCCAAGAGGTCTCGGCTGCTTTTAAGAAGCGGAGGGGGTCTCGGCCGCTGCGACCCAAGAGGTCTCGGCCGCTTTTAAGAAGGGGAGGGGGTCTCGGCCGCTGCGACCCAAGAGGTCTCGGCCGCTTTTAAGAAGGGGAGGTGTTCTCGGCCGCTGCGACCCAAGAGGTCTCGGCCGCTTTTAAGAAAGGGAGGGGATCTTGGCCTCTGCGACCCAAGAGGTCTCGGCCACTTTAATGAATGGGAGGGGTTCTCGGCCGCTGCGACCCAAGAGGTCTCGGCCTCTTTTAAGAATGGTTGACCCTCTCCCCTTCTTAAAAGGGGCCGAGATCTCTTGGTTTGCAGCGGTGGAGACGCCCTCCCCATGAGGGGGAGGGGGTCTCGGCCGCTGCGACCCAAGAGGTCTCGGCCGCTTTTAAGAAGGTGAGGGGTTCTCGGCCACTGCGACCCAAGAGGTCTCGGTCGCTTTAAAGAAAGGGAGGGGATCTTGGCCGCTGCGACCCAAGAGGTTTCGGCCGCTTTTAAGAAGAGGAGGGGGTCTTGGCCGCTGCGACCCAAGAGGTCTCGGCCGCATTTAAGAAGGGAAGAAGGTCTCAACCGCTGCGACCCAAGAGGTCTCGGCTACTTTTAAGAAGGGGAGGGGGTCTCAGCCGCTGCGACCCAAGAGGTCTCGGCCGCTTTTAATAAGAGGAGGGGGTCTTGGCCGCTGCGACCCAAGAGGTCTCGGCCGCATTTAAGAAGGGAAGTAGGTCTCGGCCGCTGCTACCCAAGAGGTCTCGGCTGCTTTTAAGAAGGGGAGGGGGTCTCGGCCGCTGCGACCCAAGAGGTCTCGGCCACTTTTAAGAAGGGGAGGGGGTCTCGGCCGCTGCGACCCAAGAGGTCTCGGCTGCTTTTAAGAAGGGGAGGGGTTCTCGGCCGCTGCGACCCAAGAAGTCTAGGCCGCTTTTAAGAAAGGGAGGGCATCTTGGCCGCTGCGACCCAAGAGGTCTCGGCCACTTTTATGAAGGGGAGGGGTTCTCGGCTGCTGCGACCCAAGAGGTCTCGGCCGCTTTTACGAAGAGGAGGGGGTCTTGGCCGCTGCGACCCAAGAGGTCTCGGCCGCATTTAAGAAGGGAAGAAGGTCTCGGCCGCTGCTACCCAAGAGGTCTAGGCTACTTTTAAGAAGGGGAGGGGGTCTTGGACGCTGCGACCCAAGAGGTCTCGTTCGCTTTTAAGAAGGGGAGGGGTCTTGGCCGCTGCGACCCAAGAGGTCTCGGCCGCTTTTAAGAATGGTTGACCCCCTCCCCTTCTTAAAATGGGCTGAGACCTCTTGGTTTGCAGCGGTGGAGACGCCCTCCCCATGAAGTGGGAGGGGGTCTCGGCCGCTGCGACCCAAGAAGTCTCGGCCGCTATTAAGAAGGGGAGGGGTTCTCGGCCGCTGCGACCCAAGAGGTCTCGGCCGCTTTTAAGAAAGGGAGGGGATCTCTGCCGCTGCGACCCAAGAGGTCTCGGCCACTTTTATGAAGGGGAGGGGTTCTCGGCCGCTGCGACCCAAGAGGTCTCGGCTACTTTTAAGAAGGGGAGGGGGTCTCGATCGCTGCGACCCAAGAGGTCTCGGCCGCTTTTAAGAAGAGGAGGGGGTCTCGGCCACTTTTATGAAGGGGAGGGGTTCTCTGCCGCTGCGACCCAAGAGGTCTCGGCCGCTTTTAAGAAAGGTTGACCCTCTCCCCTTCTTAACAGTGTCCGAGATCTCTTGGTTTGCAGCGGTGGAGACGCCCTCCTCATGAGGGGGAGGGGGTCTCGGCCGATGCGACACAAGAGGTCTCAGGCTACTTATAAGAAGGGGAGGGGGTCTCGGACGCTGCGACCCAAGAGGTCTCGGCCGCTTTTAAGAAGGGGAGGGGGTCTCGGCCTCTGCGACCCAAGAGGTCTCGGCCTCTTTTAAGAAGGGGAGGGGTTCTCGGCCGCTGCGACCCAAGAGGTCTCGGCCGCTTTTAAGAAAGGGAGGGGATCTTGGCCGCTGCGACCCAAGAGGTCTCGGCCACTTTTATGAAGGGGAGGGGGTCTCGGACACTTTTATGAAGGGGAGGGGTTCTCGGCCGCTGCGACCCAAGAGGTCTCGGCCGCTTTTAAGAAAGGGAGGGGATCTTGGCCGCTGCGACCCAAGAGGTCTCGGCCACTTTTATGAAGGGGAGGGGTTCTCGGCCGCTGCGACCCAAGAGGTCTCGGCCACTTTTAAGAAGAGGAGGGGGTCTTGGCCGCTGCGACCCAAGAGGTCTCGGCCGCATTTAAGAAGGGAAGAAGGTCTCGGCCGCTGTGACCCAAGAGGTCTTGGCTACTTTTAAGAAGGGGAGGGGGTCTCGGCCGCTGCAACCCAAGAGGTCTCGGCCGCTTTTAAGAAGAGGAGGGGGTCTTGGCCGCTGCGACCCAAGAGGTCTCGGCCGCATTTAAGAAGGGAAGAAGTTTTCGGCCGCTGCGACCCAAGAGGTCTCGGCTACTTTTAAGAAGGGGAGGGGGTCTCGGCCACTTTTATGAAGGGGAGGGGTTCTCGGCCGCTGCGACCCAAGAGGTCTCGGCCGCCTTTAAGAATGGTTGACCCTCTCCCCTTCTTAACAGGGGCCGAAATCTCTTGGTTTGCAGCGGTGGAGACGCCCTCCCCATGAGGGGGAGGGGGTCTCGGCCGCTGCGACCCAAGAGGTCTCGGCTACTTATAAGAAGGGGAGGGGGTCTCGGCCGCTGCGACCCAAGAGGTCTCGGCCGCTTTTAAGAAGGGGAGGGGGTCTCGGCCGCTGCGACTCAAGAGGTCTCGGCCGCTTTTAAGAAGGGGAGGGGTTCTCGGCCGCTGCGACCCAAGAGGTCTCGGCCGCTTTTAAGAAGAGGAGGGGATCTTGGCCGCTGCGACTTAAGAGGTCTTGGCCGCATTTAAGAAGGGAAGAAGGTCTCGGCCGCTGCTACCCAAGAGGTCTCGGCTACTTTTAAGAAGGGGAGGGGGTCTTAGCCGCTACGACCCAATAGGTCTCGGCCGCTTTTAAGAAGGGGAGGGGGTCTTGGCCGCTGCGACCCAAGAGGTCTCGGCTGCTTATAAGAATGGTTGACCCCCTCCCCTTCTTAAAAAGGGCTGAGACCTCTTGGTTTGCAGCGATGGAGACGCCCTCCCCACGAAGTGGGAGGGGGTCTCGGCCGCTGCGACCCAAGAAGTCTCGGCCGCTATTGAGAAAGGGAGGGGGTCTCGGCCGCTGCGACCCAAGAGGTCTCAGCTACTTATAAGAAGGGGAGGGGGTCTCGGCCGCTGCGACCCAAGAGGTCTCGGCCGCTTTTAAGAAGGGGAGGGGGTCTCGGCTGCTGCGACCCAAGAGGTCTCGGCCGCTTTTAAGAAGGGGTTCTCGGCCGCTGCGACCCAAGAGGTCTCGGCCGCTTTAAAGAAAGGGAGGGGATCTTGGCCGCTGCGACCCAAGAGGTCTCGGCCGCTTTAAAGAAGGGGAGGGGTTCTCGGCCGCTGCGACCCAAGAGGTCTCGGCCGCTTTTAAGAAAGGGAGGGGATCTTGGCCGCTGCGACTTAAGAGGTCTTGGCCGCATTTAAGAAGGGAAGAAGGTGTCGGCCGCTGCTACCCAAGAGGTCTCGGCTACTTTTAAGAAGGGGAGGGGTTCTCGGGCGCTGCGACCCAAGAGGTCTCGGCCGCTTTTACGAAGAGGAGGGGGTCTTGGCCGCTGCGACCCAAGAGGTCTCGGCCGCTTTTAAGAAGGGGAGGGGTTCTCGGCCGCTGCGACCCAAGAGGTCTCGGCCGCTTTTAAGAATGGTTGACCCTCTCCCCTTCTTAACAGGGGCCGAGACCTCTTGGTTTGCAGCGGTGGAGACGCCCTCCCCATGAGGGGGAGGGGGTCTCGGCCGCTGCGACCCAAGACGTCTCGGCTACTTATAAGAAGGGGAGGGGGTCTCGGCCGCTGAGACCCAAGAGGTCTCGGCCGCTTTTAAGAAGGGGAGGGGGTCTCGGCCGCTGCGACCCAAGAGGTCTCGGCCGCTTTTAAGAAGGGGTTCTCGGCCGCTGCGACCCAAGAGGTCTCGGCCTCTTTAAAGAAAGGGAGGGGATCTTGGCCGCTGCGACCCAAGAGGTCTCGGCCACTTTTATGAAGGGGAGGGGTTCTCGGCCGCTGCGACCCAAGAGGTCTCGGCCGCTTTTAAGAAGGGGAGGGGGTCTCAGCCGCTGCGACCCAAGATGTCTCGGCTACTTATAAGAAGGGGAGGGGGTCTCGGCCGCTGCGACCCAAGAGGTCTCGGCCGCTTTTAAGAAGGGGAGGGGGTCTCGGCCGCTGCGACCCAAGAGGTCTCGGCCACTTTTATGAAGGGGAGGGGTTCTTGGCCGCTGCGACCCAAGAGGTCTCGGCCGCTTTTAAGAAGAGGAGGGGGTCTTGGCCGCTGCGACTTATGAGGTCTCGGCCGCATTTAAGAAGGGAAAAAGGTCTCGGCCGCTGCTACCCAAGAGGTCTCGGCTACTTTTAAGAAGGGGAGGGGGTCATAGCCGCTGCGACCCAAGAGGTCTCGGCCGCTTTTAAGAAGGGGAGGGGGTCTTGGCCGCTGCGACCCAAGAGGTCTCGGCTGCTTTTAAGAATGGTTGACCCCCTCCCCTTCTTAAAAAGGGCTGAGACCTCTTGGTTTGCAGCGGTGGAGACGCCCTCCCCACGAAGTGGGAGGGGGTCTCAGCCGCTGCGACCCAAGAAGTCTCGGCCGCTATTGAGAAAGGGAGGGGTTCTCGGCCGCTGCGACCCAAGTGGTCTCGGCCGCTTTTAAGAAGGGGAGGGGTTCTCGGCCGCTGCGACCCGAGGTCTCGGCCGCTTTTAAGAATGGTTGACCCTCTCCCCTTCTTAACAGGGGCCGAGACCTCTTGGTTTGCAGCGGTGGAGACGCCCTCCCCATGAGGGGGAGGGGGTCTCGGCCGCTGCGACCCAAGAGGTCTCGGCCGCTTTTAAGAAGGGGAGGGGGTCTCGGCCGCTGCGACCCAAGAGGTCTCGGCCGCTTTTAAGAAGGGGTTCTCGGCCGCTGCGACCCAAGAGGTCTCGGCCTCTTTAAAGAAAGGGAGGGGATCTTGGCCGCTGCAACCCAAGAGGTCTCGGCCACTTTTATGAAGGGGAGGGGTTCTCGGCCGCTGCGACCCAAGAGGTCTCGGCCGCTTTTAAGAAGGGGAGGGGGTCTCGGCCGCTGCGACCCAAGAGGTCTCGGCCACTTATAAGAAGGGGAGGGGGTCTCGGCCGCTGCGACCCAAGAGGTCTCGGCCGCTTTTAAGAAGGGGAGGGGGTCTCGGCCGCTGCGACCAAGAGGTCTCGGCCGATTTTAAGAAGGGGAGGGGTTCTCGGCCGCTGCGACCCAAGAGGTCTCGGCCGCTTTAAAGAAAGGGAGGGGATCTTGGCCGCTGCGACCCAAGAGGTCTCGGCCACTTTTATGAAGGGGAGGGGTTCTCGGCCGCGGCGACCCAAGAGGTCTCAGCCGCTTTTAAGAATGGTTGATCCTCTCCCCTTCTTAACAGGGGCCGAGATCTCTTGGTTTGCAGCGGTGGAGACGCCCTCCCCATGAGGGGGAGGGGGTCTCGGCCGCTGTGACCCAAGAGGTCTCAGCTACTTATAAGAAGGGGAGGGGGTCTCGGCCGCTGCGATCCAAGAGGTCTTGGCTGATTTTAAGAAGGGAAGCGGGTCTCAGGCGCTGCGACCCAAGACGTCTCGGCCGCATTTAAGAAGGGAAGGGGTTCTCGGCCGCTGCGACCCAAGAGGTCTCGGCCGCTTTAAAGAAAGGGAGGGGATCTTGGCCGCTGCGACCCAAGAGGTCTCGGCCACTTTTATGAAGGGGAGGGGTTCTCGGCCGCTGCGACCCAAGAGGTCTCAGCCGCTTTTAAGAATGGTTGACCCTCTTCCCTTCTTAACAGGGGCCGAGATCTCTTGGTTTGCAGCGGTGGAAACTCCCTCCCCATGAGGGGGAGGGGGTCTCGGCCGCTGCGACCCAAGAGGTCTCGGCTACTTATAAGAAGGGGAGGGGGTCTCGGCCGCTGCGACCCAAGAGGTCTTGGCTGATTTTAAGAAGGGGAGGGGGTCTCAGGCGCTGCGACCCAAGACGTCTCGGCCGCTTTTAAGACGGGGAGGGGTTCTCGGCCGCTGCGATCCAAGAGGTCTCGGCCGCTTTTAAGAAAGGGAGGGGATCTTGGCCGCTGCGACCCAAGAGGTCTCGGCCACTTTTTTGAAGGGGAGGGGTTCTCGGCCGCTGCGACCCGAGAGGTCTCGGCCGCTTTTAAGAAGAGGAGGGGGTCTTGGCCTCTGCGACCCAAGAGGTCTCTGCCGCATTTAAGAAGGGAAGAAGGTCTCGGCCGCTGCGACCCAAGAGGTCTCGGCTACTTTTAAGAAGGGGAGGGGGTCTCGGCCGCTGCGACCCAAGAGGTCTCGGCCGCTTTTAAGAAGGGGAGGGGGTCTTGGCCGCTGCGACCCAAGAGGTCTCGGCCGCTTTTAAGAAGGGAAGGTGGTCTCGGCCACTTTTATGAAGGGGAGGGGTTCCCGGCCGCTGCGACCCAAGAGGTCTCGGCCGCTTTTAAGAATGGTTGACCCTCTCCCCTTCTTAACAGGGACCGAGATCTCTTGGTTTGCAGCGGTGGAGACGCCCTCCCCATGAGGGGGAGGGGGTCTCGGCCGCTGCGACCCAAGAGGTCTCGGCTACTTATAAGAAGGGGAGGGGGGTCTCGGCCGCTGAGACCCAAGAGGTCTCGGCCGCTTTTAAGAAGGGGAGGGGGTCTCGGCCGCTGCGACCCAAGAGGTCTCGGCCGCTTTTAAGAAGGGGTTCTCGGCCGCTGCGACCCAAGATATCTCGGCCTCTTCAAAGAAAGGGAGGGGATCTTGGCCGCTGCGACCCAAGAGGTCTCGGCCACTTTTATGAAGGGGAGGGGTTCTCGGCCGCTGCCACCCAAGAGGTCTCGGTCGCTTTTAAGAAGGGGAGGGGGTCTCAGCCGCTGCGACCCAAGAGGTCTCGGCTACTTATAAGAAGAGGAGGGGGTCTCGGCCGCTGCGACCCAAGAGGTCTCGGCCGCTTTTAAGAAGGGGAGGGGGTCTCGGCCGCTGCGACCCAAGAGGTCTCGGCCACTTTTATGAAGGGGAGGGGTTCTTGGCCGCTGCGACCCAAGAGGTCTCGGCCGCTTTTAAGAAGAGGAGGGGGTCTTGGCCGCTGCGACTTATGAGGTCTCGGCCGCATTTAAGAAGGGAAAAAGGTCTCGGCCGCTGCTACCCAAGAGGTCTCGGCTACTTTTAAGAAGGGGAGGGGGTCTTAGCCGCTGCGACCCAAGAGGTCTCGGCCGCTTTTAAGAAGGGGAGGGGGTCTTGGCCGCTGCGACCCAAGAGGTCTCGGCTACTTTTAAGAAGGGGAGGGGGTCTTGGCCGCTGCGACCCAAGAGGTCTCGTTCGCTTTTAAGAAGGGGAGGGGTCTTGACCGCTGCGACCCAAGAGGTCTCGGCTGCTTTTAAGAATGGTTGACCCCCTCCCCTTCTTAAAATGGGCTGAGACCTCTTGGTTTGCAGCGGTGGAGATGCCCTCCCCATGAAGTGGGAGGGGGTCTCGGCCGCTGCGACCCAAGAAGTCTCGGCCGCTATTAAGACGGGGAGGGGTTCTCGGCCGCTGCGACCCAAGAGGTCTCGGCCGCTTTTAAGAAAGGGAGGGGATCTCTGCCGCTGCGACCCAAGAGGTCTCGGCCACTTTTATGAAGGGGAGGGTTCTCGGCCGCTGCGACCCAAGAGGTCTCGGCCGCTTTTAAGAAGAGGAGGGGGTCTTGGCCGCTGCGACCCAAGAGGTCTCGGCCGCATTTAAGAAGGGAAGAAGGTCTCGGCCGCTGCGACCCAAGAGGTCTCGGCTACTTTTAAGAAGGGGAGGGGGTCTCGACCGCTGCGACCCAAGAGGTCTCGGCCGCTTTTAAGAAGAGGAGGGGGTCTCGGCCACTTTTATGAAGGGGAGGGGTTCTCTGCCGCTGCGACCCAAGAGGTCTCGGCCGCTTTTAAGAAAGGTTGACCCTCTCCCCTTCTTAACAGTGTCCGAGATCTCTTGGTTTGCAGCGGTGGAGACGCCCTCCTCATGAGGGGGAGGGGGTCTCGGCCGATGCGACACAAGAGGTCTCAGGCTACTTATAAGAAGGGGAGGGGGTCTCGGACGCTGCGACCCAAGAGGTCTCGGCCGCTTTTAAGAAGGGGAGGGGGTCTCGGCCTCTGCGACCCAAGAGGTCTCGGCCTCTTTTAAGAAGGGGAGGGGTTCTCGGCCGCTGCGACCCAAGAGGTCTCGGCTACTTATAAGAAGGGGAGGGGGTCTCGGCCGCTGCGATCCAAGAGGTCTCGGCTGATTTTAAGAATGGGAGGGGATCTCGGCCGCTGCGACCCAAGAGGTCTCGGCCGCTTTTAAGAAGGGGAGGGGGTCTCGGCCGCTGCGACCCAAGAGGTCTAGGCCGCTTTAAAGATGGAGAGGGGTTCTCGGCCGCTGTGACCCAAGAGGTCTCGGCCGCTTTTAAGAAAGGGAGGGGATCTTGGCCGCTGCGACCCAAGAGGTCTCGGCTACTTTTAAGAAGGGGAGGGGGTCTTGGCCGCAGCGACCCAAGAGGTCTCGGCCGCATTTAGGAAGGGAAGAAGGTCTTGGCCGCTGCGACCCAATAGGTATCGGCCGCTTTTAAGAATAGTTGACCCTCTCCCCTTCTTAACAGGGGCTGAGAACTCTTGGTTTGCAGCGGTGGAGACGCCCTCCACATTAGGGGGAGGGGGTCTCGGCCGCTGCGATCCAAGAGGTCTCGGCCGCTTTTAAGAAGGGGAGGGGGTCTCGGCCGCTGCGACCCAAGAGGTCTCGGCCGCTTTTAAGAAGGGGAGGGGGTCTCGGCCGCTGCGACCCAAGAGTCTCGGCCGCTTTAAGAAGGGGAGGGGTTCTCGGCCGCTGCGACCCAAGAGGTCTCGGCCGCTTTTAAGAAAGGGAGGGGATCTTGGCCGCTGCGACCAAAGAGGTCTCGGCCACTTTTATGAAGGGGAGGGGTTCTCGGCCGCTGCGACCCAAGAGGTCTCGGCCGCTTTTAAGAAGAGGAGGGAGTCTTGGCCGCTGCGACCTTAGAGGTCTTGGCCGCATTTAGGAAGGGAAGAAGGTCTCGGCCGCTGCGACCCAAGAGGTCTCGGCCGCTTTTAAGAATGGTTGACCCTCTCCCCTTCTTAACAGGGGCCGAGACCTCTTGGTTTGCAGCGGTGGAGACGCCCTCCACATGAGAGGGAGGGGGTCTCGGCCGCTGCGACCCAAGAGGTCTCGGCTATTTATAAGAAGGGAAGGGGGTCTCAGCCGCTGCGATCCAAGAGGTCTCGGCCGCTTTTAAGAAGGGGAGGGGGTCTCGGCCGCTGCGACCCAAGAGGTCTCGGCTGCTTTTAAGAAGCGGAGGGGGTCTCGGCCGCTGCGACCCAAGAGGTCTCGGCCGCTTTTAAGAAGGGGAGGGGGTCTCGGCCGCTGCGACCCAAGAGGTCTCGGCCGCTTTTAAGAAGGGGAGGGGTTCTCGGCCGCTGCGACCCAAGAGGTCTCGGCCGCTTTTAAGAAAGGGAGGGGATCTTGGCCGCTGCGACCCAAGAGGTCTCGGCTGATTTTATGAAGGGGAGGGGGTCTCGGCCGCTGCGACCCAAGAGGTCTCGGCCGCTTTTAAGAAGGGGAGGGGGTCTCGGCCGCTGCGACCCAAGAGGTCTCGGTCGCTTTTAAGAAAGGGAGGGGATCTTGGCCGCTGCGACCCAAGAGGTTTCGGCCGCTTTTAAGAAGAGGAGGGGGTCTTGGCCGCTGCGACATAAGAGGTCTCGGCCGCATTTAAGAAGGGAAGAAGGTCTCAACCGCTGCGACCCAAGAGGTCTCGGCTACTTTTAAGAAGTAGAGGGGGTCTCAGCCGCTGCGACCCAAGAAGTCTCGGCCGCTTTTAATAAGAGGAGGGGGTCTTGGCCGCTGCGACCCAAGAGGTCTCGGCCGCATTTAAGAAGGGAAGAAGGTCTCGGCCGCTGCTACCCAAGAGGTCTCGGCTGCTTTTAAGAAGGGGAGGGGGTCTTGGCCGCTGCGACCCAAGAGGTCTCGGCCACTTTTAAGAAGGGGAGGGGGTCTCGGCCGCTGCGACCCAAGAGGTCTCGGCTGCTTTTAAGAAGGGGAGGGGTTCTCGGCCGCTGCGACCCAAGAAGTCTAGGCCGCTTTTAAGAAAGGGAGGGCATCTTGGCCGCTGCGACCCAAGAGGTCTCGGCCACTTTTATGAAGGGGAGGGGTTCTCGGCTGCTGCGACCCAAGAGGTCTCGGCCGCTTTTACGAAGAGGAGGGGGTCTTGGCCGCTGCGACCCGAGAGGTCTCGGCCGCATTTAAGAAGGGAAGAAGGTCTCGGCCGCTGCTACCCAAGAGGTCTCGGCTACTTTTAAGAAGGGGAGGGAGTCTTGGACGCTGCGACCCAAGAGGTCTCGTTCGCTTTTAAGAAGGGGAGGGGTCTTGGCCGCTGCGACCCAAGAGGTCTCGGCTGCTTTTAAGAAGGGGAGGGGTTCTCGGCCGCTGCGACCCAAGAAGTCTAGGCCGCTTTTAAGAAAGGGAGGGCATCTTGGCCGCTGCGACCCAAGAGGTCTCGGCCACTTTTATGAAGGGGAGGGGTTCTCGGCCGCTGCGACCCAAGAGGTCTCGGCCGCTTTTAAGAAGAGGAGGGGGTCTTGGCCGCTGCGACCCAAGAGGTCTCGGCCGCATTTAAGAAGGGAAGAAGGTCTCGGCCGCTGCGACCCAAGAGGTCTCGGCTACTTTTAAGAAGGGTAGGGGGTCTCGATCGCTGCGACCCAAGAGGTCTCGGCCGCTTTTAAGAAGAGGAGGGGGTCTCGGCCACTTTTATGAAGGGGAGGGGTTCTCTGCCGCTGCGACCCAAGAGGTCTCGGCCGCTTTTAAGAAAGGTTGACCCTCTCCCCTTCTTAACAGTGTCCGAGATCTCTTGGTTTGCAGCGGTGGAGACGCCCTCCTCATGAGGGGGAGGGGGTCTCGGTCGATGCGACACAAGAGGTCTCAGGCTACTTATAAGAAGGGGAGGGGGTCTCGGACGCTGCGACCCAAGAGGTCTCGGCCGCTTTTAAGAAGGGGAGGGGTTCTCGGCCTCTGCAACCCAAGAGGTCTCGGCCTCTTTTAAGAAGGGGAGGGGTTCTCGGCCGCTGCGACCCAAGAGGTCTCGGCCGCTTTTAAGAAAGGGAGGGGATCTTGGCCGCTGCGACCCAAGAGGTCTCGGCCACTTTTATGAAGGGGAGGGGGTCTCGGCCACTTTTATGAAGGGGAGGGGTTCTCGGCCGCTGCGACCCAAGAGGTCTCGGCCGCTTTTAAGAAAGGGAGGGGATCTTGGCCGCTGCGACCCAAGAGGTCTCGGCCACTTTTATGAAGGGGAGGGGTTCTCGGCCGCTGTGACCCAAGAGGTCTCGGCCACTTTTAAGAAGAGGAGGGGGTCTTGGCCGCTGCGACCCAAGAGGTCTCGGCCGCATTTAAGAAGGGAAGAAGGTCTCGGCCGCTGTGACCCAAGAGGTCTCGGCTACTTTTAAGAAGGGGAGGGGGTTTCGGCCGCTGCAACCCAAGAGGTCTCGGCCGCTTTTAAGAAGAGGAGGGGGTCTTGGCCGCTGCGACCCAAGAGGTCTCGGCCGCATTTAAGAAGGGAAGAAGTTTTCGGCCGCTGCGACCCAAGAGGTCTCGGCTACTTTTAAGAAGGGGAGGGGGTCTCGGCCACTTTTATGAAGGGGAGGGGTTCTCGGCCGCTGCGACGCAAGAGGTCTCGGCCGCCTTTAAGAATGGTTGACCCTCTCCCCTTCTTAACAGGGGCCGAAATCTCTTGGTTTGCAGCGGTGGAGACGCCCTCCCCATGAGGGGGAGGGGGTCTCGGCCGCTGCGACCCAAGAGGTCTCGGCTACTTATAAGAAGGGGAGGGGGTCTCGGTCGCTGCGACCCAAGAGGTCTCGGCCGCTTTTAAGAAGGGGAGGGGGTCTCGGCCGCTGCGACTCAAGAGGTCTCGGCCGCTTTTAAGAAGGGGAGGGGTTCTCGGCCGCTGCGACCCAAGAGGTCTCGGCCGCTTTTAAGAAGAGGAGGGGATCTTGGCCGCTGCGACTTAAGAGGTCTTGGCCGCATATAAGAAGGGAAGAAGGTCTCGGCCGCTGCTACCCAAGAGGTCTCGGCTACTTTTAAGAAGGGGAGGGGGTCTTAGCCGCTACGACCCAATAGGTCTCGGCCGCTTTTAAGAAGGGGAGGGGGTCTTGGCCGCTGCGACTCAAGAGGTCTCGGCTGCTTATAAGAATGGTTGACCCCCTCCCCTTCTTAAAAAGGGCTGAGACCTCTTGGTTTGCAGCGGTGGAGACGCCCTCCCCACGAAGTGGGAGGGGGTCTCGGCCGCTGCGACCCAAGAAGTCTCGGCCGCTATTGAGAAAGGGAGGGGGTCTCGGCCGCTTTTAAGAAGGGGAAGGGGTCTCGGCCGCTGCGACCCAAGAGGTCTCGGCTACTTATAAGAAGGCTAGGGGGTCTCGGCCGCTGCGACCCAAGAGGTCTCGGCCGCTTTTAAGAAGGGGAGGGGGTCTCGGCTGCTGCGACCCAAGAGGTCTCGGCCGCTTTTAAGAAGGGGTTCTCGGCCGCTGCGACCCAAGAGGTCTCGGCCGCTTTAAAGAAAGGGAGGTGATCTTGGCCGCTGCGACCCAAGAGGTCTCGGCCGCTTTAAAGAAGGGGAGGGGTTCTCGGCCGCTGCGACCCAAGAGGTCTCGGCCGCTTTTAAGATGGAGAGGGGATCTTGGCCGCTGCGACTTAAGAGGTCTTGGCCGCATTTAAGAAGGGAAGAAGGTCTCGGCCGCTGCTACCCAAGAGGTCTCGGCTACTTTTAAGAAGGGGAGGGGTTCTCGGGCGCTGCGACCCAAGAGGTCTCGGCCGCTTTTACGAAGAGGAGGGGGTCTTGGCCGCTGCGACCCAAGAGGTCTCGGCCGCTTTTAAGAAGGGGAGGGGTTCTCGGCCGCTGCGACCCAAGAGGTCTCGGCCGCTTTTAAGAATGGTTGACCCTCTCCCCTTCTTAACAGGGGCCGAGACCTCTTGGTTTGCAGCGGTGGAGACGCCCTCCCCATGAGGGGGAGGGGGTCTCGGCCGCTGCGACCCAAGAGGTCTCGGCTACTTATAAGAAGGGGAGGGGGTCTCGGCCGCTGAGACCCAAGAGGTCTCGGCCGCTTTTAAGAAGGGGAGGGGGTCTCGGCCGCTGCGACCCAAGAGGTCTCGGCCGCTTTTAAGAAGGGGTTCTCGGCCGCTGCGACCCAAGAGGTCTCGGCCTCTTTAAAGAAAGGGAGGGGATCTTGGCCGCTGCGACCCAAGAGGTCTCGGCCACTTTTATGAAGGGGAGGGGTTCTCGGCCGCTGCGACCCAAGAGGTCTCGGCCGCTTTTAAGAAGGGGAGGGGGTCTCAGCCGCTGCGACCCAAGAGGTCTCGGCTACTTATAAGAAGGGGAGGGGGTCTCGGCCGCTGCGACCCAAGAGGTCTCGGCCACTTTTATGAAGGGGAGGGGTTCTTGGCCGCTGCGACCCAAGAGGTCTCGGCCGCTTTTAAGAAGAGGAGGGGGTCTTGGCCGCTGCGACTTATGAGGTCTCGGCCGCATTTAAGAAGGGAAAAAGGTCTCGGCCGCTGCTACCCAAGAGGTCTCGGCTACTTTTAAGAAGGGGAGGGGGTCTTTAAGAATGGTTGACCCTCTCCCCTTCTTAACAGGGGCCGAAATCTCTTGGTTTGCAGCGGTGGAGACGCCCTCCCCATGAGGGGGAGGGGGTCTCGGCCGCTGCGACCCAAGAGGTCTCGGCTACTTATAAGAAGGGGAGGGGGTCTCGGCCGCTGCGACCCAAGAGGTCTCGGCCGCTTTTAAGAAGGGGAGGGGGTCTCGGCCGCTGCGACTCAAGAGGTCTCGGCCGCTTTTAAGAAGGGGAGGGGCTCTCGGCCGCTGCGACCCAAGAGGTCTCGGCCGCTTTTAAGAAGAGGAGGGGATCTTGGCCGCTGCGACTTAAGAGGTCTTGGCCGCATTTAAGAAGGGAAGAAGGTCTCGGCCGCTGCTACCCAAGAGGTCTCGGCTACTTTTAAGAAGGGGAGGGGGTCTTAGCCGCTACGACCCAATAGGTCTCGGCTGCTTTTAAGAAGGGGAGGGGGTCTTGGCCGCTGCGACCCAAGAGGTCTCGGCTGCTTATAAGAATGGTTGACCCCCTCCCCTTCTTAAAAAGGGCTGAGACCTCTTGGTTTGCAGCGGTGGAGACGCCCTCCCCACGAAGTGGGAGGGGGTCTCGGCCGCTGCGACCCAAGAAGTCTCGGCCGCTATTGAGAAAGGGAGGGGGTCTCGGCCGCTTTTAAGAAGGGGAGGGGGTCTTGGCCGCTGCGACCCAAGAGGTCTCGGCTACTTATAAGAAGGGGTGGGGGTCTCGGCCGCTGCGACCCAAGAGGTCTCGGCCGCTTTTAAGAAGGGGAGGGGGTCTCGGCTGCTGCGACCCAAGAGGTCTCGGCCGCTTTTAAGAAGGGGTTCTCGGCCGCTGCGACCCAAGAGGTCTCGGCCGCTTTAAAGAAAGGGAGGGGATCTTGGCCGCTGCGACCCAAGAGGTCTCGGCCGCTTTAAAGAAGGGGAGGGGTTCTCGGCCGCTGCGACCCAAGAGGTCTCGGCCGCTTTTAAGAAAGGGAGGGGATCTTGGCCGCTGCGACTTAAGAGGTCTTGGCCGCATTTAAGAAGGGAAGAAGGTCTCGGCCGCTGCTACCCAAGAGGTCTCGGCTACTTTTAAGAAGGGGAGGGGTTCTCGGGCGCTGCGACCCAAGAGGTCTCGGCCGCTTTTACGAAGAGGAGGGGGTCTTGGCCGCTGCGACCCAAGAGGTCTCGGCCGCTTTTAAGAAGGGGAGGGGTTCTCGGCCGTTGCGACCCAAGAGGTCTCGGCCGCTTTTAAGAATGGTTGACCCTCTCCCCTTCTTAACAGGGGCCGAGACCTCTTGGTTTGCAGCGGTGGAGACGCCCTCCCCATGAGGGGGAGGGGGTCTCGGCCGCTGCGACCCAAGAGGTCTCGGCTACTTATAAGAAGGGGAGGGGGTCTCGGCCGCTGAGACCCAAGAGGTCTCGGCCGCTTTTAAGAAGGGGAGGGGGTCTCGGCCGCTGCGACCCAAGAGGTCTCGGCCGCTTTTAAGAAGGGGTTCTCGGCCGCTGCGACCCAAGAGGTCTCGGCCTCTTTAAAGAAAGGGAGGGGATCTTGGCCGCTGCGACCCAAGAGGTCTCGGCCACTTTTATGAAGGGGAGGGGTTCTCGGCCGCTGCGACCCAAGAGGTCTCGGCCGCTTTTAAGAAGGGGAGGGGGTCTCAGCCGCTGCGACCCAAGAGGTCTCGGCTACTTATAAGAAGGGGAGGGGGTGTTGGCCGCTGCGACCCAAGAGGTCTCGGCCGCTTTTAAGAAGGGGAGGGGGTCTCGGCCGCTGCGACCCAAGAGGTCTCGGCCACTTTTATGAAGGGGAGGGGTTCTTGGCCGCTGCGACCCAAGAGGTCTCGGCCGCTTTTAAGAAGAGGAGGGGGTCTTGGCTGCTGCGACTTATGAGGTCTCGGCCGCATTTAAGAAGGGAAAAAGGTCTCGGCCGCTGCTACCCAAGAGGTCTTGGCTACTTTTAAGAAGGGGAGGGGGTCTTAGCCGCTGCGACCCAAGAGGTCTCGGCCGCTTTTAAGAAGGGGAGGGGGTCTTGGCCGCTGCGACCCAAGAGGTCTCGGCTGCTTTTAAGAATGGTTGACCCCCTCCCCTTCTTAAAAAGGGCTGAGACCTCTTGGTTTGCAGCGGTGGAGACGCCCTCCCCACGAAGTGGGAGGGGGTCTCAGCCGCTGCGACCCAAGAAGTCTCGGCCGCTATTGAGAAAGGGAGGGGTTCTCGGCCGCTGCGACCCAAGAGGTCTCGGCCGCTTTTAAGAAGGGGAGGGGTTCTCGGCCGCTGCGACCCAAGAGGTCTCGGCCGCTTTTAAGAATGGTTGACCCTCTCCCCTTCTTAACAGGGGCCGAGACCTCTTGGTTTGCAGCGATGGAGACGCCCTCCCCATGAGGGGGAGGGGGTCTCGGCCGCTGCGACCCAAGAGGTCTCGGCTACTTATAAGAAGGGGAGGGGGTCTCGGCCGCTGAGACCCAAGAGGTCTCGGCCGCTTTTAAGAAGGGGAGGGGGGTCTCGGCCGCTGCGACCCAAGAGGTCTCGGCCGCTTTTAAGAAGGGGTTCTCGGCCGCTGCGACCCAAGAGGTCTCGGCCTCTTTAAAGAAAGGGAGGGGATCTTGGCCGCTGCAACCCAAGAGGTCTCGGCCACTTTTATGAAGGGGAGGGGTTCTCGGCCGCTGCGACCCAAGAGGTCTCGGCCGCTTTTAAGAAGGGGAGGGGGTCTCGGCCGCTGCGACCCAAGAGGTCTCGGCCACTTATAAGAAGGGGAGGGGGTCTCGGCCGCTGCGACCCAAGAGGTCTCGGCCGCTTTTAAGAAGGGGAGGGGGTCTCGGTCGCTGCGACCAAGAGGTCTCGGCCGATTTTAAGAAGGGGAGGGGTTCTCGGCCGCTGCGACCCAAGAGGTCTCGGCCGCTTTAAAGAAAGGGAGGGGATCTTGGCCGCTGCGACCCAAGAGGTCTCGGCCACTTTTATGAAGGGGAGGGGTTCTCGGCCGCTGCGACCCAAGAGGTCTCAGCCGCTTTTAAGAATGGTTGATCCTCTCCCCTTCTTAACAGGGGCCGAGATCTCTTGGTTTGCAGCGGTGGAGACGCCCTCCCCATGAGGGGGAGGGGGTCTCGGCCGCTGCGACCCAAGAGGTCTCAGCTACTTATAAGAAGGGGAGGGGGTCTCGGCCGCTGCGATCCAAGAGGTCTTGGCTGATTTTAAGAAGGGGAGCGGGTCTCAGGCGCTGCGACCCAAGACGTCTCGGCCGCTTTTAAGAAGGGGAGGGGTTCTCGGCCGCTGCGACCCAAGAGGTCTCGGCCGCTTTAAAGAAAGGGAGGGGATCTTGGCCGCTGCGACCCAAGAGGTCTCGGACACTTTTATGAAGGGGAGGGGTTCTCGGTCGCTGCGACCCAAGAGGTCTCAGCCGCTTTTAAGAATGGTTGACCCTCTTCCCTTCTTAACAGGGGCCGAGATCTCTTGGTTTGCAGCGGTGGAAACTCCCTCCCCATGAGGGGGAGGGGGTCTCGGCCGCTGCGACCCAAGAGGTCTCGGCTACTTATAAGAAGGGGAGGGGGTCTCGGCCGCTGCGACCCAAGAGGTCTTGGCTGATTTTAAGAAGGGGAGGGGGTCTCAGGCGCTGCGACCCAAGACGTCTCGGCCGCTTTTAAGAAGGGGAGGGGTTCTCGGCCGCTGCGATCCAAGAGGTCTCGGACGCTTTTAAGAAAGGGAGGGGATCTTGGCCGCTGCGACCCAAGAGGTCTCGGCCACTTTTTTGAAGGGGAGGGGTTCTCGGCCGCTGCGACCCGAGAGGTCTCGGCCGCTTTTAAGAAGAGGAGGGGGTCTTGGCCGCTGCGACCCAAGAGGTCTCTGCCGCATTTAAGAAGGGAAGAAGGTCTCGGCCGCTGCGACCCAAGAGGTCTCGGCTACTTTTAAGAAGGGGAGGGGGTCTCGGCCGCTGCGACCCAAGAGGTCTCGGCCGCTTTTAAGAAGGGGAGGGGGTCTTGGCCGCTGCGACCCAAGAGGTCTCGGCCGCTTTTAAGAAGGGAAGGTGGTCTCGGCCACTTTTATGAAGGGGAGGGGTTCCCGGCCGCTGCGACCCAAGAGGTCTCGGCCGCTTTTAAGAATGGTTGACCCTCTCCCCTTCTTAACAGGGACCGAGATCTCTTGGTTTGCAGCGGTGGAGACGCCCTCCCCATGAGGGGGAGGGGGTCTCGGCCGCTGCGACCCAAGAGGTCTCGGCTACTTATAAGAAGGGGAGGGGGTCTCGGCCGCTGCGACCCAAGAGGTCTTGGCCGCTTTTAAGAAGGGAAGGGGGTCTCGGCCGCTGCGACCCAAGAGGTCTCGGCCGCTTTAAAGATGGAGAGGGGTTCTCGGCCGCTGCGACCCAAGAGGTCTCGGCCGCTTTTAAGAAAGGGAGGGGATCTTGGCCGCTGCGACCCAAGAGGTCTCGGCTACTTTTAAGAAGGGGAGGGGGTCTTGGACGCTGCGACCCAAGAGGTCTCGGCCGCATTTAGGAAGGGAAGAAGGTCTCGGCCGCTGCGACCCAATAGGTATCGGCCGCTTTTAAGAATGGTTGACCCTCTCCCCTTCTTAACAGGGGCCGAGACCTCTTTGTTTGCAGCGGTGGAGGCGCCCTCCACATGAGGGGGAGGGGGTCTCGGCCGCTGCGATCTTAGAGGTCTCGGCCGCTTTTAAGAAGGGGAGGGGGTCTCGGCCGCTGCGACCCAAGAGGTCTCGGCCGCTTTTAAGAAGGGGAGGGGGTCTCGACCGCTGCGACCCAAGAGTCTCGGCCGCTTTAAGAAGGGGAGGGGTTCTCGGCCGCTGCGACCCAAGAGGTCTCGGCCGCTTTTAAGAAGAGGAGGGGGTCTTGGCCGCTGCGACCTTAGAGGTCTTGGCCGCTGCGACCTTAGAGGTCTTGGCCGCATTTAGGAAGGGAAGAAGGTCTCGGCCGCTGCGACCCAAGAGGTCTCGGCCGCTTTTAAGAATGGTTGACCCTCTCCCCTTCTTAACAGGGGCCGAGACCTCTTGGTTTGCAGTGCTGGAGACGCCCTCCACATGAGGGGGAGGGGGTCTTGGCCGCTGCGACCCAAGAGGTCTCGGCTATTTATAAGAAGGGAAGGGGGTCTCGGCCGCTGCGATCCAAGAGGTCTCGGCCGCTTTTAAGAAGGGGAGGGGGTCTCGGCCGCTGCGACCCAAGAGGTCTCGGCTGCTTTTAAGAAGCGACGGGGGTCTCGGCCGCTGTGACCCAAGAGGTCTCGGCCGCTTTTAAGAAGGGGAGGGGGTCTCGGCCGCTGCGACCCAAGAGGTCTCGGCCACTTTTATGAAGGGGAGAGGTTCTCGGCCGCTGCGACCCAAGAGGTCTCGGCCTCTTTTAAGAATGGTTGACCCTCTCCCCTTCTTAACAGGGGCCGAGATCTCTTGGTTTGCAGCGGTGGAGACGCCCTCCCCATGAGGGGGAGGGGGTCTCGGCCGCTGCGACCCAAGAGGTCTCGGCTACTTATAAGAAGGGGAGGGGGTCTCGGCCGCTGCGATCCAAGAGGTCTCAGCTGATTTTAAGAAGGGGAGGGGGTCTCGGCCGCTGCGACCCAAGAGGTCTCGGCCGCTTTTAAGAAGGGGAGGGGGGTCTCGGCTGCTGCGACCCAAGAGGTCTCGGCCGCTTTTAAGAAGGTGAGGGGTTCTCGGCCACTGCGACCCAAGAGGTCTCGGTCGCTTTTAAGAAAGGGAGGGGATCTTGGCCGCTGCGACCCAAGAGGTCTCGGCCGCTTTTAAGAAGAGGAGGGGGTCTTGGCCGCTGCGACCCAAGAGGTCTCGGCCGCATTTAAGAAGGGAAGAAGGTCTCGGCCGCTGCGACCCAAGAGGTCTCGGCTGCTTTTAAGAAGGGGAGGGGGTCTTGGCCGCTGCGACCCAAGAGGTCTCGGCCGCTTTTAAGAAGGGGAGGGGATCTCTGCCGCTGCGACCCAAGAGGTCTCGGCCACTTTTATGAAGGGGAGGGTTCTCGGCCGCTGCGACCCAAGAGGTCTCGGCCGCTTTTAAGAAGAGGAGGGGGGTCTTGGCCGCTGCGACCCAAGAGGTCTCGGCCGCATTTAAGAAGGGAAGAAGGTCTCGGCCGCTGCGACCCAAGAGGTCTCGGCTACTTTTAAGAAGGGGAGGGGGTCTCGACCGCTGCGACCCAAGAGGTCTCGGCCGCTTTTAAGAAGAGGAGGGGGTCTCGGCCACTTTTATGAAGGGGAGGGGTTCTCTGCCGCTGCGACCCAAGAGGTCTCGGCCGCTTTTAAGAAAGGTTGACCCTCTCCCCTTCTTAACAGTGTCCGAGATCTCTTGGTTTGCAGCGGTGGAGACGCCCTCCTCATGAGGGGGAGGGGGTCTCGGCCGATGCGACACAAGAGGTCTCAGGCTACTTATAAGAAGGGGAGGGGGTCTCGGACGCTGCGACCCAAGAGGTCTCGGCCGCTTTTAAGAAGGGGAGGGGGTCTCGGCATCTGCGACCCAAGAGGTCTCGGCCTCTTTTAAGAAGGGGAGGGGGTCTCGGCCGCTGCGATCCAAGAGGTCTCGGCTGATTTTAAGAATGGGAGGGGATCTCGGCCGCTGCGACCCAAGAGGTCTCGGCCGCTTTTAAGAAGGGGAGGGGGTCTCGGCCGCTGCAACCCAAGAGGTCTCGGCCGCTTTAAAGATGGAGAGGGGTTCTCGGCCGCTGTGACCCAAGAGGTCTCGGCCGCTTTTAAGAAAGGGAGGGGATCTTGGCCGCTGCGACCCAAGAGGTCTCGGCTACTTTTAAGAAGGGGAGGGGGTCTTGGCCGCTGCGACCCAACAGGTCTCGGCCGCATTTAGGAAGGGAAGAAGGTCTTGGCCGCTGCGACCCAATAGGTATCGGTCGCTTTTAAGAATAGTTGACCCTCTCCCCTTCTTAACAGGGGCCGAGACCTCTTGGTTTGCAGCGGTGGAGACGCCTTCCACATTAGGGGGAGGGGGTCTCGGCCGCTGCGATCCAAGAGGTCTCGGCCGCTTTTAAGAAGGGGAGGGGGTCTCGGCCGCTGCGACCCAAGAGGTCTCGGCCGCTTTTAAGAAGGGGAGGGGGTCTCGGCCGCTGCGACCCAAGAGTCTCGGCCGCTTTAAGAAGGGGAGGGGTTCTCGGCCGCTGCGACCCAAGAGGTCTCGGCCGCTTTTAAGAAAGGGAGGGGATCTTGGCCGCTGCGACCAAAGAGGTCTCGGCCACTTTTATTAAGGGGAGGGGTTCTCGGCCGCTGCGACCCAAGAGGTCTCGGCCGCTTTTAAGAAGAGGAGGGAGTCTTGGCCGCTGCGACCTTAGAGGTCTTGGCCGCATTTAGGAAGGGAAGAAGGTCTCGGCCGCTGCGACCCAAGAGGTCTCGGCCGCTTTTAAGAATGGTTGACCCTCTCCCCTTCTTAACAGGGGCCGAGACCTCTTGGTTTGCAGCGGTGGAGACGCCCTCCCCATGAGGGGGAGGGGGTCTCGGCCGCTGCGACCCAAGAGGTCTCGGCTACTTATAAGAAGGGGAGGGGGTCTCGGCCGCTGAGACCCAAGAGGTCTCGGCTACTTATAAGAAGGGGAGGGGGTCTCGGCCGCTGCGATCCAAGAGGTCTCGGCCGCTTTTAAGAAGGGGAGGGGGTCTCGGCCGCTGCGACCCAAGAGGTCTCGGCTGCTTTTAAGAAGCGGAGGGGGTCTCGGCCGCTGCGACCCAAGAGGTCTCGGCCGCTTTTAAGAAGGGGAGGGGGTCTCGGCCGCTGCGACCCAAGAGGTCTCGGCCGCTTTTAAGAAGGGGAGGGGTTCTCGGCCGCTGCGACCCAAGAGGTCTCGGCCGCTTTTAAGAAAGGGAGGGGATCTTGGCCGCTGCGACCCAAGAGGTCTCGGCCACTTTTATGAAGGGGAGGGGTTCTCGGCCGCTGCGACCCAAGAGGTCTCGGCCACTTTTAAGAAGAGGAGGGGGTCTTGGCCTCTGCGACCCAAGAGGTCTCGGCCGCATTTAAGAAGGGAAGAAGGTCTCGGCCGCTGTGACCCAAGAGGTCTCGGCTACTTTTAAGAAGGGGAGGGGGTCTTGGCCGCTGCGACCCAAGAGGTCTCGGCCGCATTTAAGAAGGGAAGAAGTTTTCGGCCGCTGCGACCCAAGAGGTCTCGGCTACTTTTAAGAAGGGGAGGGGGTCTCGGCCACTTTTATGAAGGGGAGGGGTTCTCGGCCGCTGCGACCCAAGAGGTCTCGGCCGCCTTTAAGAATGGTTGACCCTCTCCCCTTCTTAACAGGGGCCGAAATCTCTTGGTTTGCAGCGGTGGAGACGCCCTCCCCATGAGGGGGAGGGGGTCTCGGCCGCTGCGACCCAAGAGGTCTCGGCTACTTATAAGAAGGGGAGGGGGTCTCGGCCGCTGCGACCCAAGAGGTCTCGGCCGCTTTTAAGAATGGGAGGGGGTCTCGGCCGCTGCGACTCAAGAGGTCTCGGCCGCTTTTAAGAAGGGGAGGGGTTCTCGGCCGCTGCGACCCAAGAGGTCTCGGCCGCTTTTAAGAAGAGGAGGGGATCTTGGCCGCTGCGACTTAAGAGGTCTTGGCCGCATTTAAGAAGGGAAGAAGGTCTCGGCCGCTGCTACCCAAGAGGTCTCGGCTACTTTTAAGAAGGGGAGGGGGGTCTTAGCCGCTACAACCCAATAGGTCTCGGCCGCTTTTAAGAAGGGGAGGGGGTCTTGGCCGCTGCGACCCAAGAGGTCTCGGCTGCTTATAAGAATGGTTGACCCCCTCCCCTTCTTAAAAAGGGCTGAGACCTCTTGATTTGCAGCGGTGGAGACGCCCTCCCCACGAAGTGGGAGGGGGTCTCGGCCGCTGCGACCCAAGAAGTCTCGGCCGCTATTGAGAAAGGGAGGGGGTCTCGGCCGCTTTTAAGAAGGGGAGGGGGTCTCGGCCGCTGCGACCCAAGAGGTCTCGGCTACTTATAAGAAGGGGAGGGGGTCTCGGCCGCTGCGACCCAAGAGGTCTCGGCCGCTTTTAAGAAAGGGAGGGGATCTTGGCCGCTGCGACCAAAGAGGTCTCGGCCACTTTTATGAAGGGGAGGGGTTCTCAGCCGCTGCGACCCAAGAGGTCTCGGCCGCTTTTAAGAAGAGGAGGGAGTCTTGGCCGCTGCGACCTTAGAGGTCTTGGCCGCATTTAGGAAGGGAAGAAGGTCTCGGCCGCTGCGACCCAAGAGGTCTCGGCCGCTTTTAAGAATGGTTGACCCTCTCCCCTTCTTAACAGGGGCCGAGACCTCTTGGTTTGCAGCGGTGGAGACGCCCTCCCCATGAGGGGGAGGGGGTCTCGGCCGCTGCGACCCAAGAGGTCTCGGCTACTTATAAGAAGGGGAGGGGGTCTCGGCCGCTGAGACCCAAGAGGTCTCGGCTGCTTTTAAGAAGGGGAGGGGGGTCTCGGCCGCTGCGACCCAAGAGGTCTCGGCTGCTTTTAAGAAGCGGAGGGGGTCTCGGCCGCTGCGACCCAAGAGGTCTCGGCCGCTTTTAAGAAGGGGAGGGGGTCTCGGCCGCTGCGACCCAAGAGGTCTCGGCCGCTTTTAAGAAGGGGAGGGGTTCTCGGCCGCTGCGACCCAAGAGGTCTCGGCCGCTTTTAAGAAAGGGAGGGGATCTCGGCCGCTGCGACCCAAGAGGTCTCGGCCACTTTTATGAAGGGGAGGGGTTCTCGGCCGCTGCGACCCAAGAGGTCTCGGCCGCTTTTAAGAAAGGGAGGGGATCTTGGCCGCTGCGACTTAAGAGGTCTTGGCCGCATTTAAGAAGGGAAGAAGGTCTCGGCCGCTGCTACCCAAGAGGTCTCGGCTACTTTTAAGAAGGGGAGGGGTTCTCGGGCGCTGCGACCCAAGAGGTCTCGGCCGCTTTTACGAAGAGGAGGGGGTCTTGGCCGCTGCGACCCAAGAGGTCTCGGCCGCTTTTAAGAAGGGGAGGGGTTCTCGGCCGCTGCGACCCAAGAGGTCTCGGCCGCTTTTAAGAATGGTTGACCCTCTCCCCTTCTTAACAGGGGCCGAGACCTCTTGGTTTGCAGCGAAGGAGACGCCCTCCCCATGAGGGGGAGGGGGTCTCGGCCGCTGCGACCCAAGAGGTCTCGGCTACTTATAAGAAGGGGAGGGGGTCTCGGCCGCTGAGACCCAAGAGGTCTCGGCCGCTTTTAAGAAGGGGAGGGGGTCTCGGCCGCTGCGACCCAAGAGGTCTCGGCCGCTTTTAAGAAGGGGTTCTCGGCCGCTGCGACCCAAGAGGTCTTGGCCTCTTTAAAGAAAGGGAGGGGATGTTAGCCGCTGCGACCCAAGAGGTCTCAGCTACTTTTATGAAGGGGAGGGGTTCTCGGCCGCTGCGACCCAAGAGATCTCGGCCGCTTTTAAGAAGGGGAGGGGGGTCTCAGCCGCTGCGACCCAAGAGGTCTCGGCTACTTATAAGAAGGGGAGGGGGTCTCGGCCGCTGCGACCCAAGAGGTCTCGGCCGCTTTTAAGAAGGGGAGGGGGTCTCGGCCGCTGCGACCCAAGAGGTCTCGGCCACTTTTATGTAGGGGAGGGGTTCTTGGCCGCTGCGACCCAAGAGGTCTCGGCCGCTTTTAAGAAGAGGAGGGGGTCTTGGCCGCTGCGACTTATGAGGTCTCGGCCGCATTTAAGAAGGGAAAAAGGTCTCGGCCGCTGCTACCCAAGAGGTCTCGGCTACTTTTAAGAAGGGGAGGGGGTCTTAGCCGCTAAGACCCAAGAGGTCTCGGCCGCTTTTAAGAAGGGGAGGGGGTCTTGGCCGCTGCGATCCAAGAGGTCTCGGCTGCTTTTAAGAATGGTTGACCCCCTCCCCTTCTTAAAAAGGGCTGAGACCTCTTGGTTTGCAGCGGTGGAGACACCCTCCCCACGAAGTGGGAGGGGGTCTCAGCCGCTGCGACCCAAGAAGTCTCGGCCGCTATTGAGAAAGGGAGGGGTTCTCGGCCGCTGCGACCCAAGAGGTCTCGGCCGCTTTTAAGAAGGGGAGGGGTTCTCGGCCGCTGCGACCCAAGAGGTCTCGGCCGCTTTTAAGAATGGTTGACCCTCTCCCCTTCTTAACAGGGGCCGAGACCTCTTGGTTTGCAGCGGTGGAGACGCCCTCCCCATGAGGGGGAGGGGGTCTCGGCCGCTGCGACCCAAGAGGTCTCGGCTACTTATAAGAAGGGGAGGGGGTCTCGGCCGCTGAGACCCAAGAGGTCTTGGCCGCTTTTAAGAAGGGGAGGGGGTCTCGGCCGCTGCGACCCAAGAGGTCTCGGCCGCTTTTAAGAAGGGGTTCTCAGCCGCTGCGACCCAAGAGGTCTCGGCCTCTTTAAAGAAAGGGAGGGGATCTTGGCCGCTGCAACCCAAGAGGTCTCGGCCACTTTTATGAAGGGGAGGGGTTCTCGGCCGCTGCGACCCAAGAGGTCTCGGCCGCTTTTAAGAAGGGGAGGGGGTCTCGGCCGCTGCGACCCAAGAGGTCTCGGCCACTTATAAGAAGGGGAGAGGGTCTCGGCCGCTGCGACCCAAGAGGTCTCGGCCGCTTTTAAGAAGGGGAGGGGGTCACGGCCGCTGCGACCAAGAGGTCTCGGCAGATTTTAAGAAGGGGAGGGGTTCTCGGCCGCTGCGACCCAAGAGGTCTCGGCCGCTTTAAAGAAAGGGAGGGGATCTTGGCCGCTGCGACCCAAGAGGTCTCGGCCGCTTTTAAGAATGGTTGATCCTCTCCCCTTCTTAACAGGGGCCGAGATCTCTTGGTTTGCAGCGGTGGAGACGCCCTCCCCATGAGGGGGAGGGGGTCTCGGCCGCTGCGACCCAAGAGGTCTCAGCTACTTATAAGAAGGGGAGGGGGTCTCGGCCGCTGCGATCCAAGAGGTCTTGGCTGATTTTAAGAAGGGGAGCGGGTCTCAGGCGCTGCGACCCAAGACGTCTCGGCCGCTTTTAAGAAGGGGAGGGGTTCTCGGCCGCTGCGACCCAAGAGGTCTCGGCCGCTTTAAAGAAAGGGAGGGGATCTTGGCCGCTGCGACCCAAGAGGTCTCGGCCACTTTTATGAAGGGGAGGGGTTCTCGGCCGCTGCGACCCAAGAGGTCTCAGCCGCTTTTAAGAATGGTTGACCCTCTTCCCTTCTTAACAGGGGCCGAGATCTCTTGGTTTGCAGCGGTGGAAACTCCCTCCCCATGAGGGGGAGGGGGTCTCGGCAGCTGCGACCCAAGAGGTCTCGGCTACTTATAAGAAGGGGAGGGGGTCTCGGCCGCTGCGACCCAAGAGGTCTTGGCTGATTTTAAGAAGGGGAGGGGGTCTCGGCCGCTGCGACCCAAGAAGTCTCGGTCGCTATTGAGAAAGGGAGGGGGTCTCGGCCGCTTTTAAGAAGGGGAGGGGTTCTCGGCCGCTGCGACCCAAGAGGTCTCGGCCGCTTTTAAGAATGGTTGACCCTCTCCCCTTCTTAACAGGGGCCGAGACCTCTTGGTTTGCAGCGGTGGAGACGCCCTCCCCATGAGGGGGAGGGGGTCTCGGCCGCTGTGACCCAAGAGGTCTCGGCTACTTATAAGAAGGGGAGGGGGTCTCGGCCGCTGCGACCCAAGAGGTCTTGGCTGATTTTAAGAAGGGGAGGGGGTCTCAGGCGCTGCGACCCAAGACGTCTCGGCCGCTTTTAAGAAGGGGAGGGGTTCTCGGCCGCTGCGATCCAAGAGGTCTCGGCCGCTTTTAAGAAAGGGAGGGGATCTTGGCCGCTGCGACCCAAGAGGTCTCGGCCACTTTTTTGAAGGGGAGGGGTTCTCGGCCGCTGCGACCCGAGAGGTCTCGGCCGCTTTTAAGAAGAGGAAGGGGTCTTGGCCGCTGCGACCCAAGAGGTCTCTGCCGCATTTAAGAAGGGAAGAAGGTCTCGGCCGCTGCGACCCAAGAGGTCTCGGCTACTTTTAAGAAGGGGAGGGGGTCTCGGCCGCTGCGACCCAAGAGGTCTCGGCCGCTTTTAAGAAGGGGAGGGGGTCTTGGCCGCTGCGACCCAAGAGGTCTCGGCCGCTTTTAAGAAGAGAAGGTGGTCTCGGCCACTTTTATGAAGGGGAGGGGTTCCCGGCCGCTGCGACCCAAGAGGTCTCGGCCGCTTTTAAGAATGGTTGACCCTCTCCCCTTCTTAACAGGGACCGAGATCTCTTGGTTTGCAGCGGTGGAGACGCCCTCCCCATGAGGGGGAGGGGGTCTCGGCCGCTGCGACCCAAGAGGTCTCGGCTACTTATAAGAAGGGGAGGGGGTCTCGGCCGCTGCGACCCAAGAGGTCTTGGCCGCTTTTAAGAAGGGGAGGGGGTCTCGGCCGCTTAAAAGAAGGGGAGGGGTTCTCGGCCGCTGCGACCCAAGAGGTCTCGGCCGCTTTTAAGAAAGGGAGGGGATGTTGGGCGCTGCGACTTAAGAGGTCTTGGCCGCATTTAAGAAGGGAAGAAGGTCTCGGCCGCTGCTACCCAAGAGGTCTCGGCTACTTTTAAGAAGGGGAGGGGGTCTTAGCCGCTACGACCCAATAGGTCTCGGCCGCTTTTAAGAAGGGGAGGGGTTCTCGGCCGCTGCGATCCAAGAGGTCTCGGCCGCTTTTAAGAAAGGGAGGGGATCTTGGCCGCTGCGACCCAAGAGGTCTCGGCCACTTTTTTGAAGGGGAGGGGTTCTCGGCCGCTGCGACCCGAGAGGTCTCGGCCGCTTTTAAGAAGAGGAGGAGGTCTTGGCCGCTGCGACCCAAGAGGTCTCTGCCGCATTTAAGAAGGGAAGAAGGTCTCGGCCGCTGTGACCCAAGAGGTCTCGGCTACTTTTAAGAAGGGGAGGGGGTCTCGGCCGCTGCGACCCAAGAGGTCTCGGCCGCTTTTAAGAAGGGGAGGGGGTCTTGGCCGCTGCGACCCAAGAGGTCTCGGCCGCTTTTAAGAAGAGAAGGTGGTCTCGGCCACTTTTATGAAGGGGAGGGGTTCCCGGCCGCTGCGACCCAAGAGGTCTCGGCCGCTTTTAAGAATGGTTGACCCTCTCCCCTTCTTAACAGGGACCGAGATCTCTTGGTTTGCAGCGGTGGAGACGCCCTCCCCATGAGGGGGAGGGGGTCTCGGCCGCTGCGACCCAAGAGGTCTCGACTACTTATAAGAAGGGGAGGGGGTCTCGGCCGCTGCGACCCAAGAGGTCTTGGCCGCTTTTAAGAAGGGGAGGGGGTCTCGGCCGCTTAAAAGAAGGGGAGGGGTTCTCGGCCGCTGCGACCCAAGAGGTCTCGGCCGCTTTTAAGAAAGGGAGGGGATGTTGGTCGCTGCGACTTAAGAGGTCTTGGCCGCATTTAAGAAGGGAAGAAGGTCTCGGCCGCTGCTACCCAAGAGGTCTCGGCTACTTTTAAGAAGGGGAGGGGGTCTTAGCCGCTACGACCCAATAGGTCTCGGCCGCTTTTAAGAAGGGGAGGGGTTCTCGGCCGCTGCGATCCAAGAGGTCTCGGCCGCTTTTAAGAAAGGGAGGGGATCTTGGCCGCTGTGACCCAAGAGGTCTCGGCCACTTTTTTGAAGGGGAGGGGTTCTCGGCCGCTGCGACCCGAGAGGTCTCGGCCGCTTTTAAGAAGAGGAGGGGGTCTTGGCCGCTGCGACCCAAGAGGTCTCTGCCGCATTTAAGAAGGGAAGAAGGTCTCGGCCGCTGCGACCCAAGAGGTCTCGGCTACTTTTAAGAAGGGGAGGGGGTCTCGGCCGCTGCGACCCAAGAGGTCTCGGCCGCTTTTAAGAAGGGGAGGGGGTCTTGGCCGCTGCGACCCAAGAGGTCTCGGCCGCTTTTAAGAAGAGAAGGTGGTCTCGGCCACTTTTATGAAGGGGAGGGGTTCCCGGCCGCTGCGACCCAAGAGGTCTCGGCCGCTTTTAAGAATGGTTGACCCTCTCCCCTTCTTAACAGGGACCGAGATCTCTTGGTTTGCAGCGGTGGAGACGCCCTCCCCATGAGGGGGAGGGGGTCTCGGCCGCTGCGACCCAAGAGGTCTCGGCTACTTATAAGAAGGGGAGGGGGTCTCGGCCGCTGCGACCCAAGAGGTCTTGGCCGCTTTTAAGAAGGGGAGGGGGTCTCGGCCGCTTAAAAGAAGGGGAGGGGTTCTCGGCCGCTGCGACCCAAGAGGTCTCGGCCGCTTTTAAGAAAGGGAGGGGATGTTGGTCGCTGCGACTTAAGAGGTCTTGGCCGCATTTAAGAAGGGAAGAAGGTCTCGGCCGCTGCTACCCAAGAGGTCTCGGCTACTTTTAAGAAGGGGAGGGGGTCTTAGCCGCTACGACCCAATAGGTCTCGGCCGCTTTTAAGAAGGGGAGGGGGTCTTGGCCGCTGCGACCCAAGAGGTCTCGGCTGCTTATAAGAATGGTTGACCCCCTCCCCTTCTTAAAAAGGGCTGAGACCTCTTGGTTTGCAGCGGTGGAGACGCCCTCCCCACGAAGTGGGAGGGGGTCTCGGCCGCTGCGACCCAAGAAGTCTCGGCCGCTATTGAGAAAGGGAGGGGGTCTCGGCCGCTTTTAAGAAGGGGAGGGGTTCTCGGCCGCTGCGACCCAAGAGGTCTCGGCCGCTTTTAAGAATGGTTGACCCTCTCCCCTTCTTAACAGGGGCCGAGACCTCTTGGTTTGCAGCGGTGGAGACGCCCTCCCCATGAGGGGGAGGGGGTCTCGTCCGCTGTGACCCAAGAGGTCTCGGCTACTTATAAGAAGGGGAGGGGGTCTCGGCCGCTGCGACCAAAGAGGTCTTGGCTGATTTTAAGAAGGGGAGGGGGTCTCAGGCGCTGCGACCCAAGACGTCTCGGCCACTTTTAAGAAGGGGAGGGGTTCTCGGCCGCTGCGATCCAAGAGGTCTCGGCCGCTTTTAAGAAAGGGAGGGGATCTTGGCCGCTGCGACCCAAGAGGTCTCGGCCACTTTTTTGAAGGGGAGGGGTTCTCGGCCGCTGCGACCCGAGAGGTCTCGGCCGCTTTTAAGAAGAGGAGGGGGTCTTGGCCGCTGCGACCCAAGAGGTCTCTGCCGCATTTAAGAAGGGAAGAAGGTCTCGGCCGCTGCGACCCAAGAGGTCTCGGCTACTTTTAAGAAGGGGAGGGGGTCTCGGCCGCTGCGACCCAAGAGGTCTCGGCCGCTTTTAAGAAGGGGAGGGGGTCTTGGCCGCTGCGACCCAAGAGGTCTCGGCCGCTTTTAAGAAGAGAAGGTGGTCTCGGCCACTTTTATGAAGGGGAGGGGTTCCCGGCCGCTGCGACCCAAGAGGTCTCGGCCGCTTTTAAGAATGGTTGACCCTCTCCCCTTCTTAACAGGGACCGAGATCTCTTGGTTTGCAGCGGTGGAGACGCCCTCCCCATGAGGGGGAGGGGGTCTCGGCCGCTGCGACCCAAGAGGTCTCGGCTACTTATAAGAAGGGGAGGGGGTCTCGGCCGCTGCGACCCAAGAGGTCTTGGCCGCTTTTAAGAAGGGGAGGGGGTCTCGGCCGCTGCGACCCAAGAGGTCTCGGCCGCTTAAAAGAAGGGGAGGGGTTCTCGGCCGCTGCGACCCAAGAGGTCTCGGCCGCTTTTAAGAAAGGGAGGGGATGTTGGTCGCTGCGACTTAAGAGGTCTTGGCCGCATTTAAGAAGGGAAGAAGGTCTCGGCCGCTGCTACCCAAGAGGTCTCGGCTACTTTTAAGAAGGGGAGGGGGTCTTAGCCGCTACGACCCAATAGGTCTCGGCCGCTTTTAAGAAGGGGAGGGGGTCTTGGCCGCTGCGACCCAAGAGGTCTCGGCTGCTTATAAGAATGGTTGACCCCCTCCCCTTCTTAAAAAGGTCTGAGACCTCTTGGTTTGCAGCGGTGGAGACGCCCTCCCCACGAAGTGGGAGGGGGTCTCGGCCGCTGCGACCCAAGAAGTCTCGGCCGCTATTGAGAAAGGGAGGGGGTCTCGGCCGCTTTTAAGAAGGGGAGGGGTTCTCGGCCGCTGCGACCCAAGAGGTCTCGGCCGCTTTTAAGAATGCTTGACCCTCTCCCCTTCTTAACAGGGGCCGAGACCTCTTGGTTTGCAGCGGTGGAGACGCCCTCCCCATGAGGGGGAGGGGGTCTCGGCCGCTGTGACCCAAGAGGTCTCGGCTACTTATAAGAAGGGGAGGGGGTCTCGGCCACTGCGACCCAAGAGGTCTCGGCCGCTTTTAAGAAGGGGAGGGGGTCTCGGCTGCTGCGACCCAAGAGGTCTCGGCCGCTTTTAAGAAGGGGTTCTCGGCCGCTGCGACCCAAGAGGTCTCGGCCGCTTTAAAGAAAGGGAGGGGATCTTGGCCGCTGCGACCCAAGAGGTCTCGGCCACTTTTATGAAGGGGAGGGGTTCTCGGCCGCTGCGACCCAAGAGGTCTCAGCCGCTTTAAAGTATGGTTGACCCTCTCCCCTTCTTAACAGGGGCCGAGATCTCTTGGTTTGCAGCGGTGGATACGCCCTCCCCATGAGGGGGAGGGGGTCTCGGCCGTTGCGACCCAAGAGGTCTCGGCCGCTTTTAAGAAGGGGAGGGGGTCTCAGGCGCTGCGACCCAAGACGTCTCGGACGCTTTTAAGAAGGGGAGGGGTTCTCGGCCGCTGCGATCCAAGAGGTCTCGGCCGCTTTTAAGAAGAGGAGGAGGTCTTGGCCGCTGCGACCCAAGAGGTCTCGGCCGCATTTAAGAAGGGAAGAAGTTTTCGGCCGCTGCTACCCAAGAGGTCTCGGCTACTTTTAAGAAGGGGAGGGGGTCTCGGCCGCGGCGACCAAAGAGGTCTCGGCTGCTTTTAAGAAGGGGAGGGGGTCTTGGCCGCTGCGACCCAAGAAGTCTCGGCCGCTTTTAAGAAGGGAAGGTGGTCTCGGCCACTTTTATGAAGGGGAGGGGTTCCCGGCCGCTGCGACCCAAGAGGTCTCGGACGCTTTTAAGAATGGTTTACCCTCTCCCCTTCTTAACAGGGGCTGAGATCTCTTGGTTTGCAGCGGTGGAAACGCCCTCCCCATGAGGGGGAGGGGTCTCGGCCGCTGCGACCAAAGAGGTCTCGGCTACTTATAAGAAGGGGAGGGGGTCTCGGCCGCTGCGATCCAAGAGGTCTCGGCTGATTTTAAGAAGGGGAGGGGATCTCGGCCGCTGCGACCCAAGAGGTCTCGGCCGCTTTTAAGAAGGTGAGGGGTTCTCGGCCGCTGTGACCCAAGAGGTCTCGGCCGCTTTTAAGAAAGGGAGGGGATCTTGGTCGCTGTGACCCAAGAGGTCTCGGCCACTTTTATGAAGGGGAGGGGTTCTCGGCCGCTGCGACCCAAGAGGTCTCGGCCGCTTTTAAGAAGTGGAGGGGGTCTTGGCCGCTGCGACCCAAGAGGTCTCGGCCGCATTTAGGAAGGGAAGAAGGTCTCGGCCGCTGCTACCCAAGAGGTCTCGGCTACTTTTAAGAAGGGGAGGGGGTCTTAGCCGCTGCGACCCAAGAGGTCTCGGCCACTTTTATGAAGGGGAGGGGTTCTCGGCCGCTGCGACCCAAGAGATCTCGGCAGCTTTTAAGAAGAGGAGAGGGTCTTGGCCGCTGCGACCCAAGAGGTCTTGGCCGCATTTAGGAAGGGAAGAAGGTCTCGGCCGCTGCGACCCAAGAGGTCTCGGCCGCTTTTAAGAATGGTTGACCCTCTCCTCTTCTTAACAGGGGCTGAGACTTCTTGGTTTGCAGCGGTGGAGACACCCTCCCCATGAGGGGGAGGGGGTCTCGGCCGATGCGACCCAAGAGGTCTCGGCTACTTATAAGAAGGGAAGGGGGTCTCGGCCGCTGCGATCCAAGAGGTCTCGGCCGCTTTTAAGAAGGGGAGGGGGTCTCGGCCGCTGCGACCCCAGAGGTCTCGGCCGCTTTTAAGAAGGGGAGGGGGTCTCGGCCGCTGCGACCCAAGAGGTCTCGGACGCTTTTAAGAAGGGGAGGGGTTCTCGGCCGCTGCGGCCCAAGAGGTCTCGGCCGCTTTTAAGAAAGGGAGGGGATCTTGGCCGCTGCGACCCAAGAGGTCTCGGCCACTTTTATGAAGGGGAGGGGTTCTCGGCCGCTGCGAGCCGAGAGGTCTCGGCCACTTTTAAGAAGAGGAGGGGGTCTTGGCCGCTGTGACCCAAGAGTTCTCGGCCGCATTTAAGAAGGGAAGAAGGTCTCGGCCGCTGCGACCCAAGAGGTCCCAGGTACTTTTAAGAAGGGGAGGGGGTCTCGGCCGCTGCGACCCAAGAAGTCTCGGCTACTTTTAAGAAGGGAAGGGGGTCTCGGCCGCTGCGACCCAAGAGGTCTAGGCCGCTTTTAAGAAGGGGAGGGGGTCTTGGCCGCTGCGACCCAAGAGGTCTCGGCCACTTTTAAGAAGGAAAGGTAGTCTCGGCCACTTTTATGAAGGGGAGGGGTTCTCGGCCGCTGCGACCCAAGAGGTCTCGGCCGCTTTTAAGAATGGTTGACCCTCTCCCCTTCTTAACAGGGGCCGAGACCTCTTGGTTTGCAGTGCTGGAGACGCCCTCCACATGAGGGGGAGGGGGTCTTGGCCGCTGCGACCCAAGAGGTCTCGGCTATTTATAAGAAGGGAAGGGGGTCTCGGCCGCTGCGATCCAAGAGGTCTCGGCCGCTTTTAAGAAGGGGAGGGGGTCTCGGCCGCTGCGACCCAAGAGGTCTCGGCTGCTTTTAAGAAGCGACGGGGGTCTCGGCCGCTGTGACCCAAGAGGTCTCGGCCGCTTTTAAGAAGGGGAGGGGGTCTCGGCCGCTGCGACCCAAGAGGTCTCGGCCACTTTTATGAAGGGGAGAGGTTCTCGGCCGCTGCGACCCAAGAGGTCTCGGCCTCTTTTAAGAATGGTTGACCCTCTCCCCTTCTTAACAGGGGCCGAGATCTCTTGGTTTGCAGCGGTGGAGACGCCCTCCCCATGAGGGGGAGGGGGTCTCGGCCGCTGCGACCCAAGAGGTCTCGGCTACTTATAAGAAGGGGAGGGGGTCTCGGCCGCTGCGATCCAAGAGGTCTCAGCTGATTTTAAGAAGGGGAGGGGGTCTCGGCCGCTGCGACCCAAGAGGTCTCGGCCGCTTTTAAGAAGGGGAGGGGGTCTCGGCTGCTGCGACCCAAGAGGTCTCGGCCGCTTTTAAGAAGGTGAGGGGTTCTCGGCCACTGCGACCCAAGAGGTCTCGGTCGCTTTTAAGAAAGGGAGGGGATCTTGGCCGCTGCGACCCAAGAGGTCTCGGCCGCTTTTAAGAAGAGGAGGGGGTCTTGGCCGCTGCGACCCAAGAGGTCTCGGCCGCATTTAAGAAGGGAAGAAGGTCTCGGCCGCTGCGACCCAAGAGGTCTCGGCTGCTTTTAAGAAGGGGAGGGGGTCTTGGCCGCTGCGACCCAAGAGGTCTCGGCCGCTTTTAAGAAGGGGAGGGGATCTCTGCCGCTGCGACCCAAGAGGTCTCGGCCACTTTTATGAAGGGGAGGGTTCTCGGCCGCTGCGACCCAAGAGGTCTCGGCCGCTTTTAAGAAGAGGAGGGGGTCTTGGCCGCTGCGACCCAAGAGGTCTCGGCCGCATTTAAGAAGGGAAGAAGGTCTCGGCCGCTGCGACCCAAGAGGTCTCGGCTACTTTTAAGAAGGGGAGGGGGTCTCGACCGCTGCGACCCAAGAGGTCTCGGCCGCTTTTAAGAAGAGGAGGGGGTCTCGGCCACTTTTATGAAGGGGAGGGGTTCTCTGCCGCTGCGACCCAAGAGGTCTCGGCCGCTTTTAAGAAAGGTTGACCCTCTCCCCTTCTTAACAGTGTCCGAGATCTCTTGGTTTGCAGTGGTGGAGACGCCCTCCTCATGAGGGGGAGGGGGTCTCGGCCGATGCGACACAAGAGGTCTCAGGCTACTTATAAGAAGGGGAGGGGGTCTCGGACGCTGCGACCCAAGAGGTCTCGGCCGCTTTTAAGAAGGGGAGGGGGTCTCGGCATCTGCGACCCAAGAGGTCTCGGCCTCTTTTAAGAAGGGGAGGGGGTCTCGGCCGCTGCGATCCAAGAGGTCTCGGCTGATTTTAAGAATGGGAGGGGATCTCGGCCGCTGCGACCCAAGAGGTCTCGGCCGCTTTTAAGAAGGGGAGGGGGTCTCGGCCGCTGCAACCCAAGAGGTCTCGGCCGCTTTAAAGATGGAGAGGGGTTCTCGGCCGCTGTGACCCAAGAGGTCTCGGCCGCTTTTAAGAAAGGGAGGGGATCTTGGCCGCTGCGACCCAAGAGGTCTCGGCTACTTTTAAGAAGGGGAGGGGGTCTTGGCCGCTGCGACCCAACAGGTCTCGGCCGCATTTAGGAAGGGAAGAAGGTCTTGGCCGCTGCGACCCAATAGGTATCGGTCGCTTTTAAGAATAGTTGACCCTCTCCCCTTCTTAACAGGGGCCGAGACCTCTTGGTTTGCAGCGGTGGAGACGCCTTCCACATTAGGGGGAGGGGGTCTCGGCCGCTGCGATCCAAGAGGTCTCGGCCGCTTTTTAAGAAGGGGAGGGGGTCTCGGCCGCTGCGACCCAAGAGGTCTCGGCCGCTTTTAAGAAGGGGAGGGGGTCTCGGCCGCTGCGACCCAAGAGTCTCGGCCGCTTTAAGAAGGGGAGGGGTTCTCGGCCGCTGCGACCCAAGAGGTCTCGGCCGCTTTTAAGAAAGGGAGGGGATCTTGGCCGCTGCGACCAAAGAGGTCTCGGCCACTTTTATTAAGGGGAGGGGTTCTCGGCCGCTGCGACCCAAGAGGTCTCGGCCGCTTTTAAGAAGAGGAGGGAGTCTTGGCCGCTGCGACCTTAGAGGTCTTGGCCGCATTTAGGAAGGGAAGAAGGTCTCGGCCGCTGCGACCCAAGAGGTCTCGGCCGCTTTTAAGAATGGTTGACCCTCTCCCCTTCTTAACAGGGGCCGAGACCTCTTGGTTTGCAGCGGTGGAGACGCCCTCCCCATGAGGGGGAGGGGGTCTCGGCCGCTGCGACCCAAGAGGTCTCGGCTACTTATAAGAAGGGGAGGGGGTCTCGGCCGCTGAGACCCAAGAGGTCTCGGCTACTTATAAGAAGGGGAGGGGGTCTCGGCCGCTGCGATCCAAGAGGTCTCGGCCGCTTTTAAGAAGGGGAGGGGGTCTCGGCCGCTGCGACCCAAGAGGTCTCGGCTGCTTTTAAGAAGCGGAGGGGGTCTCGGCCGCTGCGACCCAAGAGGTCTCGGCCGCTTTTAAGAAGGGGAGGGGGTCTCGGCCGCTGCGACCCAAGAGGTCTCGGCCGCTTTTAAGAAGGGGAGGGGTTTTCGGCCGCTGCGACCCAAGAGGTCTCGGCCGCTTTTAAGAAAGGGAGGGGATCTTGGCCGCTGCGACCCAAGAGGTCTCGGCCACTTTTATGAAGGGGAGGGGTTCTCGGCCGCTGCGACCCAAGAGGTCTCGGCCACTTTTAAGAAGAGGAGGGGGTCTTGGCCTCTGCGACCCAAGAGGTCTCGGCCGCATTTAAGAAGGGAAGAAGGTCTCGGCCGCTGTGACCCAAGAGGTCTCGGCTACTTTTAAGAAGGGGAGGGGGTCTTGGCCGCTGCGACCCAAGAGGTCTCGGCCGCATTTAAGAAGGGAAGAAGTTTTCGGCCGCTGCGACCCAAGAGGTCTCGGCTACTTTTAAGAAGGGGAGGGGGTCTCGGCCACTTTTATGAAGGGGAGGGGTTCTCGGCCGCTGCGACCCAAGAGGTCTCGGCCGCCTTTAAGAATGGTTGACCCTCTCCCCTTCTTAACAGGGGCCGAAATCTCTTGGTTTGCAGCGGTGGAGACGCCCTCCCCATGAGGGGGAGGGGGTCTCGGCCGCTGCGACCCAAGAGGTCTCGGCTACTTATAAGAAGGGGAGGGGGTCTCGGCCGCTGCGACCCAAGAGGTCTCGGCCGCTTTTAAGAAGGGGAGGGGGTCTCGGCCGCTGCGACTCAAGAGGTCTCGGCCGCTTTTAAGAAGGGGAGGGGTTCTCGGCCGCTGCGACCCAAGAGGTCTCGGCCGCTTTTAAGAAGAGGAGGGGATCTTGGCCGCTGCGACTTAAGAGGTCTTGGCCGCATTTAAGAAGGGAAGAAGGTCTCGGCCGCTGCTACCCAAGAGGTCTCGGCTACTTTTAAGAAGGGGAGGGGGTCTTAGCCGCTACAACCCAATAGGTCTCGGCCGCTTTTAAGAAGGGGAGGGGGTCTTGGCCGCTGCGACCCAAGAGGTCTCGGCTGCTTATAAGAATGGTTGACCCCCTCCCCTTCTTAAAAAGGGCTGAGACCTCTTGATTTGCAGCGGTGGAGACGCCCTCCCCACGAAGTGGGAGGGGGTCTCGGCCGCTGCGACCCAAGAAGTCTCGGCCGCTATTGAGAAAGGGAGGGGGTCTCGGCCGCTTTTAAGAAGGGGAGGGGGTCTCGGCCGCTGCGACCCAAGAGGTCTCGGCTACTTATAAGAAGGGGAGGGGGTCTCGGCCGCTGCGACCCAAGAGGTCTCGGCCGCTTTTAAGAAAGGGAGGGGATCTTGGCCGCTGCGACCAAAGAGGTCTCGGCCACTTTTATGAAGGGGAGGGGTTCTCAGCCGCTGCGACCCAAGAGGTCTCGGCCGCTTTTAAGAAGAGGAGGGAGTCTTGGCCGCTGCGACCTTAGAGGTCTTGGCCGCATTTAGGAAGGGAAGAAGGTCTCGGCCGCTGCGACCCAAGAGGTCTCGGCCGCTTTTAAGAATGGTTGACCCTCTCCCCTTCTTAACAGGGGCCGAGACCTCTTGGTTTGCAGCGGTGGAGACGCCCTCCCCATGAGGGGGAGGGGGTCTCGGCCGCTGCGACCCAAGAGGTCTCGGCTACTTATAAGAAGGGGAGGGGGTCTCGGCCGCTGAGACCCAAGAGGTCTCGGCTGCTTTTAAGAAGGGGAGGGGGTCTCGGCCGCTGCGACCCAAGAGGTCTCGGCTGCTTTTAAGAAGCGGAGGGGGTCTCGGCCGCTGCGACCCAAGAGGTCTCGGCCGCTTTTAAGAAGGGGAGGGGGTCTCGGCCGCTGCGACCCAAGAGGTCTCGGCCGCTTTTAAGAAGGGGAGGGGTTCTCGGCCGCTGCGACCCAAGAGGTCTCGGCCGCTTTTAAGAAAGGGAGGGGATCTTGGCCGCTGCGACCCAAGAGGTCTCGGCCACTTTTATGAAGGGGAGGGGTTCTCGGCCGCTGCGACCCAAGAGGTCTCGGCCGCTTTTAAGAAAGGGAGGGGATCTTGGCCGCTGCGACTTAAGAGGTCTTGGCCGCATTTAAGAAGGGAAGAAGGTCTCGGCCGCTGCTACCCAAGAGGTCTCGGCTACTTTTAAGAAGGGGAGGGGTTCTCGGGCGCTGCGACCCAAGAGGTCTCGGCCGCTTTTACGAAGAGGAGGGGGTCTTGGCCGCTGCGACCCAAGAGGTCTCGGCCGCTTTTAAGAAGGGGAGGGGTTCTCGGCCGCTGCGACCCAAGAGGTCTCGGCCGCTTTTAAGAATGGTTGACCCTCTCCCCTTCTTAACAGGGGCCGAGACCTCTTGGTTTGCAGCGAAGGAGACGCCCTCCCCATGAGGGGGAGGGGGTCTCGGCCGCTGCGACCCAAGAGGTCTCGGCTACTTATAAGAAGGGGAGGGGGTCTCGGCCGCTGAGACCCAAGAGGTCTCGGCCGCTTTTAAGAAGGGGAGGGGGTCTCGGCCGCTGCGACCCAAGAGGTCTCGGCCGCTTTTAAGAAGGGGTTCTCGGCCGCTGCGACCCAAGAGGTCTTGGCCTCTTTAAAGAAAGGGAGGGGATGTTAGCCGCTGCGACCCAAGAGGTCTCAGCTACTTTTATGAAGGGGAGGGGTTCTCGGCCGCTGCGACCCAAGAGATCTCGGCCGCTTTTAAGAAGGGGAGGGGGTCTCAGCCGCTGCGACCCAAGAGGTCTCGGCTACTTATAAGAAGGGGAGGGGGTCTCGGCCGCTGCGACCCAAGAGGTCTCGGCCGCTTTTAAGAAGGGGAGGGGGGTCTCGGCCGCTGCGACCCAAGAGGTCTCGGCCACTTTTATGTAGGGGAGGGGTTCTTGGCCGCTGCGACCCAAGAGGTCTCGGCCGCTTTTAAGAAGAGGAGGGGGTCTTGGCCGCTGCGACTTATGAGGTCTCGGCCGCATTTAAGAAGGGAAAAAGGTCTCGGCCGCTGCTACCCAAGAGGTCTCGGCTACTTTTAAGAAGGGGAGGGGGTCTTAGCCGCTAAGACCCAAGAGGTCTCGGCCGCTTTTAAGAAGGGGAGGGGGTCTTGGCCGCTGCGATCCAAGAGGTCTCGGCTGCTTTTAAGAATGGTTGACCCCCTCCCCTTCTTAAAAAGGGCTGAGACCTCTTGGTTTGCAGCGGTGGAGACACCCTCCCCACGAAGTGGGAGGGGGTCTCAGCCGCTGCGACCCAAGAAGTCTCGGCCGCTATTGAGAAAGGGAGGGGTTCTCGGCCGCTGCGACCCAAGAGGTCTCGGCCGCTTTTAAGAAGGGGAGGGGTTCTCGGCCGCTGCGACCCAAGAGGTCTCGGCCGCTTTTAAGAATGGTTGACCCTCTCCCCTTCTTAACCCCTTCCCGACCTATGACATACCTGTACGTCATGGGTGGCAAGGCGTTCCCGACCCATGACATACAGGTACGTCATGGACATTACTGCCGCTACTCGCGGCACCCCGCAGCGCCCGGAAAGATGGTGGCTATCACTGATAGCCAGCCATCTTACCATGCGACCACGGGGGGTTTCGTCCCCCACCCCCCCCAGCGATCGCTGCTATCAGCTGGTCAAATGTGACTAGCTGATAGCAGCGTTTCGCTATGAAAACACTTAGCAGCGCGGTGTGTGAGTCCCGATCACGGGGATCGGGACACACACCGCTCTGCTAAGTGTCCCTGACCCGTCCCCCGGCGTCACTTACCCGTCCGAGCGGTGTCCCGAGCGGTCCCGGCGGTCCCGGCGGTCCCGGCGTCCTCCATGCGGTCCTGGCTGCGCTGCGTCCCGGAGGTGAGTTTGCAGCAGCAGTGCGGCATCTTCATTGGCAGCAGTGAGATCGCCGTAAAGCGATCTCACTGCTGCCTCTGAGAGTTTCAAAACTGCAACTCCCAGCATGCCCAGACAGCCTTTGGCTTTCTGGGCATGCTGGGAGTTGTAGTTTTGCAACATCTGGAGGTCCACAGTTTGGAGACCACTGTATAATGGTCTCCAATCTGTGCTCTTCCAGATGTTGCAAAACTACAAATCTCAGCATGCTCAGTCTGTCCAGGCATGCTGGGAGTTGTAGTTCTCTAACATCTGGAAGACCACAGATTGGAGACCATTATACAGTGGTCTCCAAACTGTGGACCTCCAGATGTTGCAAAACTACAACTCCCAGCATGCCCAGACTGCCCAAGCATGCTGGAAGTTGTAGTTCGGCAACATCTGATCCTTCAGATATTGCCGAACTACAACTTCCAGCATGCCTTGGCAGTCTGGGCATGCTGGGAGTTGTAGTTTTGCAACAACTGGAGGCACACTAGTTGGGAAACATTGTCCGTTTCCTACCTCAGTGCCTCCAGCTGTTGCAATTGTTGCTAAACTATAACTCCCAGCATGCACTGACAGACCATGCATGCTGGGAGTTGTAGTTTTGCAACAGCTGGAGGCACACTGGTTTGGAAACACTAAGTTTGGTTGCAAAACACTTGAAAGTTTATTACTCAACTTAGTGTTTCCAAACCAGTGTTCCTCCAGCTGTTGCAAAACTACAACTCCCAGCATGCACGGACAGCTCAAGGGCATGCTCGGAGTTTGCAACAGCTGGATGTTTGCCCCCTCCCCCCAATGTGAATGTACAGGGTACACTCACATGGGCGGAGGTTTACAGTGAGTGCTGCAAGTTTGAGATGGCGCAAATTTTGCGCTGCAGCTCAAACTTCCAGCGGCAAACTTGCTGTGAACCTCTGCCCATGCGACTGTACCCTAAAAACACTACACTACACTACACTGACACTAACCTAAAATAAAAAGTAAAAAACACTACATATACACATACCCCTACACAGCCCCCCTCCCCCCAAAAAATGAAAAACGTCTGGTACGCTACTGTTTCCAAAACGGAGCCTCCAGCTGTTGCAAAATAATAACTCCCAGTATTGCCGGACAGCCATTGACTGTCCAGGCATGCTGGGAGTTTTGCAACAGCTGGAGGCACCCTGTTTGGGAATCACTGGCGTAGAATACCCCTATGTCCACCCCTATGCAAATCCCTAATTCAGGCCTCAAATGCGCATGGCGCTCTCTCACTTTGGAGCCCTGTCGTATTTCAGAGCAACAGTTTTGGGACACATATGGGGTATCGCCGTACTCGGGAGAAATTGCCTTACAAATTTTGGGGGGCTTTTTCTTCTTTAACCCCTTATGAAAAGGTGAAGTTGGGGTCTACACCAGCATGTTAGTGTAAAAAAATAAATTTTTTACACTGACATGCTGGTGTTGCCCTATACTTTTCATTTTCACAAGAGGTAAAAGGGAAAAAAGACCCTCTAAATTTGTAACGCAATTTCTCCTGAGTACGGAGATACCCCATATGTGGGCGCAAAGTGCTCTGGGGGCGCACAACAAGGCCCAGAAGGGAGAGTGCACCATGTACATTTGAGGCGATTTGCACAGGGGTGGCTGATTGTTACAGCAGTTCTGACAAACGCAAAACAATAAATATCCACATGTGACCCCATTTTGGAAACTACACCCCTCACGGAATGTAATAAGGGGTGCAGTGAGCATTTACACCCCACTGGTGTATGACAGATTTTTGGAACAGTGGTCTGTGAAAATGAAAAATTAAATTTTTGATTTGCACAGTCCACTGTTTCAAATATCTGTCAAACGCCAGTGGGGTGTAAATGCTCACTGCACCCCTTATTAAATTCCATGAGGGGTATAGTTTCCAAAATGGGGTCACATGTGGGGGGGGTCCACTGTTCTGGCACCATAGGGGCTTCCTAAATGGGACATGCCCCCCAAAAACCCTTTCAGAAAAACTCACTCTCCAAAATCCCATTGTCGCTCCTTCCCTTCTGAGCCCTGTAGTGCACCCGCCGAACACTTTACATACACATATGAGGTATTTCCTTACTCGAGAGAAATTGGGTTACAAATTTTAGGGTGATTTCTCTCCTTTTACCCCTTGTAAAAATTCAAAAATTGGGTCTACAAGAAAATGCGAGTGTAAAAAATTAAGATTTAGAATTTTCTCCTTCACTTTGCTGCTATTCCTGTGAAACCCATAAAGGGTTAAAACGCTTACTGAATGTCATTTTGAATACTTTCGGGGGTGCAGTTTTTATAATGGGGTCATTTATGGGGTATTTCTAATATGAAGACCCTTCAAATCCACTTCAAACCTGAACTGGTCCCTGAAAAAAAGAGAGTTTCAAAATTTTGTGAAAAATTGGAAAATTGCTGCGGAACTTTGAAGCCCTCTGGTGTCTTCCAAAAGTAAAAACTTGTCAATTTTTTAATGCAAACACAAAGTAGACATATTGTATATGTGAATCAATATGTAATTTATTTGGAATATCCATTTTCCTTTCAAGCAGAGACTTTCAAAGTTAGAAAAATGCAAAATTTTCAAAATTTTCATGAAATTTTTAGATTTTTTACAGAGAAAGGATACAAATATCAGTGAAATTTTACCGATAACATAAAGTAGAATATGTCACGAAAAAACAATCTCGGAATCAGAATGATAAGTAAAAGCATTCCAAAGTTATTAATGTTTAAAGTGACAGTGGTCAGATTTTCAAAAAATGCCCAGGTCATGAAGGTGAAAATGGGCTGGGTCATGAAGGGGTTAACAGGGGCCGAGACCTCTTGGTTTGCAGCGGTGGAGACGCCCTCCCCATGAGGGGGAGGGGGTCTCGGCCGCTGCGACCCAAGAGGTCTCGGCTACTTATAAGAAGGGGAGGGGGTCTCGGCCGCTGAGACCCAAGAGGTCTTGGCCGCTTTTAAGAAGGGGAGGGGGTCTCGGCCGCTGCGACCCAAGAGGTCTCGGCCGCTTTTAAGAAGGGGTTCTCAGCCGCTGCGACCCAAGAGGTCTCGGCCTCTTTAAAGAAAGGGAGGGGATCTTGGCCGCTGCAACCCAAGAGGTCTCGGCCACTTTTATGAAGGGGAGGGGTTCTCGGCCGCTGCGACCCAAGAGGTCTCGGCCGCTTTTAAGAAGGGGAGGGGGTCTCGGCCGCTGCGACCCAAGAGGTCTCGGCCACTTATAAGAAGGGGAGAGGGTCTCGGCCGCTGCGACCCAAGAGGTCTCGGCCGCTTTTAAGAAGGGGAGGGGGTCTCGGCCGCTGCGACCAAGAGGTCTCGGCAGATTTTAAGAAGGGGAGGGGTTCTCGGCCGCTGCGACCCAAGAGGTCTCGGCCGCTTTAAAGAAAGGGAGGGGATCTTGGCCGCTGCGACCCAAGAGGTCTCGGCCGCTTTTAAGAATGGTTGATCCTCTCCCCTTCTTAACAGGGGCCGAGATCTCTTGGTTTGCAGCGGTGGAGACGCCCTCCCCATGAGGGGGAGGGGGTCTCGGCCGCTGCGACCCAAGAGGTCTCAGCTACTTATAAGAAGGGGAGGGGGTCTCGGCCGCTGCGATCCAAGAGGTCTTGGCTGATTTTAAGAAGGGGAGCGGGTCTCAGGCGCTGCGACCCAAGACGTCTCGGCCGCTTTTAAGAAGGGGAGGGGTTCTCGGCCGCTGCGACCCAAGAGGTCTCGGCCGCTTTAAAGAAAGGGAGGGGATCTTGGCCGCTGCGACCCAAGAGGTCTCGGCCACTTTTATGAAGGGGAGGGGTTCTCGGCCGCTGCGACCCAAGAGGTCTCAGCCGCTTTTAAGAATGGTTGACCCTCTTCCCTTCTTAACAGGGGCCGAGATCTCTTGGTTTGCAGCGGTGGAAACTCCCTCCCCATGAGGGGGAGGGGGTCTCGGCAGCTGCGACCCAAGAGGTCTCGGCTACTTATAAGAAGGGGAGGGGGTCTCGGCCGCTGCGACCCAAGAGGTCTTGGCTGATTTTAAGAAGGGGAGGGGGTCTCGGCCGCTGCGACCCAAGAAGTCTCGGTCGCTATTGAGAAAGGGAGGGGGTCTCGGCCGCTTTTAAGAAGGGGAGGGGTTCTCGGCCGCTGCGACCCAAGAGGTCTCGGCCGCTTTTAAGAATGGTTGACCCTCTCCCCTTCTTAACAGGGGCCGAGACCTCTTGGTTTGCAGCGGTGGAGACGCCCTCCCCATGAGGGGGAGGGGGTCTCGGCCGCTGTGACCCAAGAGGTCTCGGCTACTTATAAGAAGGGGAGGGGGGTCTCGGCCGCTGCGACCCAAGAGGTCTTGGCTGATTTTAAGAAGGGGAGGGGGTCTCAGGCGCTGCGACCCAAGACGTCTCGGCCGCTTTTAAGAAGGGGAGGGGTTCTCGGCCGCTGCGATCCAAGAGGTCTCGGCCGCTTTTAAGAAAGGGAGGGGATCTTGGCCGCTGCGACCCAAGAGGTCTCGGCCACTTTTTTGAAGGGGAGGGGTTCTCGGCCGCTGCGACCCGAGAGGTCTCGGCCGCTTTTAAGAAGAGGAAGGGGTCTTGGCCGCTGCGACCCAAGAGGTCTCTGCCGCATTTAAGAAGGGAAGAAGGTCTCGGCCGCTGCGACCCAAGAGGTCTCGGCTACTTTTAAGAAGGGGAGGGGGTCTCGGCCGCTGCGACCCAAGAGGTCTCGGCCGCTTTTAAGAAGGGGAGGGGGTCTTGGCCGCTGCGACCCAAGAGGTCTCGGCCGCTTTTAAGAAGAGAAGGTGGTCTCGGCCACTTTTATGAAGGGGAGGGGTTCCCGGCCGCTGCGACCCAAGAGGTCTCGGCCGCTTTTAAGAATGGTTGACCCTCTCCCCTTCTTAACAGGGACCGAGATCTCTTGGTTTGCAGCGGTGGAGACGCCCTCCCCATGAGGGGGAGGGGGTCTCGGCCGCTGCGACCCAAGAGGTCTCGGCTACTTATAAGAAGGGGAGGGGGTCTCGGCCGCTGCGACCCAAGAGGTCTTGGCCGCTTTTAAGAAGGGGAGGGGGTCTCGGCCGCTTAAAAGAAGGGGAGGGGTTCTCGGCCGCTGCGACCCAAGAGGTCTCGGCCGCTTTTAAGAAAGGGAGGGGATGTTGGGCGCTGCGACTTAAGAGGTCTTGGCCGCATTTAAGAAGGGAAGAAGGTCTCGGCCGCTGCTACCCAAGAGGTCTCGGCTACTTTTAAGAAGGGGAGGGGGTCTTAGCCGCTACGACCCAATAGGTCTCGGCCGCTTTTAAGAAGGGGAGGGGTTCTCGGCCGCTGCGATCCAAGAGGTCTCGGCCGCTTTTAAGAAAGGGAGGGGATCTTGGCCGCTGCGACCCAAGAGGTCTCGGCCACTTTTTTGAAGGGGAGGGGTTCTCGGCCGCTGCGACCCGAGAGGTCTCGGCCGCTTTTAAGAAGAGGAGGAGGTCTTGGCCGCTGCGACCCAAGAGGTCTCTGCCGCATTTAAGAAGGGAAGAAGGTCTCGGCCGCTGTGACCCAAGAGGTCTCGGCTACTTTTAAGAAGGGGAGGGGGTCTCGGCCGCTGCGACCCAAGAGGTCTCGGCCGCTTTTAAGAAGGGGAGGGGGTCTTGGCCGCTGCGACCCAAGAGGTCTCGGCCGCTTTTAAGAAGAGAAGGTGGTCTCGGCCACTTTTATGAAGGGGAGGGGTTCCCGGCCGCTGCGACCCAAGAGGTCTCGGCCGCTTTTAAGAATGGTTGACCCTCTCCCCTTCTTAACAGGGACCGAGATCTCTTGGTTTGCAGCGGTGGAGACGCCCTCCCCATGAGGGGGAGGGGGTCTCGGCCGCTGCGACCCAAGAGGTCTCGGCTACTTATAAGAAGGGGAGGGGGTCTCGGCCGCTGCGACCCAAGAGGTCTTGGCCGCTTTTAAGAAGGGGAGGGGGTCTCGGCCGCTTAAAAGAAGGGGAGGGGTTCTCGGCCGCTGCGACCCAAGAGGTCTCGGCCGCTTTTAAGAAAGGGAGGGGATGTTGGTCGCTGCGACTTAAGAGGTCTTGGCCGCATTTAAGAAGGGAAGAAGGTCTCGGCCGCTGCTACCCAAGAGGTCTCGGCTACTTTTAAGAAGGGGAGGGGGTCTTAGCCGCTACGACCCAATAGGTCTCGGCCGCTTTTAAGAAGGGGAGGGGTTCTCGGCCGCTGCGATCCAAGAGGTCTCGGCCGCTTTTAAGAAAGGGAGGGGATCTTGGCCGCTGTGACCCAAGAGGTCTCGGCCACTTTTTTGAAGGGGAGGGGTTCTCGGCCGCTGCGACCCGAGAGGTCTCGGCCGCTTTTAAGAAGAGGAGGGGGTCTTGGCCGCTGCGACCCAAGAGGTCTCTGCCGCATTTAAGAAGGGAAGAAGGTCTCGGCCGCTGCGACCCAAGAGGTCTCGGCTACTTTTAAGAAGGGGAGGGGGTCTCGGCCGCTGCGACCCAAGAGGTCTCGGCCGCTTTTAAGAAGGGGAGGGGGTCTTGGCCGCTGCGACCCAAGAGGTCTCGGCCGCTTTTAAGAAGAGAAGGTGGTCTCGGCCACTTTTATGAAGGGGAGGGGTTCCCGGCCGCTGCGACCCAAGAGGTCTCGGCCGCTTTTAAGAATGGTTGACCCTCTCCCCTTCTTAACAGGGACCGAGATCTCTTGGTTTGCAGCGGTGGAGACGCCCTCCCCATGAGGGGGAGGGGGTCTCGGCCGCTGCGACCCAAGAGGTCTCGGCTACTTATAAGAAGGGGAGGGGGTCTCGGCCGCTGCGACCCAAGAGGTCTTGGCCGCTTTTAAGAAGGGGAGGGGGTCTCGGCCGCTTAAAAGAAGGGGAGGGGTTCTCGGCCGCTGCGACCCAAGAGGTCTCGGCCGCTTTTAAGAAAGGGAGGGGATGTTGGTCGCTGCGACTTAAGAGGTCTTGGCCGCATTTAAGAAGGGAAGAAGGTCTCGGCCGCTGCTACCCAAGAGGTCTCGGCTACTTTTAAGAAGGGGAGGGGGTCTTAGCCGCTACGACCCAATAGGTCTCGGCCGCTTTTAAGAAGGGGAGGGGGTCTTGGCCGCTGCGACCCAAGAGGTCTCGGCTGCTTATAAGAATGGTTGACCCCCTCCCCTTCTTAAAAAGGGCTGAGACCTCTTGGTTTGCAGCGGTGGAGACGCCCTCCCCACGAAGTGGGAGGGGGTCTCGGCCGCTGCGACCCAAGAAGTCTCGGCCGCTATTGAGAAAGGGAGGGGGTCTCGGCCGCTTTTAAGAAGGGGAGGGGTTCTCGGCCGCTGCGACCCAAGAGGTCTCGGCCGCTTTTAAGAATGGTTGACCCTCTCCCCTTCTTAACAGGGGCCGAGACCTCTTGGTTTGCAGCGGTGGAGACGCCCTCCCCATGAGGGGGAGGGGGTCTCGTCCGCTGTGACCCAAGAGGTCTCGGCTACTTATAAGAAGGGGAGGGGGTCTCGGCCGCTGCGACCAAAGAGGTCTTGGCTGATTTTAAGAAGGGGAGGGGGTCTCAGGCGCTGCGACCCAAGACGTCTCGGCCACTTTTAAGAAGGGGAGGGGTTCTCGGCCGCTGCGATCCAAGAGGTCTCGGCCGCTTTTAAGAAAGGGAGGGGATCTTGGCCGCTGCGACCCAAGAGGTCTCGGCCACTTTTTTGAAGGGGAGGGGTTCTCGGCCGCTGCGACCCGAGAGGTCTCGGCCGCTTTTAAGAAGAGGAGGGGGTCTTGGCCGCTGCGACCCAAGAGGTCTCTGCCGCATTTAAGAAGGGAAGAAGGTCTCGGCCGCTGCGACCCAAGAGGTCTCGGCTACTTTTAAGAAGGGGAGGGGGTCTCGGCCGCTGCGACCCAAGAGGTCTCGGCCGCTTTTAAGAAGGGGAGGGGGTCTTGGCCGCTGCGACCCAAGAGGTCTCGGCCGCTTTTAAGAAGAGAAGGTGGTCTCGGCCACTTTTATGAAGGGGAGGGGTTCCCGGCCGCTGCGACCCAAGAGGTCTCGGCCGCTTTTAAGAATGGTTGACCCTCTCCCCTTCTTAACAGGGACCGAGATCTCTTGGTTTGCAGCGGTGGAGACGCCCTCCCCATGAGGGGGAGGGGGTCTCGGCCGCTGCGACCCAAGAGGTCTCGGCTACTTATAAGAAGGGGAGGGGGTCTCGGCCGCTGCGACCCAAGAGGTCTTGGCCGCTTTTAAGAAGGGGAGGGGGTCTCGGCCGCTGCGACCCAAGAGGTCTCGGCCGCTTAAAAGAAGGGGAGGGGTTCTCGGCCGCTGCGACCCAAGAGGTCTCGGCCGCTTTTAAGAAAGGGAGGGGATGTTGGTCGCTGCGACTTAAGAGGTCTTGGCCGCATTTAAGAAGGGAAGAAGGTCTCGGCCGCTGCTACCCAAGAGGTCTCGGCTACTTTTAAGAAGGGGAGGGGGTCTTAGCCGCTACGACCCAATAGGTCTCGGCCGCTTTTAAGAAGGGGAGGGGGTCTTGGCCGCTGCGACCCAAGAGGTCTCGGCTGCTTATAAGAATGGTTGACCCCCTCCCCTTCTTAAAAAGGTCTGAGACCTCTTGGTTTGCAGCGGTGGAGACGCCCTCCCCACGAAGTGGGAGGGGGTCTCGGCCGCTGCGACCCAAGAAGTCTCGGCCGCTATTGAGAAAGGGAGGGGGTCTCGGCCGCTTTTAAGAAGGGGAGGGGTTCTCGGCCGCTGCGACCCAAGAGGTCTCGGCCGCTTTTAAGAATGCTTGACCCTCTCCCCTTCTTAACAGGGGCCGAGACCTCTTGGTTTGCAGCGGTGGAGACGCCCTCCCCATGAGGGGGAGGGGGTCTCGTCCGCTGTGACCCAAGAGGTCTCGGCTACTTATAAGAAGGGGAGGGGGTCTCGGCCGCTGCGACCAAAGAGGTCTTGGCTGATTTTAAGAAGGGGAGGGGGTCTCAGGCGCTGCGACCCAAGACGTCTCGGCCACTTTTAAGAAGGGGAGGGGTTCTCGGCCGCTGCGATCCAAGAGGTCTCGGCCGCTTTTAAGAAAGGGAGGGGATCTTGGCCGCTGCGACCCAAGAGGTCTCGGCCACTTTTTTGAAGGGGAGGGGTTCTCGGCCGCTGCGACCCGAGAGGTCTCGGCCGCTTTTAAGAAGAGGAGGGGGTCTTGGCCGCTGCGACCCAAGAGGTCTCTGCCGCATTTAAGAAGGGAAGAAGGTCTCGGCCGCTGCGACCCAAGAGGTCTCGGCTACTTTTAAGAAGGGGAGGGGGTCTCGGCCGCTGCGACCCAAGAGGTCTCGGCCGCTTTTAAGAAGGGGAGGGGGTCTTGGCCGCTGCGACCCAAGAGGTCTCGGCCGCTTTTAAGAAGAGAAGGTGGTCTCGGCCACTTTTATGAAGGGGAGGGGTTCCCGGCCGCTGCGACCCAAGAGGTCTCGGCCGCTTTTAAGAATGGTTGACCCTCTCCCCTTCTTAACAGGGACCGAGATCTCTTGGTTTGCAGCGGTGGAGACGCCCTCCCCATGAGGGGGAGGGGGTCTCGGCCGCTGCGACCCAAGAGGTCTCGGCTACTTATAAGAAGGGGAGGGGGTCTCGGCCGCTGCGACCCAAGAGGTCTTGGCCGCTTTTAAGAAGGGGAGGGGGTCTCGGCCGCTGCGACCCAAGAGGTCTCGGCCGCTTAAAAGAAGGGGAGGGGTTCTCGGCCGCTGCGACCCAAGAGGTCTCGGCCGCTTTTAAGAAAGGGAGGGGATGTTGGTCGCTGCGACTTAAGAGGTCTTGGCCGCATTTAAGAAGGGAAGAAGGTCTCGGCCGCTGCTACCCAAGAGGTCTCGGCTACTTTTAAGAAGGGGAGGGGGTCTTAGCCGCTACGACCCAATAGGTCTCGGCCGCTTTTAAGAAGGGGAGGGGGTCTTGGCCGCTGCGACCCAAGAGGTCTCGGCTGCTTATAAGAATGGTTGACCCCCTCCCCTTCTTAAAAAGGTCTGAGACCTCTTGGTTTGCAGCGGTGGAGACGCCCTCCCCACGAAGTGGGAGGGGGTCTCGGCCGCTGCGACCCAAGAAGTCTCGGCCGCTATTGAGAAAGGGAGGGGGGTCTCGGCCGCTTTTAAGAAGGGGAGGGGTTCTCGGCCGCTGCGACCCAAGAGGTCTCGGCCGCTTTTAAGAATGCTTGACCCTCTCCCCTTCTTAACAGGGGCCGAGACCTCTTGGTTTGCAGCGGTGGAGACGCCCTCCCCATGAGGGGGAGGGGGTCTCGGCCGCTGTGACCCAAGAGGTCTCGGCTACTTATAAGAAGGGGAGGGGGTCTCGGCCACTGCGACCCAAGAGGTCTCGGCCGCTTTTAAGAAGGGGAGGGGGTCTCGGCTGCTGCGACCCAAGAGGTCTCGGCCGCTTTTAAGAAGGGGTTCTCGGCCGCTGCGACCCAAGAGGTCTCGGCCGCTTTAAAGAAAGGGAGGGGATCTTGGCCGCTGCGACCCAAGAGGTCTCGGCCACTTTTATGAAGGGGAGGGGTTCTCGGCCGCTGCGACCCAAGAGGTCTCAGCCGCTTTAAAGTATGGTTGACCCTCTCCCCTTCTTAACAGGGGCCGAGATCTCTTGGTTTGCAGCGGTGGATACGCCCTCCCCATGAGGGGGAGGGGGTCTCGGCCGTTGCGACCCAAGAGGTCTCGGCCGCTTTTAAGAAGGGGAGGGGGTCTCAGGCGCTGCGACCCAAGACGTCTCGGACGCTTTTAAGAAGGGGAGGGGTTCTCGGCCGCTGCGATCCAAGAGGTCTCGGCCGCTTTTAAGAAGAGGAGGAGGTCTTGGCCGCTGCGACCCAAGAGGTCTCGGCCGCATTTAAGAAGGGAAGAAGTTTTCGGCCGCTGCTACCCAAGAGGTCTCGGCTACTTTTAAGAAGGGGAGGGGGTCTCGGCCGCGGCGACCAAAGAGGTCTCGGCTGCTTTTAAGAAGGGGAGGGGGTCTTGGCCGCTGCGACCCAAGAAGTCTCGGCCGCTTTTAAGAAGGGAAGGTGGTCTCGGCCACTTTTATGAAGGGGAGGGGTTCCCGGCCGCTGCGACCCAAGAGGTCTCGGACGCTTTTAAGAATGGTTTACCCTCTCCCCTTCTTAACAGGGGCTGAGATCTCTTGGTTTGCAGCGGTGGAAACGCCCTCCCCATGAGGGGGAGGGGTCTCGGCCCGCTGCGACCAAAGAGGTCTCGGCTACTTATAAGAAGGGGAGGGGGGTCTCGGCCGCTGCGATCCAAGAGGTCTCGGCTGATTTTAAGAAGGGGAGGGATCTCGGCCGCTGCGACCCAAGAGGTCTCGGCCGCTTTTAAGAAGGTGAGGGGTTCTCGGCCGCTGTGACCCAAGAGGTCTCGGCCGCTTTTAAGAAAGGGAGGGGATCTTGGTCGCTGTGACCCAAGAGGTCTCGGCCACTTTTATGAAGGGGAGGGGTTCTCGGCCGCTGCGACCCAAGAGGTCTCGGCCGCTTTTAAGAAGTGGAGGGGGTCTTGGCCGCTGCGACCCAAGAGGTCTCGGCCGCATTTAGGAAGGGAAGAAGGTCTCGGCCGCTGCTACCCAAGAGGTCTCGGCTACTTTTAAGAAGGGGAGGGGGGTCTTAGCCGCTGCGACCCAAGAGGTCTCGGCCACTTTTATGAAGGGGGAGGGGTTCTCGGCCGCTGCGACCCAAGAGATCTCGGCAGCTTTTAAGAAGAGGAGAGGGTCTTGGCCGCTGCGACCCAAGAGGTCTTGGCCGCATTTAGGAAGGGAAGAAGGTCTCGGCCGCTGCGACCCAAGAGGTCTCGGCCGCTTTTAAGAATGGTTGACCCTCTCCTCTTCTTAACAGGGGCTGAGACTTCTTGGTTTGCAGCGGTGGAGACACCCTCCCCATGAGGGGGAGGGGGTCTCGGCCGATGCGACCCAAGAGGTCTCGGCTACTTATAAGAAGGGAAGGGGGTCTCGGCCGCTGCGATCCAAGAGGTCTCGGCCGCTTTTAAGAAGGGGAGGGGGTCTCGGCCGCTGCGACCCCAGAGGTCTCGGCCGCTTTTAAGAAGGGGAGGGGGTCTCGGCCGCTGCGACCCAAGAGGTCTCGGACGCTTTTAAGAAGGGGAGGGGTTCTCGGCCGCTGCGGCCCAAGAGGTCTCGGCCGCTTTTAAGAAAGGGAGGGGATCTTGGCCGCTGCGACCCAAGAGGTCTCGGCCACTTTTATGAAGGGGAGGGGTTCTCGGCCGCTGCGAGCCGAGAGGTCTCGGCCACTTTTAAGAAGAGGAGGGGGTCTTGGCCGCTGTGACCCAAGAGGTCTCGGCCGCATTTAAGAAGGGAAGAAGGTCTCGGCCGCTGCGACCCAAGAGGTCCCAGGTACTTTTAAGAAGGGGAGGGGGTCTCGGCCGCTGCGACCCAAGAAGTCTCGGCTACTTTTAAGAAGGGAAGGGGGTCTCGGCCGCTGCGACCCAAGAGGTCTAGGCCGCTTTTAAGAAGGGGAGGGGGTCTTGGCCGCTGCGACCCAAGAGGTCTCGGCCACTTTTAAGAAGGAAAGGTAGTCTCGGCCACTTTTATGAAGGGGAGGGGTTCTCGGCCGCTGCGACCCAAGAGGTCTCGGCCGCTTTTAAGAATGGTTGACCCTCTCCCCTTCTTAACAGGGGCCGAGATCTCTTGGTTTGCAGCGGTGGAGACGCCCTCCCCATGAGGGGGAGGGGGTCTCGGCCGCTGCGACCCAAGAGGTCTCAGCTACTTATAAGAAGGGGAGGGGGTCTCGGCCGCTGCGACCCAAGAGGTCTCGACCGCTTTTAAGAAGGGGAGGGGGTCTCGGCCGCTGCGACCCAAGAGGTCTCGGACGCTTTTAAGAAAGGGAGGGGATCTTGGCCGCTGCGACCCAAGAGGTCTCGGCCGCTTTTAAGAAGAGGAGGGGGTCTTGGCCGCTGCGACCCAAGAGGTCTCGGCCGCATTTAAGAAGGGAAGAAGGTCTCGGCCGCTGCGACCCAAGAGGTCTCGGCCGCTTTTAAGAAGGGGAGGGGGTCTTGGCCGCTGCGACCCAAGAGGTCTCGGCCACTTTTAAGAAGGGGAGGGGGTCTCGGCCGCTGCGACCCAAGAGGTCTCGGCCGCTTTTTAGAAGGGGAGGGGTTCTCGGCCGCTGCGACCCAAGAGGTCTAGGCCGCTTTTAAGAAAGGGAGGGGATCTTGGCCGCTGCGACCCAAGAGGTCTCGGCCACTTTTATGAACGGAAGGGGTTCTCGGCTGCTGCGACCCAAGAGGTCTCTGCCGTTTTAAGAAGAGGAGGGGGGTCTTGGCCGCTGCGACCCAAGAGGTCTCGGCCGCATTTAAGAAGGGAAGAAGGTCTCGGCCGCTGCTACCCAAGAGGTCTCGGCTACTTTTAAGAAGGGGAGGGGGTCTTGGCCGCTGCGACCCAAGAGGTCTCGTTCGCTTTTAAGAAGGGGAGGGGTCTTGGCCGCTGCGACCCAAGAGGTCTCGGCTGCTTTTAAGAATGGTTGACCCCCTCCCCTTCTTAAAAGGGGCTGAGATCTCTTGGTTTGCAGCGGTGGGTCTCGGCCGCTGCGACTCAAGAAGTCTCGGCCGCTATTTAGAAGGGGAGGGGTTCTCGGCCGCTGCGACCCAAGAGGTCTCGGCCGCTTTTAAGAAAGCGAGGGGATCTCTGCCGCTGCGACCAAAGAGGTCTCGGCCACTTTTATGAAGGGGAGGGGTTCTCGGCCGCTGCGACCCATGAGGTCTCGGCCACTTTTAAAAAGAGGAGGGGGTCTTGGCCGCTGCGACCCAAGAGGTCTCGGCCGCATTTAAGAAGGGAAGGTGGTCTCGGCCACTTTTATGAAGGGGAGGGGTTCTCTGCCGCTGCGACCCAAGAGGTCTCGGCCGCTTTTAAGAATGGTTGACCCTCTCCCCTTCTTAACAGGGGCCGAGATCTCTTGGTTTGCAGCGGTGGAGACGCCCTCCCCATGAGGGGGAGGGGGTCTCGGCCGATGCGACCCAAGAGGTCTCGTCTACTTATAAGAAGGGGAGGGGGTCTCGGCCGCTGCGACCCAAGAGGTCTCGGCCGCTTTTAAGAAGGGAAGGGGGTCTCGGCCGCTGCGACCCAAGAGGTCTCGGCCTCTTTTAAGAAGGGGAGGGGTTCTCGGCCGCTGAGACCCAAGAGGTCTCGGCCGCTTTAAAGAAAGGGAGGGGATCTTGGCCGCTGCGACCCAAGAGGTCTCGGCCGCTTTAAAGAAGGGGAGGGGTTCTCGGCCGCTGCGACCCAAGAGGTCTCGGCCGCTTTTAAGAAAGGGAGGGGATCTTGGCCGCTGCGACTTAAGAGGTCTTGGCCGCATTTAAGAAGGGAAGAAGGTCTCGGCCGCTGCTACCCAAGAGGTCTCGGCTACTTTTAAGAAGGGGGAGGGGGTCTTAGCCGCTACGACTCAAGAGGTCTCGGCCGCTTTTAAGAAGGGGAGGGGGTCTTGGCCGCTGCGACCCAAGAGGTCTCGGCTGCTTTTAAGAATGGTTGACCCCCTCCCCTTCTTAAAAAGGGCTGAGACCTCTTGGTTTGCAGCGGTGGAGACGCCCTCCCCACGAAGTGGGAGGGGGTCTCGGCCGCTGCGACCCAAGAAGTCTCGGCCGCTATTGAGAAAGGGAGGGGGTCTCGGCCGCTTTTAAGAAGGGGAGGGGTTCTCGGCCGCTGCGACCCAAGAGGTCTTGGCCGCTTTTAAGAATAGTTGACCCTCTCCCCTTCTTAACAGGGGCCGAGACCTCTTGGTTTGCAGCGGTGGAGACGCCCTCCCCATGAGGGGGAGGGGGTCTCGGCCGCTGTGACCCAAGAGGTCTCGGCTTCTTATAAGAAGGGGAGGGGGTCTCGGCTGCTGCGACCCAAGAGGTCTCGGGCGCTTTTAAGAAGGGGTTCTCGGCCGCTCCGACCCAAGAGGTCTCGGCCGCTTTAAAGAAAGGGGGGGGGGGGGGGGGATCTTGGCCGCTGCGACCCAAGAGGTCTCGGCCGCTTTTAAGAAGGGGAGGGGGTCTCGGCTGCTGCGACCCAAGAGGTCTCGGCCGCTTTTAAGAAGGGGAGGGGGTCTTGGCCGCTGCGACCCAAGAGGTCTCGTCCGCATTTAAGAAGGGAAGAAGGTCTCGGCCGCTGTGACCCAAGAGGTCTCGGCTATTTTTAAGAAGGGGAGGGGGTCTCGGCCGCTGCAACCCAAGAGGTCTCGGCCGCTTTTAAGAAGAGGAGGGGGTCTTGGCCGCTGCGACCCAAGAGATCTCGGCCGCATTTAAGAAAGGAAGAAGTTTTCGGCCGCTGCGACCCAAGAGGTCTCGGCTACTTTTAAGAAGGGGAGGGGGTCTCGGCCACTTTTATGAAGGGGAGGGGTTCTCGGCCGCTGCGACCCAAGAGGTCTCGGCCGCCTTTAAGGAATGGTTGACCCTCTCCCCTTCTTAACAGGGGCCGAAATCTCTTGGTTTGCAGCGGTGGAGACGCCCTCCCCATGAGGGGGAGGGGGTCTCGGCCGCTGCGACCCAAGAGGTCTCGACCGCTTTTAAGAAGGGGAGGGGGTCTCGGCCGCTGCGACCCAAGAGGTCTCGGCCGCTTTTAAGAAGGGGAGGGGTTCTCGGCCGCTGCGACCCAAGAGGTCTCGGCCGCTTTTAAGAAAGGGAGGGGATGTTGGCCGCTGCGACTTAAGAGGTCTTGGCCGCATTTAAGAAGGGAAGAAGGTCTCGGCCGCTGCTACCCAAGAGGTCTCGGCTACTTTTAAGAAGGGGAGGGGGTCTTAGCCGCTACGACCCAAGAGGTCTCGGCCGCTTTTAAGAAGGGGAGGGGGTCTTGGCCGCTGCGACCCAAGAGGTCTCGGCTGCTTTTAAGAATGGTTGACCCCCTCCCCTTCTTAAAAAGTGCTGAGACCTCTTGGTTTGCAGCGGTGGAGACGCCCTCCCCACGAAGTGGGAGGGGGTCTCGGCCGCTGCGACCCAAGAAGTCTCGGCCGCTATTGAGAAAGGGAGGGGGTCTCGGCCGCTTTTAAGAAGGGGAGGGGTTCTCGGCCGCTGCGACCCAAGAGGTCTCGGCCGCTTTTAAGAATGGTTGACCCTCTCCCCTTCTTAACAGGGGCCGAGACCTCTTGGTTTGCAGCGGTGGAGACGCCCTCCCCAAGAGGGGAGGGGGTCTCGGCCGCTGTGACCCAAGAGGTCTCGGCTACTTATAAGAAGGGGAGGGGGTCTCGGCCGCTGCGACCCAAGAGGTCTCGGCCGCTTTTAAGAAGGGGAGGGGGTCTCGGCTGCTGCGACCCAAGAGGTCTCGGCCGCTTTTAAGAAGGGGAGGGGTTCTCGGCCGCTGCGATCCAAGAGGTCTCAGCCGCTTTAAAGTATGGTTGACCCTCTCCCCTTCTTAACAGGGGCCGAGATCTCTTGGTTTGCAGCGGTGGATACGCCCTCCCCATGAGGGGGAGGGGGGTCTCGGCCGTTGCGACCCAAGAGGTCTCGGCCGCTTTTAAGAAGGGGAGGGGGTCTCAGGCGCTGCGACCTAAGACGTCTTGGACGCTTTTAAGAAGGGGAGGGGTTCTCGGCCGCTGCGATCCAAGAGGTCTCGGCCGCTTTTAAGAAAGGGAGGGGATCTTGGCCGCTGCGACCCAAAAGGTCTCGGCCACTTATATGAAGGGGAAGGGTTCTCAGCCGCTGCGACCCGAGAGGTCTCGGCCGCTTTTAAGAAGAGGAGGAGGTCTTGGCCGCTGCGACCCAAGAGGTCTCGGCCGCATTTAAGAAGGGAAGAAGGTCTCGGCCGCTGCTACCCAAGAGGTCTCGGCTACTTTTAAGAAGGGGAGGGGGTCTCGGCCGCTGCGACCCAAGAGGTCTCGGCTGCTTTTAAGAAGGGGAGGGGGTCTTGGCCGCTGCGACCCAAGAAGTCTCGGCCGCTTTTAAGAAGGGAAGGTGGTCTCGGCCACTTTTATGAAGGGGAGGGGTTCCCGGCCGCTGCGACCCAAGAGGTCTTGGCCGCTTTTAAGAATGGTTGACCCTCTCCCCTTCTTAACAGGGGCTGAGATCTCTTGGTTTGCAGCGGTGGAGACGCCCTCCCCATGAGGGGGAGGGGTCTCGGCCGCTGCGACCAAAGAGGTCTCGGCTACTTATAAGAAGGGGAGGGGGTCTCGGCCGCTGTGATCCAAGAGGTCTCGGCTGATTTTAAGAAGGGGAGGGGATCTCGGCCGCTGCGACCCAAGAGGTCTCGGCCGCTTTTAAGAAGGTGAGGGGTTCTCGGCCGCTGTGACCCAAGAGGTCTCGGCCGCTTTTAAGAAAGGGAGGGGATCTTGGTCGCTGCGACCCAAGAGGTCTCGGCCACTTTTATGAAGGGGAGGGGTTCTCGGCCGCTGCGACCCAAGAGGTCTCGGCCGCTTTTAAGAAGTGGAGGGGGTCTTGGCCGCTGCGACCCAAGAGGTCTCGGACGCATTTAGGAAGGGAAGAAGGTCTCGGCCACTGCTACCCAAGAGGTCTCGGCTACTTTTAAGAAGGGGAGGGGGTCTTAGCCGCTGCGACCCAAGAGGTCTCGGCCACTTTTATGAAGGGGAGGGGTTCTCGGCCGCTGCGACCCAAGAGATCTCGGCAGCTTTTAAGAAAGGGAGAGGGTCTTGGCCGCTGCGACCCAAGAGGTCTCGGCCACTTTTATGAAGGGGAGGGATTCTCGGCCGCTTTTAAGAATGGTTGACCCTCTCCCCTTCTTAACAGGGGCCGAGATCTCTTGGTTTGCAGCGGTGGAGACGCCCTCCTCATGAGGGGGAGGGGGTCTCGGCCGCTGCGACCCAAGAAATCTCGGCCGCTTTTAAGAAAGGGAGGGGATCTTGGCCGCTGCGACCCAAGAGGTCTCGGCCACTTTTATGAAGGGGAGGGGGTCTCGGTCACTTTTATGAAGGGGAGGGGTTCTTGGCCGCTGCGACCCAAGAGGTCTCGGACGCATTTAGGAAGGGAAGAAGGTCTCGGCCGCTGCTACCCAAGAGGTCTCGGCTACTTTTAAGAAGGGGAGGGGGTCTTAGCCGCTGCGACCCAAGAGGTCTCGGCCACTTTTATGAAGGGGAGGGGTTCTCGGCCGCTGCGACCCAAGAGATCTCGGCAGCTTTTAAGAAGAGGAGAGGGTCTTGGCCGCTGCGACCCAAGAGGTCTTGGCCGCATTTAGGAAGGGAAGAAGGTCTCGGCCGCTGCGACCCAAGAGGTCTCGGCCGCTTTTAAGAATGGTTGACCCTCTCCTCTTCTTAACAGGGGCTGAGACTTCTTGGTTTGCAGCGGTGGAGACACCCTCCCCATGAGGGGGAGGGGGTCTCTGCCGATGCGACCCAAGAGGTCTCGGCTACTTATAAGAAGGGAAGGGGGTCTCGGCCGCTGCGATCCAAGAGGTCTCGGCCGCTTTTAAGAAGGGGAGGGGGTCTCGGCCGCTGCGACCCCAGAGGTCTCGGCCGCTTTTAAGAAGGGGAGGGGGTCTCGGCCGCTGCGACCCAAGAGGTCTCGGACGCTTTTAAGAAGGGGAGGGGTTCTCGGCCGCTGCGACCCAAGAGGTCTCGGCCGTTTTTAAGAAAGGGAGAGGATCTTGGCCGCTGCGACCCAAGAGGTCTCGGCCACTTTTATGAAGGGGAGGGATTCTCGGCCGCTTTTAAGAATGGTTGACCCTCTCCCCTTCTTAACAGGGGCCGAGATCTCTTGGTTTGCAGCGGTGGAGACGCCCTCCTCATGAGGGGGAGGGGGTCTCGGCCGCTGCGACCCAAGAAATCTCGGCCGCTTTTAAGAAAGGGAGGGGATCTTGGCCGCTGCGACCCAAGAGGTCTCGGCCACTTTTATGAAGGGGAGGGGGTCTCGGTCACTTTTATGAAGGGGAGGGGTTCTTGGCCGCTGCGACCCAAGAGGTCTCGGCCGCTTTTAAGAAAGGGAGGGGATCTTGGCCGCTGCGACCCAAGAGGTCTCGGACACTTTTTTGAAGGGGAGGGGTTCTCGGCCGCTGCGACCCAAGAGGTCTCGGCAGCTTTTAAGAAGAGGAGGGGGTCTTGGCCGCTGCGACTGCGACCCAAGAGGTCTCGGCCGCATTTAAGAAGGGAACTAGGTCTCGGCCGCTGCGACCCAAGAGGTCTCGGCTACTTTTAAGAAGGGGAGGGGGTCTCGGCCGCTGCAACCCAAGAGGTCTCGGCCGCTTTTAAGAAGAGGAGGGGGGTCTTGGCCGCTGCGACCCAAGAGGTCTCGGCCGCATTTAAGAAGGGAAGAAGTTCTCGGCCGCTGCGACCCAAGAGGTCTCAGCTACTTTTAAGAAGGGGAGGGGGTCTCGGCCACTTTTATGAAGGGGAGGGGTTCTCGGCCGCTGCGACCCAAGAGGTCTCGGCCACCTTTAAGAATGGTTGACCCTCTCCCCTTCTTAACAGGGGCCGAGATCTCTTGGTTTGCAGCGGTTGAGACGCCCTCCCCATGAGGGGGAGGGGGTCTCGGCCGCTGCGACCCAAGAGGTCTCGACTACTTATAAGAAGGGGAGGGGGTCTCGGCCGCTGCGACCCAAGAGGTCTCGGCCGCTTTTAAGAAGGGGAGGGGGTCTCGGCCTCTGCGACCCAAGAGGTCTCGGCCGCTTTTAAGAAGGGGAGGGGATCTCGGCCGCTGCGACCCAAAAGGTCTCGGCCGCTTTTAAGAAAGGGAGGGGATCTTGGTCGCTGCGACCCAAGAGGTCTCGGCCACTTTTATGAAGGGGAGGGGTTCTCGGCCGCTGCGACCCAAGAGGTCTCGGCCGCTTTTAAGAAGTGGAGGGGGTCTTGGCCGCTGCGACCCAAGAGGTCTCGGCCGCATTTAGGAAGGGAAGAAGGTCTCGGCCGCTGCTACCCAAGAGGTCTCGGCTACTTTTAAGAATGGTTGACCCTCTCCCCTTCTTAACAGGGGCCGAGACCTCTTGGTTTGCAGCGGTGGAGACACCCTCCCCATGAGGGGGAGGGGGTCTCGGCCGATGCGACCCAAGAGGTCTTGGCCGCATTTAGGAAGGGAATAAGGTCTCGGCCGCTGCGACCCAAGAGGTCTCGGCCGCTTTTAAGAATGGTTGACCCTCTCCTCTTCTTAACAGGGGCTGAGACTTCTTGGTTTGCAGCGGTGGAGACACCCTCCCCATGAGGGGGAGGGGGTCTCTGCCGATGCGACCCAAGAGGTCTCGGCTACTTATAAGAAGGGAAGGGGGTCTCGGCCGCTGCGATCCAAGAGGTCTCGGCCGCTTTTAAGAAGGGGAGGGGGTCTCGGCCGCTGCGACCCCAGAGGTCTCGGCCGCTTTTAAGAAGGGGAGGGGGTCTCGGCCGCTGCGACCCAAGAGGTCTCGGACGCTTTTAAGAAGGGGAGGGGTTCTCGGCCGCTGCGACCCAAGAGGTCTCGGCCGTTTTTAAGAAAGGGAGAGGATCTTGGCCGCTGCGACCCAAGAGGTCTCGGCCACTTTTATGAAGGGGAGGGATTCTCGGCCGCTTTTAAGAATGGTTGACCCTCTCCCCTTCTTAACAGGGGCCGAGATCTCTTGGTTTGCAGCGGTGGAGACGCCCTCCTCATGAGGGGGAGGGGGTCTCGGCCGCTGCGACCCAAGAAATCTCGGCCGCTTTTAAGAAAGGGAGGGGATCTTGGCCGCTGCGACCCAAGAGGTCTCGGCCACTTTTATGAAGGGGAGGGGGTCTCGGTCACTTTTATGAAGGGGAGGGGTTCTTGGCCGCTGCGACCCAAGAGGTCTCGGACGCATTTAGGAAGGGAAGAAGGTCTCGGCCGCTGCTACCCAAGAGGTCTCGGCTACTTTTAAGAAGGGGAGGGGGTCTTAGCCGCTGCGACCCAAGAGGTCTCGGCCACTTTTATGAAGGGGAGGGGTTCTCGGCCGCTGCGACCCAAGAGATCTCGGCAGCTTTTAAGAAGAGGAGAGGGTCTTGGCCGCTGCGACCCAAGAGGTCTTGGCCGCATTTAGGAAGGGAAGAAGGTCTCGGCCGCTGCGACCCAAGAGGTCTCGGCCGCTTTTAAGAATGGTTGACCCTCTCCTCTTCTTAACAGGGGCTGAGACTTCTTGATTTGCAGCGGTGGAGACACCCTCCCCATGAGGGGGAGGGGGTCTCTGCCGATGCGACCCAAGAGGTCTCGGCTACTTATAAGAAGGGAAGGGGGTCTCGGCCGCTGCGATCCAAGAGGTCTCGGCCGCTTTTAAGAAGGGGAGGGGGTCTCGGCCGCTGCGACCCCAGAGGTCTCGGCCGCTTTTAAGAAGGGGAGGGGGTCTCGGCCGCTGCGACCCAAGAGGTCTCGGACGCTTTTAAGAAGGGGAGGGGTTCTCGGCCGCTGCGACCCAAGAGGTCTCGGCCGTTTTTAAGAAAGGGAGAGGATCTTGGCCGCTGCGACCCAAGAGGTCTCGGCCACTTTTATGAAGGGGAGGGATTCTCGGCCGCTTTTAAGAATGGTTGACCCTCTCCCCTTCTTAACAGGGGCCGAGATCTCTTGGTTTGCAGCGGTGGAGACGCCCTCCTCATGAGGGGGAGGGGGTCTCGGCCGCTGCGACCCAAGAAATCTCGGCCGCTTTTAAGAAAGGGAGGGGATCTTGGCCGCTGCGACCCAAGAGGTCTCGGCCACTTTTATGAAGGGGAGGGGGTCTCGGTCACTTTTATGAAGGGGAGGGGTTCTTGGCCGCTGCGACCCAAGAGGTCTCGGCCGCTTTTAAGAAAGGGAGGGGATCTTGGCCGCTGCGACCCAAGAGGTCTCGGACACTTTTTTGAAGGGGAGGGGTTCTCGGCCGCTGCGACCCAAGAGGTCTCGGACGCATTTAGGAAGGGAAGAAGGTCTCGGCCGCTGCTACCCAAGAGGTCTCGGCTACTTTTAAGAAGGGGAGGGGGTCTTAGCCGCTGCGACCCAAGAGGTCTCGGCCACTTTTATGAAGGGGAGGGGTTCTCGGCCGCTGCGACCCAAGAGATCTCGGCAGCTTTTAAGAAGAGGAGAGGGTCTTGGCCGCTGCGACCCAAGAGGTCTTGGCCGCATTTAGGAAGGGAAGAAGGTCTCGGCCGCTGCGACCCAAGAGGTCTCGGCCGCTTTTAAGAATGGTTGACCCTCTCCTCTTCTTAACAGGGGCTGAGACTTCTTGATTTGCAGCGGTGGAGACACCCTCCCCATGAGGGGGAGGGGGTCTCTGCCGATGCGACCCAAGAGGTCTCGGCTACTTATAAGAAGGGAAGGGGGTCTCGGCCGCTGCGATCCAAGAGGTCTCGGCCGCTTTTAAGAAGGGGAGGGGGTCTCGGCCGCTGCGACCCCAGAGGTCTCGGCCGCTTTTAAGAAGGGGAGGGGGTCTCGGCCGCTGCGACCCAAGAGGTCTCGGACGCTTTTAAGAAGGGGAGGGGTTCTCGGCCGCTGCGACCCAAGAGGTCTCGGCCGTTTTTAAGAAAGGGAGAGGATCTTGGCCGCTGCGACCCAAGAGGTCTCGGCCACTTTTATGAAGGGGAGGGATTCTCGGCCGCTTTTAAGAATGGTTGACCCTCTCCCCTTCTTAACAGGGGCCGAGATCTCTTGGTTTGCAGCGGTGGAGACGCCCTCCTCATGAGGGGGAGGGGGTCTCGGCCGCTGCGACCCAAGAAATCTCGGCCGCTTTTAAGAAAGGGAGGGGATCTTGGCCGCTGCGACCCAAGAGGTCTCGGCCACTTTTATGAAGGGGAGGGGGTCTCGGTCACTTTTATGAAGGGGAGGGGTTCTTGGCCGCTGCGACCCAAGAGGTCTCGGCCGCTTTTAAGAAAGGGAGGGGATCTTGGCCGCTGCGACCCAAGAGGTCTCGGACACTTTTTTGAAGGGGAGGGGTTCTCGGCCGCTGCGACCCAAGAGGTCTCGGCAGCTTATAAGAAGAGGAGGGGGTCTTGGCCGCTGCGACTGCGACCCAAGAGGTCTCGGCCGCATTTAAGAAGGGAACTAGGTCTCGGCCGCTGCGACCCAAGAGGTCTCGGCTACTTTTAAGAAGGGGAGGGGGTCTCGGCCGCTGCAACCCAAGAGGTCTCGGCCGCTTTTAAGAAGAGGAGGGGGTCTTGGCCGCTGCGACCCAAGAGGTCTCGGCCGCATTTAAGAAGGGAAGAAGTTCTCGGCCGCTGCGACCCAAGAGGTCTCAGCTACTTTTAAGAAGGGGAGGGGGTCTCGGCCACTTTTATGAAGGGGAGGGGTTCTCGGCCGCTGCGACCCAAGAGGTCTCGGCCACCTTTAAGAATGGTTGACCCTCTCCCCTTCTTAACAGGGGCCGAGATCTCTTGGTTTGCAGCGGTTGAGACGCCCTCCCCATGAGGGGGAGGGGGGTCTCGGCCGCTGCGACCCAAGAGGTCTCGACTACTTATAAGAAGGGGAGGGGGTCTCAGCCGCTGCGACCCAAGAGGTCTCGGCCGCTTTTAAGAAGGGGAGGGGGTCTCGGCCTCTGCGACCCAAGAGGTCTCGGCCGCTTTTAAGAAGGGGAGGGGATCTCTGCCGCTGCGACCCAAAAGGTCTCGGCCGCTTTTAAGAAAGGGAGGGGATCTTGGTCGCTGCGACCCAAGAGGTCTCGGCCACTTTTATGAAGGGGAGGGGTTCTCGGCCGCTGCGACCCAAGAGGTCTCGGCCGCTTTTAAGAAGTGGAGGGGGTCTTGGCCGCTGCGACCCAAGAGGTCTCGGCCGCATTTAGGAAGGGAAGAAGGTCTCGGCCGCTGCTACCCAAGAGGTCTCGGCTACTTTTAAGAATGGTTGACCCTCTCCCCTTCTTAACAGGGGCCGAGACCTCTTGGTTTGCAGCGGTGGAGACACCCTCCCCATGAGGGGGAGGGGGTCTCGGCCGATGCGACCCAAGAGGTCTTGGCCGCATTTAGGAAGGGAATAAGGTCTCGGCCGCTGCGACCCAAGAGGTCTCGGCCGCTTTTAAGAATGGTTGACCCTCTCCCCTTCTTAACAGGGGCCGAGACCTCTTGGTTTGCAGCGGTGGAGACACCCTCCCCATGAGGGGGAGGGGGTCTCGGCCGATGCGACCCAAGAGGTCTCGGCTACTTATAAGAAGGGAAGGGGGTCTCGGCCGCTGCGATCCAAGAGGTCTCGGCCGCTTTTAAGAAGGGAAGGGGGTCTCGGCCGCTGCGATCCAAGAGGTCTCGGCCGCTTTTAAGAAGGTGAGGGGGTCTCGGCCGCTGCGACCCAAGAGGTCTCGGCCGCTTTTAAGAAGGGGAGGGGGTCTCGGCCGCTGCGACCCAAGAGGTCTCGGCCGCTTTTAAGAAGGGGAGGGGTTCTCGGCCGCTGCGACCCAAGAGGTCTCGGCCGCTTTTAAGAAAGGGAGGGGATCTTGGCCGCTGCGACCCAAGAGGTCTCGGCCACTTTTATGAAGGGGAGGGGTTCTCGGCCGCTTTTAAGAATGGTTGACCCTCTCCCCTTCTTAACAGGGGCCGAGATCTCTTGGTTTGCAGCGGTGGAGACGCCCTCCCCATGAGGGGGAGGGGGTCTCGGCCGCTGCGACCCAAGAGGTCTCTGCTACTTATAAGAAGGGGAGGGGGTCTCGGCCGCTGCGATCCAAGAGGTCTCGACCGCTTTTAAGAAGGGGAGGGGGTCTCGGCCGCTGCGACCCAAGAGGTCTCGGGACGCTTTTAAGAAAGGGAGGGGATCTTGGCCGCTGCGACCCAAGAGGTCTCGGCCGCTTGTAAGAAGACGAGGGGGTCTTGGCCGCTGCGACCCAAGAGGTCTCGGCCGCATTTAAGAAGGGAAGAAGGTCTCGGCCGCTGCGACCCAAGAGGTCTCGGACGCTTTTAAGAAGGGGAGGGGGTCTTGGCCGCTGCGACCCAAGAGGTCTCGGCCACTTTTAAGAAGGGGAGGGGGTCTCGGCCGCTGCGACCCAAGAGGTCTCGGCCGCTTTTTAGAAGGGGAGGGGTTCTCGGCCGCTGCGACCCAAGAGGTCTAGGCCGCTTTTAAGAAAGGGAGGGGATCTTGGCCGCTGCGACCCAAGAGGTCTCGGCCACTTATGAAGGGAAGGGGTTCTCGGCTGCTGCGACCCAAGAGGTCTCGGCCGCTTTTAAGAAGAGGAGGGGGTCTTGGCCGCTGCGACCCAAGAGGTCTCGGCCGCATTTAAGAAGGGAAGAAGGTCTCGGCCGCTGCTACCCAAGAGGTCTCGGCTACTTTTAAGAAGGGGAGGGGGTCTTGGCCGCTGCGACCCAAGAGGTCTCGTTCGCTTTTAAGAAGGGGAGGGGTCTTGGCCGCTGCGACCCAAGAGGTCTCGGCTGCTTTTAAGAATGGTTGACCCCCTCCCCTTCCCTTCTTAAAAGGGGCTGAGACCTCTTGGTTTGCAGCGGTGGAGACGCCCTCCCCATGAAGTGGGAGGGGGTCTTGGCCGCTGCGACCCAAGAAGTCTCGGCCGCATTTAAGAAGGGAAGAAGGTCTTGGCCGCTGCGACTTAAGAGGTCTCGGCTTCTTTTAAGAAGGGGAGCGGGTCTCGGCCGCTGTGACCCAAGAGGTCTCGGCTACTTTTAAGAAGGGGAGGGGGTCTCGGCCGCTGCAACCCAAGAGGTCTCGGCCGCTTTTAAGAAGAGGAGGGGGTCTCGGCCGCTGCGACCCAAGAGGTCTCGGCTACTTTTAAGAAGGGGAGGGGGTCTCGGCCGCTGCGACCCAAGAGGTCTCGGCTGCTTTTAAGAAGGGCAGGGGGTCTTGGCCACTTTTATGAAGGGGAGGGGTTCTCGGCCGCTGCGACCCAAGAGGTCTCGGCCGCCTTTAAGAACGGTTGACCCTCTCCCCTTCTTAACAGGGGCCGAAATCTCTTGGTTTGCAGCGGTGGAGACGCCCTCCCCATGAGGGGGAGGGGGTCTCGGCCGCTGTGACCCAAGAGGTCTCGGCTACTTATAAGCAGGGGAGGGGATCTCGGCCGCTGCGACCCAAGAGGTCTCGGCCGATTTTAAGAAGGGGAGGGGGTCTCGGCCGCTGCGACCCAAGAGGTCTCGGCCGCTTTTAAGAAGGGGAGGGGTTCTCGGCCGCTGCGACCCAAGAGGTCTCGGCCGCTTTTAAGAAGGGGAGGGGTTCTCGGCCGCTGTGACCCAAGAGGTCTCGGCCGCTTTTAAGAAAGGGAGGGGATCTTGGTCGCTGCGACCCAAGAGGTCTCGGCCACTTTTATGAAGGGGAGGGGTTCTCGGCCGCTGCGACCCAAGAGGTCTCGGCCGCTTTTAAGAAGTGGAGGGGGTCTTGGCCGCTGCGACCCAAGAGGTCTCGGCCGCATTTAGGAAGGGAAGAAGGTCTCGGCCGCTGCTACCCAAGAGGTCTCAGCTACTTTTAAGAAGGGGAGGGGGTCTTGGCCGCTGCGACCCAAGAGGTCTCGGCCGCATTTAGGAAGGGAAGAAGGTCTCGGCAGCTGCTACCCAAGAGGTCTCGGCTACTTATAAGAAGGGGAGGGGGTCTCGGCCGCTGCGATCCAAGAGGTCTCAGCTGATTTTAAGAAGGGGAGGGGGTCTCGGCCGCTGCGACCCAAGAGGTCTCGACCGCTTTTAAGAAGGGGAGGGGGTCTCGGCCGCTGCGACCCAAGAGGTCTCGGACGCTTTTAAGAAAGGGAGGGGATCTTGGCCGCTGCGACCCAAGAGGTCTCGGCCGCTTTTAAGAAGAGGAGGGGGTCTTGGCTGCTGCGACCCAAGAGGTCTCGGCCGCATTTAAGAAGGGAAGAAGGTCTCGGCCGCTGCGACCCACGAGGTCTCGGCCGCTTTTATGAAGGGGAGAGGGTCTTGGCCGCTGCGACCCAAGAGGTCTTGGCCGCATTTAGGAAGGGAAGAAGGTCTCGGCCGCTGCGACCCAAGAGGTCTCGGCCGATTTTAAGAATGGTTGACCCTCTCCCCTTCTTAACAGGGGCCGAGACCTCTTGGTTTGCAGCGGTGGAGACACCCTCCCCATGAGGGGGAGGGGGTCTCGGCCGATGCGACCCAAGAGGTCTAGGCTACTTATAAGAAGGGAAGGGGGTCTCGGCCGCTGCGATCCAAGAGAACTCGGCCGCTTTTAAGAAGGGGAGGGGTTCTCGGCCGCTTTTAAGAATGGTTGACCCTCTCCCCTTCTTAACAGGGGCCGAGATCTCTTGGTTTGCAGCGGTGGAGACGCCCTCCCCATGAGGGGGAGGGGGTCTCGGCCGCTGCGACCCAAGAGGTCTCGGCTACTTATAAGAAGGGGAGGGGGTCTCGGCCGCTGCGATCCAAGAGGTCTCAGCTGATTTTAAGAAGGGGAGGGGGTCTCGGCCGCTGCGACCCAAGAGGTCTCGACCGCTTTTAAGAAGGGGAGGGGGTCTCGGCCGCGGCGACCCAAGAGGTCTCGGACGCTTTTAAGAAAGGGAGGGGATCTTGGCCGCTGCGACCCAAGAGGTCTCGGACGCTTTTAAGAAGAGGAGGGGGTCTTGGCCGCTGCGACCCAAGAGGTCTCGGCCGCATTTAAGAAGGGAAGAAGGTCTCGGCCGCTGCGACCCAAGAGGTCTCGGCCGCTTTTAAGAAGGGGAGGGGGTCTTGGCCGCTGCGACCCAAGAGGTCTCGGCCACTTTTAAGAAGGGGAGGGGGTCTCGGCCGCTGCGACCCAAGAGGTCTCAGCCGCTTTTTTAGAAGGGGAGGGGTTCTCGGCCGCTGCGACCCAAGAGGTCTCGGCCGCATTTAAAAAGGGAAGAAGGTCTCGGCCGCTGCGACCCAAGAGGTCTCGGCCGCTTTTAAGAAGGGGAGGGAGTCTTGGCCGCTGCGACCCAAGAGGTATCGGCCACTTTTAAGAAGGGGAGGGGGTCTCGGCCGCTGCGACCCAAGAGGTCTCAGCCGCTTTTTTAGAAGGGGAGGGGTTCTCGGCCGCTGCGACCCAAGAGGTCTAGGCCGCTTTTAAGAAAGGGAGGGGATCTTGGCCGCTGCGACCCAAGAGGTCTCGGCCACTTTTATGAAGGGGAGGGGTTCTCGGCCGCTGCGACCCAAGAGGTCTCGGCAGTTTTTAAGAAGAGGAGAGGGTCTTGGCCGCTGCGACCCAAGAGGTCTTGGCCGCATTTAGGAAGGGAAGAAGGTCTCGGCCGCTGCGACCCAAGAGGTCTCGGCCGCTTTTAAGAATGGTTGACCCTCTCCCCTTCTTAACAGGGGCCGAGACCTCTTGGTTTGCAGCGGTGGAGACACCCTCCCCATGAGGGGGAGGGAGTCTTGGCCGATGCGACCCAAGAGGTCTCGGCTACTTATAAGAAGGGAAGGGGGTTTCGGCCGCTGCGATCCAAGAGGTCTCGGCCGCTTTTAAGAAGGGGAGGGGGTCTCGGCCGCTGCGACCCAAGAGGTCTCGGCCGCTTTTAAGAAGGGGAGGGGGTCTCGGCCGCTGCGACCCAAGAGGTCTCGGCCGCTTTTAAGAAGGGGAGGGGTTCTCGGCCGCTGCGACCCAAGAGGTCTCGGCCGCTTTTAAGAAAGGGAGGGGATCTTGGCCGCTGCGACCCAAGAGGTCTCGGCCACTTTTATGAAGGGGAGGGGTTCTCGGCCGCTTTTAAGAATTGTTGACCCTCTCCCCTTCTTAACAGGGGCCGAGATCTCTTGGTTTGCAGCGGTGGAGACGCCCTCCCCATGAGGGGGATGGGGTCTCGGCCGCTGCGACCCAAGAGGTCTCGACCGCTTTTAAGAAGGGGAGGGGGTCTCAGCCGCTGCGACCCAAGAGGTCTCGGACGCTTTTAAGAAAGGGAGGGGATCTTGGCCGCTGCGACCCAAGAGGTCTCGGCCGCTTTTAAGAAGAGGAGGGGGTCTTGGCCGCTGCGACCCAAGAGGTCTCGGCCGCATTTAAGAAGGGAAGAAGGTCTCGGCCGCTGCGACCCAAGAGGTCTCGGCCGCTTTTAAGAAGGGGAGGGAGTCTTGGCCGCTGCGACCCAAGAGGTATCGGCCACTTTTAAGAAGGGGAGGGGGTCTCGGCCGCTGCGACCCAAGAGGTCTCGGCCGCTTTTTTAGAAGGGGAGGGGTTCTCGGCCGCTGCGACCCAAGAGGTCTAGGCCGCTTTTAAGAAGATCTTTTGGTTTGCAGCGGTGGAGACGCCCTCCCCATGAGGGGGAGGGGGTCTCGGCCGCTGCGACCCAAGAGGTCTCTGCTACTTATAAGAAGGGGAGGGGGTCTCGGCCGCTGCGATCCAAGAGGTCTCAGCTGATTTTAAGAAGGGGAGGGGGTCTCGGCCGCTGCGACCCAAGAGGTCTCGACCGCTTTTAAGAAGGGGAGGGGGTCTCGGCCGCTGCGACCCAAGAGGTCTCGGGACGCTTTTAAGAAAGGGAGGGGATCTTGGCCGCTGCGACCCAAGAGGTCTCGGCCGCTTGTAAGAAGACGAGGGGGTCTTGGCCGCTGCGACCCAAGAGGTCTCGGCCGCATTTAAGAAGGGAAGAAGGTCTCGGCCGCTGCGACCCAAGAGGTCTCGGACGCTTTTAAGAAGGGGAGGGGGTCTTGGCCGCTGCGACCCAAGAGGTCTCGGCCACTTTTAAGAAGGGGAGGGGGTCTCGGCCGCTGCGACCCAAGAGGTCTCGGCCGCTTTTTAGAAGGGGAGGGGTTCTCGGCCGCTGCGACCCAAGAGGTCTAGGCCGCTTTTAAGAAAGGGAGGGGATCTTGGCCGCTGCGACCCAAGAGGTCTCGGCCACTTATGAAGGGAAGGGGTTCTCGGCTGCTGCGACCCAAGAGGTCTCGGCCGCTTTTAAGAAGAGGAGGGGGTCTTGGCCGCTGCGACCCAAGAGGTCTCGGCCGCATTTAAGAAGGGAAGAAGGTCTCGGCCGCTGCTACCCAAGAGGTCTCGGCTACTTTTAAGAAGGGGAGGGGGTCTTGGCCGCTGCGACCCAAGAGGTCTCGTTCGCTTTTAAGAAGGGGAGGGGTCTTGGCCGCTGCGACCCAAGAGGTCTCGGCTGCTTTTAAGAATGGTTGACCCCCTCCCCTTCCCTTCTTAAAAGGGGCTGAGACCTCTTGGTTTGCAGCGGTGGAGACGCCCTCCCCATGAAGTGGGAGGGGGTCTTGGCCGCTGCGACCCAAGAAGTCTCGGCCGCATTTAAGAAGGGAAGAAGGTCTTGGCCGCTGCGACTTAAGAGGTCTCGGCTTCTTTTAAGAAGGGGAGCGGGTCTCGGCCGCTGTGACCCAAGAGGTCTCGGCTACTTTTAAGAAGGGGAGGGGGTCTCGGCCGCTGCAACCCAAGAGGTCTCGGCCGCTTTTAAGAAGAGGAGGGGGTCTTGGCCGCTGCGACCCAAGAGGTCTCGGCCGCATTTAAGAAGGGAAGAAGTTCTCGGCCGCTGCGACCCAAGAGGTCTCGGCTACTTTTAAGAAGGGGAGGGGGTCTCGGCCGCTGCGACCCAAGAGGTCTCGGCTGCTTTTAAGAAGGGCAGGGGGTCTTGGCCACTTTTATGAAGGGGAGGGGTTCTCGGCCGCTGCGACCCAAGAGGTCTCGGCCGCCTTTAAGAATGGTTGACCCTCTCCCCTTCTTAACAGGGGCCGAAATCTCTTGGTTTGCAGCGGTGGAGACGCCCTCCCCATGAGGGGGAGGGGGTCTCGGCCGCTGTGACCCAAGAGGTCTCGGCTACTTATAAGCAGGGGAGGGGATCTCGGCCGCTGCGACCCAAGAGGTCTCGGCCGATTTTAAGAAGGGGAGGGGGTCTCGGCCGCTGCGACCCAAGAGGTCTCGGCCGCTTTTAAGAAGGGGAGGGGTTCTCGGCCGCTGCGACCCAAGAGGTCTCGGCCGCTTTTAAGAAGGGGAGGGGTTCTCGGCCGCTGTGACCCAAGAGGTCTCGGCCGCTTTTAAGAAAGGGAGGGGATCTTGGTCGCTGCGACCCAAGAGGTCTCGGCCACTTTTATGAAGGGGAGGGGTTCTCGGCCGCTGCGACCCAAGAGGTCTCGGCCGCTTTTAAGAAGTGGAGGGGGTCTTGGCCGCTGCGACCCAAGAGGTCTCGGCCGCATTTAGGAAGGGAAGAAGGTCTCGGCCGCTGCTACCCAAGAGGTCTCAGCTACTTTTAAGAAGGGGAGGGGGTCTTGGCCGCTGCGACCCAAGAGGTCTCGGCCACTTTTAAGAAGGGGAGGGGGTCTCGGCCGCTGCGACCCAAGAGGTCTCAGCCGCTTTTTTAGAAGGGGAGGGGTTCTCGGCCGCTGCGACCCAAGAGGTCTCGGCCGCATTTAAAAAGGGAAGAAGGTCTCGGCCGCTGCGACCCAAGAGGTCTCGGCCGCTTTTAAGAAGGGGAGGGAGTCTTGGCCGCTGCGACCCAAGAGGTATCGGCCACTTTTAAGAAGGGGAGGGGGTCTCGGCCGCTGCGACCCAAGAGGTCTCAGCCGCTTTTTTAGAAGGGGAGGGGTTCTCGGCCGCTGCGACCCAAGAGGTCTAGGCCGCTTTTAAGAAAGGGAGGGGATCTTGGCCGCTGCGACCCAAGAGGTCTCGGCCACTTTTATGAAGGGGAGGGGTTCTCGGCCGCTGCGACCCAAGAGGTCTCGGCAGTTTTTAAGAAGAGGAGAGGGTCTTGGCCGCTGCGACCCAAGAGGTCTTGGCCGCATTTAGGAAGGGAAGAAGGTCTCGGCCGCTGCGACCCAAGAGGTCTCGGCCGCTTTTAAGAATGGTTGACCCTCTCCCCTTCTTAACAGGGGCCGAGACCTCTTGGTTTGCAGCGGTGGAGACACCCTCCCCATGAGGGGGAGGGAGTCTTGGCCGATGCGACCCAAGAGGTCTCGGCTACTTATAAGAAGGGAAGGGGGTTTCGGCCGCTGCGATCCAAGAGGTCTCGGCCGCTTTTAAGAAGGGGAGGGGGTCTCGGCCGCTGCGACCCAAGAGGTCTCGGCCGCTTTTAAGAAGGGGAGGGGGTCTCGGCCGCTGCGACCCAAGAGGTCTCGGCTGCTTTTAAGAAGGGGAGGGGTTCTCGGCCGCTGCGACCCAAGAGGTCTCGGCCGCTTTTAAGAAAGGGAGGGGATCTTGGCCGCTGCGACCCAAGAGGTCTCGGCCACTTTTATGAAGGGGAGGGGTTCTCGGCCGCTTTTAAGAATTGTTGACCCTCTCCCCTTCTTAACAGGGGCCGAGATCTCTTGGTTTGCAGCGGTGGAGACGCCCTCCCCATGAGGGGGATGGGGTCTCGGCCGCTGCGACCCAAGAGGTCTCGACCGCTTTTAAGAAGGGGAGGGGGTCTCAGCCGCTGCGACCCAAGAGGTCTCGGACGCTTTTAAGAAAGGGAGGGGATCTTGGCCGCTGCGACCCAAGAGGTCTCGGCCGCTTTTAAGAAGAGGAGGGGGTCTTGGCCGCTGCGACCCAAGAGGTCTCGGCCGCATTTAAGAAGGGAAGAAGGTCTCGGCCGCTGCGACCCAAGAGGTCTCGGCCGCTTTTAAGAAGGGGAGGGAGTCTTGGCCGCTGCGACCCAAGAGGTATCGGCCACTTTTAAGAAGGGGAGGGGGTCTCGGCCGCTGCGACCCAAGAGGTCTCGGCCGCTTTTTTAGAAGGGGAGGGGTTCTCGGCCGCTGCGACCCAAGAGGTCTAGGCCGCTTTTAAGAAAGGGAGGGGATCTTGGCCGCTGCGACCCAAGAGGTCTCGGCCACTTTTATGAAGGGAAGGGGTTCTTGGCTGCTGCGACCCAAGAGGTCTCGGCCGCTTTTAAGAAGAGGAGGGGGTCTTGGCCGCTGCGACCCAAGAGGTCTCGGCTGCATTTAAGAAGGGAAGAAGGTCTCGGCCGCTGCTACCCAAGAGGTCTCGGCTTCTTTTAAGAAGGGGAGGGGGTCTCGGCCGCTGTGACCCAAGAGGTCTCGGCTACTTTTAAGAAGGGGAGGGGGTCTCGGCCGCTGCAACCCAAGAGGTCTCGGCCGCTTTTAAGAAGAGGAGGGGGTCTTGACCGCTGCGACCCAATAGGTCTCGGCCGCATTTAAGAAGGGAAGAAGTTCTCGGCCGCTGCGACCCAAGAGGTCTCGGCTACTTTTAAGAAGGGGAGGGGGTCTCGGCCGCTGCGACCCAAGAGGTCTTGGCCGCTTTTAAGAAGGGCAGGGGGTCTCGGCCACTTTTATGAAGGGGAGGGGTTCTCGGCCGCTGCGACCCAAGAGGTCTCGGCCGCCTTTAAGAATGGTTGACCCTCTCCCCTTCTTAACAGGGGCCGAAATCTCTTGGTTTGCAGCGGTGGAGACGCCCTCCCCATGAGGGGGAGGGGGTCTCGGCCGCTGCGACCCAAGAGGTCTCGGCCGCTTTTAAGAAGGGGAGGGGGTCTCGGCCGCTGCGACCCAAGAGGTCTTGGCCGCTTTTAAGAAGGGGAGGGGTTCTCGGCCGCTGCGACCCAAGAGGTCTCGGCCGCTTTTAAGAAAGGGAGGGGATCTTGGCCGCTGCGACCCAAGAGGTCTCGGAAACTTTTATGAAGGGGAGGGGTTCTTGGCCGCTGCGACTTAAGAGGTCTCGGCCGCATTTAAGAAGGGAAGAAGGTCTCGGCCGCTGCTACCCAAGAGGTCTCGGCTACTTTTAAGAAGGGGAGGGGGTCTTAGCCGCTGCGACCCAAGAGGTCTCGGCCGCTTTTAAGAAGGGGATGGGGGCCTTGGCCGCTGCGACCCAAGAGGTCTCGGCTGCTTTTAAGAATGGTTGACCCCCTCCCCTTCTTAAAAAGGGCTGAGACCTCTTGGTTTGCAGCGGTGGAGACGCCCTCCCCACGAAGTGGGAGGGGGTCTCGGCCGCTGCGACCCAAGAAGTCTCGGCCGCTATTGAGAAAGGGAGGGGTTCTCGGCCGCTGCGACCCAAGAGGTCTCGGCCGCTTTTAAGAAGGGGAGGGGTTCTCGGGCGCTGCGACCCAAGAGGTCTCGGCCGCTTTTAAGAATGGTTGACCCTCTCCCCTTCTTAACAGGGGCCGAGACCTCTTGGTTTGCAGCGGTGGAGACGCCCTCCCCACGAAGTGGGAGGGGGTCTCGGCCGCTGCGACCCAAGAAGTCTCGGCCGCTATTGAGAAAGGGAGGGGGTCTCGGCCGCTGCGACCCAAGAAGTCCCGGCCGCTATTGAGAAAGGGAGGGGTTCTCGGCCGCTGCGACCCAAGAGGTCTCGGCCGCTTTTAAGAAGGGGAGGGGGTCTCGGCTGCTGCGACCCAAGAGGTCTCGGCCGCTTTCAAGAAGGGGTTCTCGGCCGCTGCGACCCAAGAGGTCTCGGCCGCCTTTAAGAATGGTTGACCCTCTCCCCTTCTTAACAGGGGCCGAAATCTCTTGGTTTGCAGCGGTGGAGACGCCCTCCCCATGAGGGGGAGGGGGTCTCGGCCGCTGCGACCCAAGAGGTCTCGGCTACTTATAAGAAGGGGAGGGGATCTCGGCCGCTGCGACCCAAGAGGTCTCGGCCGCTTTTAAGAAAGGGAGGGGATCTTGGTCGCTGCGACCCAAGAGGTCTCGGCCACTTATGAAGGGGAGGGGTTCTCGGCCGCTGCGACCCAAGAGGTCTCGGCCGCTTTTAAGAGGTTGAGGGGGTCTTGGCCGCTGCGACCCAAGAGGTCTCGGCCGCATTTAGGAAGGGAAGAAGGTCTTGGCCGCTGCGACCCAAGAGGTCTCGGCCACTTTTATGAAGGGGAGAGGGTCTTGGCCGCTGCGACCCAAGAGGTCTTGGCCGCATTTAGGAAGGGAAGAAGGTCTCGGCCGCTGCGACCCAAGAGGTCTCGGCCGATTTTAAGAATGGTTGACCCTCTCCCCTTCTTAACAGGGGCCGAGACCTCTTGGTTTGCAGCGGTGGAGACACCCTCCCCATGAGGGGGAGGGGGTCTCGGCCGATGCGACCCAAGAGGTCTCGGCTACTTATAAGAAGGGAAGGGGGTCTCGGCCGCTGCGATCCAAGAGAACTCGGCCGCTTTTAAGAAGGGGAGGGGGTCTCGGCCGCTGCGACCCAAGAGGTCACTGCCGCTCTTAAGAAGGGGAGGGGGTCTCGGCCGCTGCGACCCAAGAGGTCTCGGCCGCTTTTAAGAAGGGGAGGGGTTCTCGGCCGCTGCGACCCAAGAGGTCTCGTCCGCTTATAAGAAAGGGAGGGGATCTTGGCCGCTGCGACCCAAGAGGTCTCGGCCACTTTTATGAAGGGGAGGGGTTCTCGGCCGCTTTTAAGAATGGTTGACCCTCTCCCCTTCTTAACAGGGGCCGAGATCTCTTGGTTTGCAGCGGTGGAGACGCCCTCCCCATGAGGGGGAGGGGGTCTCGGCCGCTGCGACCCAAGAGGTCTCGGCTACTTATAAGAAGGGGAGGGGGTCTCGGCCGCTGCGATCCAAGAGGTCTCAGCTGATTTTAAGAAGGGGAGGGGGTCTCGGCCGCTGCGACCCAAGAGGTCTCGACCGCTTTTAAGAAGGGGAGGGGGTCTCGGCCGCTGCGACCCAAGAGGTCTCGGACGCTTTTAAGAAAGGGAGGGGATCTTGGCTGCTGCGACCCAAGAGGTCTCGGACGCTTTTAAGAAGAGGAGGGGGTCTTGGCCGCTGCGACCCAAGAGGTCTCGGCCGCATTTAAGAAGGGAAGAAGGTCTCGGCCGCTGCGACCCAAGAGGTCTCGGCCGCTTTTAAGAAGGGGAGGGGGTCTTGGCCGCTGCGACCCAAGAGGTCTCGGCCGCATTTAAGAAGGGAAGAAGGTCTCGGCCGCTGCGACCCAAGAGGTCTCGGCCGCTTTTAAGAAGGGGAGGGAGTCTTGGCCGCTGCGACCCAAGAGGTATCGGCCACTTTTAAGAAGGGGAGGGGGTCTCGGCCGCTGCGACCCAAGAGGTCTCAGCCGCTTTTTTAGAAGGGGAGGGGTTCTCGGCCGCTGCGACCCAAGAGGTCTAGGCCGCTTTTAAGAAAGGGAGGGGATCTTGGCCGCTGCGACCCAAGAGGTCTCGGCCACTTTTATGAAGGGAAGGGGTTCTTGGCTGCTGCGACCCAAGAGGTCTCGGCCGCTTTTAAGAAGAGGAGGGGGTCTTGGCCGCTGCGACCCAAGAGGTCTCGGCTGCATTTAAGAAGGGAAGAAGGTCTCGGCCGCTGCTACCCAAGAGGTCTCGGCTACTTTTATGAAGGGGAGGGGGTCTCGGCCGCTGTGACCCAAGAGGTCTCGGCTACTTTTAAGAAGGGGAGGGGGTCTCGGCCGCTGCAACCCAAGAGGTCTCGGCCGCTTTTAAGAAGAGGAGGGGGTCTTGACCGCTGCGACCCAATAGGTCTCGGCCGCATTTAAGAAGGGAAGAAGTTCTCGGCCGCTGCGACCCAAGAGGTCTCGGCTACTTTTAAGAAGGGGAGGGGGTCTCGGCCGCTGCGACCCAAGAGGTCTTGGCCGCTTTTAAGAAGGGCAGGGGGTCTCGGCCACTTTTATGAAGGGGAGGGGTTCTCGGCCGCTGCGACCCAAGAGGTCTCGGCCGCCTTTAAGAATGGTTGACCCTCTCCCCTTCTTAACAGGGGCCGAAATCTCTTGGTTTGCAGCGGTGGAGACGCCCTCCCCATGAGGGGGAGGGGGTCTCGGCCGCTGCGACCCAAGAGGTCTCGGCCGCTTTTAAGAAGGGGAGGGGGTCTCGGCCGCTGCGACCCAAGAGGTCTCGGCCGCTTTTAAGAAGGGGAGGGGTTCTCGGCCGCTGCGACCCAAGAGGTCTCGGCCGCTTTTAAGAAAGGGAGGGGATCTTGGCCGCTGCGACCCAAGAGGTCTCGGAAACTTTTATGAAGGGGAGGGGTTCTTGGCCGCTGCGACTTAAGAGGTCTCGGCCGCATTTAAGAAGGGAAGAAGGTCTCGGCCGCTGCTACCCAAGAGGTCTCGGCTACTTTTAAGAAGGGGAGGGGGTCTTAGCCGCTGCGACCCAAGAGGTCTCGGCCGCTTTTAAGAAGGGGATGGGGGCCTTGGCCGCTGCGACCCAAGAGGTCTCGGCTGCTTTTAAGAATGGTTGACCCCCTCCCCTTCTTAAAAAGGGCTGAGACCTCTTGGTTTGCAGCGGTGGAGACGCCCTCCCCACGAAGTGGGAGGGGGTCTCGGCCGCTGCGACCCAAGAAGTCTCGGCCGCTATTGAGAAAGGGAGGGGTTCTCGGCCGCTGCGACCCAAGAGGTCTCGGCCGCTTTTAAGAAGGGGAGGGGTTCTCGGGCGCTGCGACCCAAGAGGTCTCGGCCGCTTTTAAGAATGGTTGACCCTCTCCCCTTCTTAACAGGGGCCGAGACCTCTTGGTTTGCAGCGGTGGAGACGCCCTCCCCACGAAGTGGGAGGGGGTCTCGGCCGCTGCGACCCAAGAGGTCTCGGCCGCTATTGAGAAAGGGAGGGGGTCTCGGCCGCTGCGACCCAAGAAGTCCCGGCCGCTATTGAGAAAGGGAGGGGTTCTCGGCCGCTGCGACCCAAGAGGTCTCGGCCGCTTTTAAGAAGGGGAGGGGGTCTCGGCTGCTGCGACCCAAGAGGTCTCGGCCGCTTTCAAGAAGGGGTTCTCGGCCGCTGCGACCCAAGAGGTCTCGGCCGCCTTTAAGAATGGTTGACCCTCTCCCCTTCTTAACAGGGGCCGAAATCTCTTGGTTTGCAGCGGTGGAGACGCCCTCCCCATGAGGGGGAGAGGGTCTCGGCCGCTGCGACCCAAGAGGTCTCGGCTACTTATAAGAAGGGGAGGGGATCTCGGCCGCTGCGACCCAAGAGGTCTCGGCCGCTTTTAAGAAAGGGAGGGGATCTTGGTCGCTGCGACCCAAGAGGTCTCGGCCACTTATGAAGGGGAGGGGTTCTCGGCCGCTGCGACCCAAGAGGTCTCGGCCGCTTTTAAGAGGTTGAGGGGGTCTTGGCCGCTGCGACCCAAGAGGTCTCGGCCGCATTTAGGAAGGGAAGAAGGTCTTGGCCGCTGCGACCCAAGAGGTCTCGGCCACTTTTATGAAGGGGAGAGGGTCTTGGCCGCTGCGACCCAAGAGGTCTTGGCCGCATTTAGGAAGGGAAGAAGGTCTCGGCCGCTGCGACCCAAGAGGTCTCGGCCGATTTTAAGAATGGTTGACCCTCTCCCCTTCTTAACAGGGGCCGAGACCTCTTGGTTTGCAGCGGTGGAGACACCCTCCCCATGAGGGGGAGGGGGTCTCGGCCGATGCGACCCAAGAGGTCTCGGCTACTTATAAGAAGGGAAGGGGGTCTCGGCCGCTGCGATCCAAGAGAACTCGGCCGCTTTTAAGAAGGGGAGGGGGTCTCGGCCGCTGCGACCCAAGAGGTCACGGCCGCTTTTAAGAAGGGGAGGGGGTCTCGGCCGCTGCGACCCAAGAGGTCTCGGCCGCTTTTAAGAAGGGGAGGGGTTCTCGGCCGCTGCGACCCAAGAGGTCTCGTCCGCTTATAAGAAAGGGAGGGGATCTTGGCCGCTGCGACCCAAGAGGTCTCGGCCACTTTTATGAAGGGGAGGGGTTCTCGGCCGCTTTTAAGAATGGTTGACCCTCTCCCCTTCTTAACAGGGGCCGAGATCTCTTGGTTTGCAGCGGTGGAGACGCCCTCCCCATGAGGGGGAGGGGGTCTCGGCCGCTGCGACCCAAGAGGTCTCGGCTACTTATAAGAAGGGGAGGGGGTCTCGGCCGCTGCGATCCAAGAGGTCTCAGCTGATTTTAAGAAGGGGAGGGGGTCTCGGCCGCTGCGACCCAAGAGGTCTCGACCGCTTTTAAGAAGGGGAGGGGGTCTCGGCCGCTGCGACCCAAGAGGTCTCGGACGCTTTTAAGAAAGGGAGGGGATCTTGGCTGCTGCGACCCAAGAGGTCTCGGACGCTTTTAAGAAGAGGAGGGGGTCTTGGCCGCTGCGACCCAAGAGGTCTCGGCCGCATTTAAGAAGGGAAGAAGGTCTCGGCCGCTGCGACCCAAGAGGTCTCGGCCGCTTTTAAGAAGGGGAGGGGGTCTTGGCCGCTGCGACCCAAGAGGTCTCGGCCACTTTTAAGAAGGGGAGGGGGTCTCGGCCGCTGCGACCCAAGAGGTCTCGGCCGCTTTTTAGAAGGGGAGGGGTTCTCGGCCGCTGCGACCCAAGAGGTCTAGGCCGCTTTTAAGAAAGGGAGGGGATCTTGGCCGCTGCGACCCAAGAGGTCTCGGCCACTTTTATGAAGGGAAGGGGTTTTCGGCTGCTGCGACCCAAGAGGTCTCGGCCGCTTTTAAGAAGAGGAGGGGGTCTTGGCCGCTGCGACCCAAGAGGTCTCGGCCGCTTTTAAGAAGGGAAAAAGGTTTCGGCCGCTGCTACCCAAGAGGTCTCGGCTACTTTTAAGAAGGGGAGGGGGTCTTGGCCGCTGCGACCCAAGAGGTCTCGGACACTTTTAAGAAGGGGAGGGGTTCTCGGCCGCTGTGACCCAAGAGGTCTTAGCCGCTTTTAAGAAAGGGAGGGGATCTTGGTCGCTACTACCCAAGAGGTCTCGGCCACTTTTATGAAGGGGAGGGGTTCTCGGCCGCTGCGACCCAAGAGGTCTCGGCCGTTTTTAAGAAGTGGAGGGGGTCTTGGCCGCTGCGACCCAAGAGGTCTCGGCCACATTTAGAAAGGGAAGAAGGTCTCGGCCGCTGCTACCCAAGAGGTCTCGGCTACTTTTAAGAAGGGGAGGGGGTCTTGGCCACTGCGACCCAAGAGGTCTCGTCCACTTTTATGAAGGGGAGGGGTTCTCGGCCGCTGCGACCCAAGAGGTCTCGGCAGTTTTTAAGAAGAGGAGAGGGTCTTGGCCGCTGCGACCCAAGAGGTCTTGGACGCATTTAGGAAGGGAAGAAGGTCTCGGCCGCTGCGACCCAAGAGGTCTCGGCCGCTTTTAAGAATGGTTGACCCTCTCCCCTTCTTAACAGGGGCCGAGACCTCTTGGTTTGCAGCGGTGGAGACACCCTCCCCATGAGGGGGAGGGGGTCTCGGCCGATGCGACCCAAGAGGTCTCGGCTACTTATAAGAAGGGAAGGGGGTCTCGGCCGCTGCGATCCAAGAGGTCTCGGCCGCTTTTAAGAAGGGGAGGGGGTCTCGGCCGCTGCGACCCAAGAGGTCTCGGCCGCTTTTAAGAAGGGGAGGGGGGTCTCGGCCGCTGCGACCCAAGAGGTCTCGGCCGCTTTTAAGAAGGGGAGGGGTTCTCGGCCGCTGCGACCCAAGAGGTCTCGGCCGCTTTTAAGAAAGGGAGGGGATCTTGGCCGCTGCGACCCAAGAGGTCTCGGACTCTTTTAAGAAAGGGAGGGGATCTTGGCCGCTGCGACCCAAGAGGTCTCGGCCGCTTTTAAGAAGAGGAGGGGGTCTTGGCCGCTGCCACCCAAGAGGTCTCGGCCGCATTTAAGAAGGGAAGAAGGTCTCGGCCGCTGCGACCCAAGAGGTCTCGGCCGCTTTTAAGAAGGGGAGGGGGTCTTGGCCGCTGCGACCCAAGAGGTCTCGGCCACTTTTAAGAAGGGGAGGGGGTCTCGGCCGCTGCGACCCAAGAGGTCTCGGCCGCTTTTTAGAAGGGGAGGGGTTCTCGGCCGCTGCGACCCAAGAGGTCTAGGCCGCTTTTAAGAAAGGGAGGGGATCTTGGCCGCTGCGACCCAAGAGGTCTCGGCCACTTTTATGAAGGGAAGGGGTTCTCGGCTGCTGCGACCCAAGAGGTCTCGGCCGCTTTTAAGAAGAGGAGGGGGTCTTGGCCGCTGCGACCCAAGAGGTCTCGGCCGCATTTAAGAAGGGAAGAAGGTCTCGGCCGCTGCTACCCAAGAGGTCTCGGCTACTTTTAAGAAGGGGAGGGGGTCTTGGCCGCTGCGACCCAAGAGGTCTCGTTCGCTTTTAAGAAGGGGAGGGGTCTTGGCCGCTGCGACCCAAGAGGTCTCGGCTGCTTTTAAGAATGGTTGACCCCCTCCCCTTCTTAAAAGGGGCTGAGACCTCTTGGTTTGCAGCGGTGGAGACGCCCTCCCCATGAAGTGGGAGGGGGTCTCGGCCGCTGCGACCCAAGAAGTCTCGGCCGCTATTAAGAAGGGGAGGGGTTCTCGGCCGCTGCGACCTAAGAGGTCTCGGCCGCTTTTAAGAAAGGGAGGGGATCTCTGCCGTTGCGACCCAAGAGGTTTCGCCCACTTTTATGAAGGGGAGGGGTTCTCGGCCGCTGCGACCCATGAGGTCTCGACCACTTTTAAAAAGAGGAGGGGGTCTTGGCCGCTGCGACCCAAGAGGTCTCGGCCGCATTTAAGAAGGGAAGAAGGTCTTGGCCGCTGCGACCAAAGAGGTCTCGGCTACTTTTAAGAAGGGGAGGGGGTCTCGACCGCTTTGACCCAAGAGGTCTCGGCTACTTTTAAGAAGGGGAGGGGGGTCTCGGCCGCTGCAACCCAAGAGGTCTCGGCCGCTTTTAAGAAGAGGAGGGGGTCTTGGCCGCTGCGACCCAAGAGGTCTCGGCCGCATTTAAGAAGGGAAGAAGTTCTCGGCCGCTGGGACTCAAGAGGTCTCGGCTACTTTTAAGAAGGGGAGGGTGTCTCGGCCGCTGCGACCCAAGAGGTCTCGGCCGCTTTTAAGAAGGGCAGGGGGTCTCGGCCACTTTTATGAAGGGGAGGGGTTCTCGGCCGCTGCGACCCAAGAGGTCTCGGCCGCCTTTAAGAATGGTTGACCCTCACCCCTTCTTAACAGGGGCCGAAATCTCTTGGTTTGCAGCGGTGGAGACGCCCTCCCCATGAGGGGGAGGGGGTCTCGGCCGCTGCGACCCAAGAGGTCTCGGCTACTTATAAGAAGGGGAGGGGGTCTCGGCCGCTGCGATCCAAGAGGTCTCAGCTGATTTTACGAAGGGGAGGGGGTCTCGGCCGCTGCGACCCAAGAGGTCTCGGCCGCTTTTAAGAAGGGGAGGGGGTCTCGGCCGCTGCGACCCAAGAGGTCTCGGCCGCTTTTAAGAAAGGGAGGGGGTCTCGGCCGCTGCGACCCAAGAGGTCTCGGCTACTTATAAGAAGGGGAGGGGGTCTCGGCCGCTGCGACCCAAGAGGTCTCGGCCGCTTTTAAGAAGGGGAGGGGGTCTCGGCCGCTGCGACCCAAGAGGTCTCGGCTGCTTTTAAGAAGGGGAGGGGTTCTCGGCCGCAGCGACCCAAGAGGTCTCGGCCGCTTTTAAGAAAGGGAGGGGTTCTCGGCCGCAGCGACCCAAGAGGTCTCGGCCGCTTTTAAGAAAGGGAGGGGATCTTGGCCGCTGCGACCCAAGAGGTCTCTGCCGCTTTTAAGAAGAGAAGGGGGTCTTGGCCGCTGTGACCCAAGAGGTCTCGGCCGCATTTAAGAAGGGAAGAAGGTCTCGGCCTCTGCGACCCAAGAGGTCTCGGCTACTTTTAAGAAGGGTAGGGGGTCTCGGCCGCTGCGACCCAAGAGGTCTCGGCCGCTTTTAAGAATGGTTGACCCTCTCCCCTTCGTAACAGGGGCCGAGATCTCTTGGTTTGCAGCGGTGGAGATGCCCTCCCCATGAGGGGGAGGGGGTCTCGGCCGCTGCGACCCAAGAGGTCTCGGCCGCTTTTAAGAAGGGGAGGGGTTCTCGGCCGCTGCGACCCAAGAGGTCTCGGCCGCTTTTAAAAAAGGGAGGGGATCTTGGCCGCTGCGACCCAAGAGGTCTCGGCCACTTTTATGAAGGGGAGGGGTTCTTGGCCGCTGCGACTTAAGAGGTCTCGGCCGCATTTAAGAAGGGAAGAATGTCTCGGCCGCTGCGACCCAAGAGGTCTCGGCCGCTTTTAAGAAGGGGAGGGGGTCTCGGCCGCTGCGACCCAAGAGGTCTCGGCCGCTTTTAAGAAGGGGAGGGGTTCTCGGCCGCTGCGACCCAAGAGGTCTCGGCCGCTTTTAAGAAAGGGAGGGGATCTTGGCCGCTGCGACCCAAGAGGTCTCGGACACTTTTATGAAGGGGAGGGGTTCTTGGCCGCTGCGACTTAAGAGGTCTCGGCCGCATTTAAGAAGGGAAGAAGGTCTCGGCCGCTGCTACCCAAGAGGTCTCGGCTACTTTTAAGAAGGGGAGGGGGTCTTGGCCGCTGCGACCCAAGAGGTCTCGGCCGCTTTTAAGAATGGGAGAAGGTCTCGGCCGCTGCGACCCAAGAGGTCTCGGCCACTTTGAAGAAGGGGAGGGGGTCTCAGTCGCTGCGACCAAAGAGGTCTCGGTCTCTTTTAAGAATGGTTGACCCCCTCCCCTTCTTAACAGGGGCCAAGACCTCTTGGTTTGCAGCGGTGGAGACGCCCTCCCCATGAAGGGGAGGGGGTCTGGTCCACTCCAACCCAAGAGGTCTCGGACACTTTTAAGAAGGGGAGGGGTCTCGGCCGCTGCGACCCAAGAGGTCTCGGCCGCTCTTAAGTAGAGGAAGGGGTCTCGGCCGTTGCGACCCAAGAGGTCTCGGCCGCTTCTAAGAAGGGGAGGGGGTCTCGGCCGCTGTGACCCAAGACGTCTCGGCAGCTTTTAAGAAGGGGAGGGGGCCTCGGCCGCTGCGACCCAAGATGTCTCTTCCGCTTTTAAGAATGGTTGACCCCCTCCCCTTCTAAACAGGGGCCAAGACCTCTTGGTTTGCAGCGGTGGAGACGCCCTCCCCATGAAGAGGGATGGGTTCCTGGCCGCTCCGACCGAAGAGATCTCGGCAACTTTTAAGAAGGGGAGGGGTTCTCGGCCGCTGCGACCCAAGAGGTCTCGGCCGCTTTTAAGAAGGAGAGGGGGTCTCGGCCGCTGCGACCCAAGAGATCTCAGACACTTTTAAGAAGGGGAGGGGGTCTCGGATGCTTTTAAGAAGAGGAGGGGGTCTCGGCCACTGCAACCCAAGAGGTCTCGGCCGCTTTTAAGAAGGGGAGGGGGTCTCGGTTGCTGCGACCCAAGAGGTCTCGGCTGCTTTTAAGAATGGTTGACCCCCTCCCTTACTTAACAGGGACCGAGACCTCTTAGGTTGCAGCGGTGGAGACGTTCTCCCCATGAAGAGGAGGGAGTCTTGGCCGCTCCGACCCAAGGGGTCACTTTTAAGAAGGGGAAGGTGTCTTGGCCACTTTTAAGAAGGGGAGGGGGTCTCGGCCGCTGTGACCCAAGAGGTCTCAGCCGCTGCGACCCAAATGGTCTCGTCCGCTGGGCGCCAAGAGCTCATGGCCATTGTGCCCATGAGGTCTCGGCCGCTGCGACACATGAGGTCGCGGTCGCTTTTTAGAATGGTTGACCCCCTCCCCTTCTTAACAGGGGCTGAGACCTCTTGGGTTGCATCGGTGGAGACGCCCTACCAATGAAGGGGAAGGGGTCTCGGCTTCTGTGATCCAAGAGGTCTTTGCCACTTTTAAAGAAGGGAAGAGGGTCTCGGCCGCTGCGACCCAAGAGGTCTCGGCCGCTGCGACCCAAGAGGTCTCGGCCGCTTTTAGAATGGTTGACCCCCTCCCCTTCTTAACAGGGGACGAGATCTCTTGGGTTGCAGCGGTGGCAACACCCTCCCCATGAAGGGGAGGGGGTCTCTGTGGGTCTCGGCCGCTGCGACCCAAGAGGTCTCGGCTGCTTATAAGAAGGGAAGAAGGTCTCGGCCGCTGCGACCCAAGAGGTCTCGGCCGCTTTTAAGAAGGGGAGGGGGTCTTGGCCGCTGCGACCCAAGAGGTCTCGGCCGCTTTTAAGAATGGGAGAAGGTCTCGGCCGCTGCGACCCAAGAGGTCTCGGCCGCTTTGAAGAGGGGGAGGGGGTCTCAGTCGCTGCGACCAAAGAGGTCTCGGTCTCTTTTAAGAATGGTTGACCCCCTCCCCTTCTTAACAGGGGCCAAGACCTCTTGGTTTGCAGCGGTGGAGACGCCCTCCCCATGAAGGGGAGGGGGTCTGGTCCACTCCAACCCAAGAGGTCTCGGACACTTTTAAGAAGGGGAGGGGTCTCGGCCGCTGCGACCCAAGAGGTCTCGGCCGCTCTTAAGTAGAGGAAGGGGTCTCGGCCGCTTCTAAGTAGTGGAGGGGGTCTCGGCCGCTGTGACCCAAGACGTCTCGGCAGCTTTTAAGAAGGGGAGGGGGCCTCGGCCGCTGCGATCCAAGAGGTCTCGGCCGCTTTTAAGAATGGTTGACCCTCTCCCCTTCTTAACAGGGGCCGAGATCTCTTGGTTTGCAGCGGTGGAGATGCCCTCCCCATGAGGGGGAGGGGGTCTCGGCCGCTGCGACCCAAGAGGTCTCGGCTTCTTATAAGAAGGGGAGGGGGTCTCGGCCGCTGCGATCCAAGAGGTCTCGGCTGATTTTAAGAAGGGGAGGGGGTCTCAGCCGCTGCGACCCAAGAGGTCTCGGACGCTTTTAAGAAGGGGAGGGGGTCTTGGCCGCTGCGACCCAAGAGGTCTTGGCTGCTTTTAAGAATGGTTGACCCCCTCCCCTTCTTAAAAGGGGCTGAGACCTCTTGGTTTGCAGCGGTGGAGACGCCCTTCCCACGAAGTGGGAGGGGTCTCGGCCGCTGCGACCCAAGAAGTTTTGGCCGCTATTAATAAAGGGAGGGGTTCTCGGCCGCTGCGACCCAAGAGGTCTCGGCCGCTTTTAAGAAAGGGAGAGGATCTTGGCCGCTGCGACCCAAGAGGTCTCGGCCACTTTTATGAAGGGGAGGGGTTCTCGGCCTCTGCGACCCAAGAGGTCTCGGCCGCTTTTAAGAAGAGGAGGGGGTCTTGGCCGCTGCGACCCAAGAGGTCTCGGCCGCATTTAAGAAGGGACGAAGGTCTCGGCCGCTGCGACCCAAGAGGTCTCGGCTACTTTTAAGAAGGGGAGGGGGTCTCGGCCGCTGCGACCCAAGAGGTCTCGGCCGCTTTTAAGAAGAGGAGGGGGTCTTGGCCGCTGCGACCCAAGAGGTCTCGGCTGCATTTAAGAAGGGAAGAAGGTCTCGACCGCTGCGACCCAAGAGGTCTCGGCTTCTTTTAAGAAGGGGGGGGGGGGGTCTCGGCCGCTGCGACCCAAGAGGTCTCGGCCGCTTTAAGAAGGGGAGGGGGTCTTGGCCGCTGCGACCCAAGAGGTCTCGGCCGCTTTTAAGAAGGGAAGGTGGTCTCGGACACTTTTATGAAGGGGAGGGGTTCTCGGCCGCTGCGACCCAAGAGGTCTCGGCCTCTTTCAAGAAGGGGAGGGGTTCTCGGCCGCTGCGACCCAAGAGGTCTCGGCCGCTTTTAAGAAAGGGAGGGGATCTTGGCCGCTGCGACCCAAGAGGTCTCGGCCACTTTTATGAAGGGGAGGGGGTCTCGGCCACTTTTATGAAGGGGAGGGGTTCTTGGCCGCTGCGACCCAAGAGGTCTCGGCCGCTTTTAAGAAAGGGAGGGGATCTTGGCCGCTGCGACCCAAGAGGTCTCGGCCACTTTTATGAAGGGGAGGGGTTCTCGGCCGCTGCGACCCAAGAGGTCTCGGCCGCTTTTAAGAAGAGGAGGGGGTCTTGGCCGTTGCGACCCAAGAGTTCTCGGCCGCTTTTAAGAAGGGGAGGGGGTCTTGGCCGCTGCGACCCAAGAGGTCTCGGCCGCTTTTAAGAAGGGAAGGTGGTCTCAGACACTTTTATGAAGGGGAGGGGTTCTCGGCCGCTGCGACCCAAGAGGTCTCGGCCACTTTTAAGAATGGTTGACCCTCTCCCCTTCTTAACAGGGGCCGAGATCTCTTGGTTTGCAGCGGTGGAGACGCCATCCCCATGAGGGGGAGGGGGTCTCGGCCGATGCGACCCAAGAGGTCTCGGCTACTTATAAGAAGGGGAGGGGGTCTCAGCCGCTTCGACCCAAGAGGTCTCGGCCGCTTTTAAGAAGGGGAGGGGGTCTCGGCCGCTGCGACCCAAGAGGTCTCGGCCTCTTTTAAGAAGGGGAGGGGTTCTCGGCCGCTGCGACCCAAGAGGTCTTGGCCGCTTTTAAGAAAGGGAGGGGATCTTGGCCGCTGCGACCCAAGAGGTCTCGGCCACTTTTATGAAGGGGAGGGGGTCTCGGCCACTTTTATGAAGGGGAGGGGTTCTTGGCCGCTGCGACCCAAGAGGTCTCGGCCGCTTTTAAGAAAGGGAGGGGATCTTGGCCGCTGCGACCCAAGAGGTTTCGGACACTTTTATGAAGGGGAGGGGTTCTCGGCCGCTGCGACCCAAGAGGTCTCGGCAGCTTTTAAGAAGAGGAGGGGGTCTTGGCCGCTGCGACTGCGACCCAAGAGGTCTCGACCGCATTTAAGAAGGGAACTAGGTCTCGGCCGCTGCGACCCAAGAGGTCTCGGCTACTTATAAGAAGGGGAGGGGGTCTCGGCCGCTGCGACCCAAGAGGTCTCGGCCGCTTTTAAGAAGGGGAGGGGGTCTCGGCCTCTGCGACCCAAGAGGTCTCGGCCGCTTTTAAGAAGGGGAGGGGATCTCGGCCGCTGCGACCCAAAAGGTCTCGGCCGCTTTTAAGAAAGGAAGGTGATCTTGGCCACTGCGACCCAAGAGGTCTCGGCCACTTTTATGAAGGGGAGGGGATCTTGGCCGCTGCCACCCAAGAGGTCTCGGCTGCTTTTAAGAAGAGGAGGGGGTCTTGGCCGTTGCGACCCAAGAGGTCTCGGCCGCATTTAAGAAGGGAAGAAGGTCTCAGCCGCTGCTACCCAAGAGGTCTCGGCTACTTTTATGAAGGGGAGGGGGTCTTGGCTGCTGCGACCCAAGAGGTCTCGGCTGCTTTTAAGAATGGTTGACCACCTTCTTAAAAGGGGCTGAGACCTCTTGGTTTGCAGCGGTGGAGACGCCCTCCCCACGAAGTGGGAGGGGGTCTCGGCCGCTGCGACCCAAGAAGTCTCGGCCGCTATTGAGAAAGGGAGGGGTTCTCGGCCGCTGCGACCTAAGAGGTCTCGGCCGCTTTTAAGAAGGGGAGGGGTTCTCGGCCGCTGCGACACAAGAGGTCTCGGCCACTTTTAAGAATGGTTGATCCTCTCCCCTTCTTAACAGGGGCCGAGACCTCTTGGTTTGAAGTGGTGGAGACGCCCTCCCCATGAGGGGGAGGGGGTCTCGGCCGCTGCGACCCAAGAGGTCTTGGCTACTTATAAGAAGGGGAGGGGGTCTCGGCCGCTGCGACCCAAGAGGTCTCGGCCATTTTTAAGAAGGGGAGGGGTTCTCGGCCGCTGCGACCCAAGAGGTCTCGGCCGCTTTTAAGAAGGGGAGGGGTTCTCGGCCGCTGCGACCCAAGAGGTCTCGGCCGCTTTTAAGAAAGGGAGGGGATCTTGGCCGCTGCGACCCAAGAGGTCTCGGCCACTTTTATGAAGGGGAGGGGTTCTTGGCCGCTGCGACTTAAGAGGTCTCGGCCGCATTTAAGAAGGGAAGAAGGTCTCGGCCGCTGCTACCCAAGAGGTCTCGGCTACTTTTAAGAAGGGGAGGGGGTCTTAGCCGCTGCGACCCAAGAGGTCTCGGACGCTTTTAAGAAGGGGAGGGGGTCTTGGCCGCTGCGACCCAAGAGGTCTCGGCTGCTTTTAAGAATGGTTGACCCCCTCCCCTTCTTAAAAAGGGCTGAGACCTCTTGGTTTGCAGCGGTGGAGACGCCCTCCCCACGAAGTGGGAGGGGGTCTCGGCCGCTGCGACCCAAGAAGTCTCGGCCGCTATTGAGAAAGGGAGGGGTTCTCGGCCGCTGCGACCCAAGAGGTCTCGGCCGCTTTTAAGAAGGGGAGGGGTTCTCGGCCGCTGCGACCCAAGAGGTCTCGGCCGCTTTTAAGAATGGTTGACCCTCTCCCCTTCTTAACAGGGGCCGAGACCTCTTGGTTTGCAGCGGTGGAGACGCCCTCCCCACGAAGTGGGAGGGGGTCTCGGCCGCTGCGACCCAAGAAGTCTCGGCCGCTATTGAGAAAGGGAGGGGGTCTCGGCCGCTGCGACCCAAGAAGTCCCGGCCGCTATTGAGAAAGGGAGGGGTTCTCGGCCGCTGCGACCCAAGAGGTCTCGGCCGCTTTTAAGAAGGGGAGGGGGTCTCGGCTGCTGCGACCCAAGAGGTCTCGGCCGCTTTCAAGAAGAGGTTCTCGGCCGCTGCGACCCAAGAGGTCTCGGCCGCTTTAAAGAAAGGGAGGGGATCTTGGCCGCTGCGACCTAAGAGGTCTCGGCCACTTTTATGAAGGGGAGGGGTTCTCGGACGCTGCGACCCAAGAGGTCTCAGCCGCTTTAAAGAATGGTTGACCCTCTCCCCTTCTTAACAGGGGCCGAGATCTCTTGGTTTGCAGCGGTGGATATGCCCTCCCCATGAGGGGGAGGGGGTCTCGGCCGCTGCGACCCAAGAGGTCTCGGCTACTTATAAGAAGGGGAGGGGGTCTCGGCCGCTGCGACCCAAGAGGTCTCGGCCACTTTTAAGAAGGGGAGGGGGTCTGGGCCGCTCCGACCCAAGAGGTCTCGGCCACTTTTAAGAAGGGGAGGGGGTCTCGGCCGCTGTGACCCAAGACGTCTCGGCTACTTTTAAGAAGGAAAGAAGGTCTCGGCCGCTGCGATCCAAGAGGTCTCGGCCGCTTTTATGAAGGGGAGGGGGTCTCTGCCGCTGCGACCCAAGAGGTCTCGGCCGCTTTTATGAATGTATGACCCCCTCCCCTTCTTAACAGGGGCCGAGACCTCTTGGTTTGCAGCGGGGGAGACGCCCTCCCCATGAGGGGGAGGGGGTCTCGGCCGCTGCGACCCAAGAGGTCTCGGCTACTTTTAAGAAGGGGAGGAGGTCTCGGCCACTGAGACCCAAGAGGTCTCGGACGCTTTTAAGAAGGGGAGGGGTTCTCGGCCGCTGCAATTCAAGAGGTCTCAGCCGCTTTTAAGAAGGGGAGTGGGTCTCGGCCGCTGCTTCCCAAGAGGTCTCGGCTACTTATAAGAAGGGGAGGGGGTCTCGGCCGCTGCGACCCAAGAGGTCTCGGCCGCTTTTAAGAAGGGGAGGGGGGTCTCGGCCGCTGCGATCCAAGAGGTCTCGGCGGCTTTTAAGAAGGGGAGGTGGTCTCGGCCGCTGCGACCCAAGAGGTCTCGGCCGCTTTTAAGAATGTATGACCCCCTCCCCTTCTTAACAGGGGCCGAGACCTCTTGGTTTGCAGCGGTGGAGACGCCCTCCCCATGAGGTGGAGGGGGTCTCGGCCACTGCGACCCAAGAGGTCTCGGCGGCTTTTAAGAAGGGGAGGGGGTCTCGGCCGCTGCGACCCAAGACATCTCGGCCGCTTTTAAGAAGGGGAGGGGGTCTTGGCCGCTGTGACCCAAGACGTCTCGGCCGCTTTTAAGAAGGGGAGTGGGTCTCGGCCGCTGTGACCCAAGAGGTCTTGGCCGCTTTAAAGAAGGGGAGGGGGTCTCGGCCGCTGCGACCCAAGAGGTCTCGGCCACTTTTATGAAGATTAGGGGATCTCGGCCGCTGCGACCCAAGAGGTCTCGGCGGCTTTTAAGAAGGGGAGGTGGTTTCGGCCGCTGCGACCCAAGAGGTCTCGGCCGCTTTTAAGAATGTATGACCCCCTCCCCTTCTTAACAGGGGCCGAGATCTTTTGGTTTGCAGCGGTGGAGACGCCCTTCCCATGAGGGGGAGGGGGTCTCGGCCGCTGCGACCCAAGAGGTCTCGGCTACTTTTAAGAAGGGGAGGAGGTCTCGGCCACTGCGACCCAAGAGGTCTCGGACGCTTTTAAGAAGGGGAGGGGTTCTCGGCCGCTGCAATTCAAGAGGTCTCAGCCGCTTTTAAGAATGGGAGAAGGTCTCGGCCGCTGCGACCCAAGAGGTCTCGGCCGCTTTGAAGAAGGGGAGGGGGTCTCAGTCGCTGCGATCAAAGAGGTCTTGGTCTCTTTTAAGAATGGTTGACCCCCTCCCCTTCTTAACAGGGGCCAAGACCTCTTGGTTTGCAGCGGTGGAGACGCCCTCCCCATGAAGGGGAGGGGGTCTGGTCCACTCCAACCCAAGAGGTCTCGGACACTTTTAAGAAGGGGAGGGGTCTCGGCCGCTGCGACCCAAGAGGTCTCGGCCGCTCTTAAGTAGAGGAAGGGGTCTCGGCCGTTGCGACCCAAGAGGTCTCGGCCGCTTCTAAGAAGGGGAGGGGGTCTCGGCCGCTGTGACCCAAGACGTCTCAGCAGCTTTTAAGAAGGGGAGGGGGCCTCGGTCACTGCGACCCAAGAGGTCTCTTCCGCTTTTAAGAATGGTTGACCCCCTCCCCTTCTAAACAGGGGCCAAGACCTCTTGGTTTGCAGCGGTGGAGACGCCCTCCCCATGAAGAGGGATGGGTTCCTGGCCGCTCCGACCGAAGAGATCTCGGCAACTTTTAAGAAGGGGAGGGGTTCTCGGCCGCTGCGACCCAAGACATCTCGGCCGCTTTTAAGAAGGAGAGGGGGTCTCGGCCGCTGCGACCCAAGAGATCTCAGACACTTTAAGAAGGGGAGGGGGTCTCGGATGCTTTTAAGAAGAGGAGGGGGTCTCGGCCACTGCAACCCAAGAGGTCTCGGACGCTTTTAAGAAGGGGAGGGGGTCTCGGTTGCTGCGACCCAAGAGGTCTCGGCTGCTTTTAAGAATGGTTGACCCCCTCCCTTACTTAACAGGGACCGAGACCTCTTAGGTTGCAGCGGTGGAGACGTTCTCCCCATGAAGAGGAGGGAGTCTTGGCCGCTCCGACCCAAGGGGTCACTTTTAAGAAGGGGAAGGTGTCTTGGCCACTTTTAAGAAGGGGAGGGGGGTCTCGGCCGCTGTGACCCAAGAGGTCTCAGCCGCTGCGACCCAAATGGTCTCTTCCGCTGGGCCCCAAGAGGTCATGGCCGTTGTGCCCATGAGGTCTCGGCCGCTGCGACACATGAGGTCTCGGTCGCTTTTTAGAATGGTTGACCCCCTCCCCTTCTTAACAGGGGCTGAGACCTCTTGGGTTGCATCGGTGGAGACGCCCTACCAAAGGGGACGGGGGTCTCGGCTTCTGTGATCCAAGAGGTCTTTGCCACTTTTAAGAAGGGAAGAGGGTCTCGGCCGCTGCGACCCAAGAGGTCTCGGCCGCTGCGACCCAAGAGGTCTCGGCCGCTTTTAGAATGGTTGACCCCCTCCCCTTCTTAACAGGGGACGAGATCTCTTGGTTGCAGCGGTGGTAACACCCTCCCCATGAAGGGGAGGGGGTCTCTGTGGGTCTCGGCCGCTGCGACCCAAGAGGTCTCGGCTGCTTATAAGAAGGGAAGAAGGTCTCGGTCGCTGCGACCCAAGAAGTCTCGGCCGCTATTGAGAAAGGGAGGGGGTCTCGGCCGCTGCGACCCAAGAAGTCCCGGCCGCTATTGAGAAAGGGAGGGGTTCTCGGCCGCTGCGACCCAAGAGGTCTCGGCCGCTTTTAAGAAGGGGAGGGGGGTCTCGGCTGCTGCGACCCAAGAGGTCTCGGCCGCTTTCAAGAAGAGGTTCTCGGCCGCTGCGACCCAAGAGGTCTCGGCCGCTTTAAAGAAAGGGAGGGGATCTTGGCCGCTGCGACCTAAGAGGTCTCGGCCACTTTTATGAAGGGGAGGGGTTCTCGGACGCTGCGACCCAAGAGGTCTCAGCCGCTTTAAAGAATGGTTGACCCTCTCCCCTTCTTAACAGGGGCCGAGATCTCTTGGTTTGCAGCGGTGGATATGCCCTCCCCATGAGGGGGAGGGGGTCTCGGCCGCTGCGACCCAAGAGGTCTCGGCTACTTATAAGAAGGGGAGGGGGTCTCGGCCGCTGCGACCCAAAAGGTCTCGGCCACTTTTAAGAAGGGGAGGGGGGTCTGGGCCGCTCCGACCCAAGAGGTCTCGGCCACTTTTAAGAAGGGGAGGGGGTCTCGGCCGCTGTGACCCAAGACGTCTCGGCTACTTGTAAGAAGGAAAGAAGGTCTCGGCCGCTGCGACCCAAGAGGTCTCGGCCGCTTTTATGAAGGGGAGGGGGTCTCTGCCGCTGCGACCCAAGAGGTCTCGGCCGCTTTTATGAATGTATGACCCCCTCCCCTTCTTAACAGGGGCCGAGACCTCTTGGTTTGCAGCGGGGGAGACGCCCTCCCCATGAGGGGGAGGGGGTCTCGGCCGCTGCGACCCAAGAGGTCTCGGCTACTTTTAAAAAGGGGAGGAGGTCTCGGCCACTGAGACCCAAGAGGTCTCGGACGCTTTTAAGAAGGGGAGGGGTTCTCGGCCGCTGCAATTCAAGAGGTCTCAGCCGCTTTTAAGAAGGGGAGTGGGTCTCGGCCGCTGCTTCCCAAGAGGTCTCGGCTGCTTATAAGAAGGGAAGAAGGTCTCGGCCGCTGCGACCCAAGAGGTCTCGGCCGCTTTTAAGAAGAGGAGGGGGTCTTGGCCGCTGCGACCCAAGAGGTCTCGGCTGCATTTAAGAAGGGAAGAAGGTCTCGACCGCTGCGACCCAAGAGGTCTCAGCTTCTTTTAAGAAGGGGGGGGGGGGCTCGGCCGCTGCGACCCAAGAGGTCTCGGCCGCTTTAAGAAGGGGAGGGGGTCTTGGCCGCTGCGACCCAAGAGGTCTCGGCCGCTTTTAAGAAGGGAAGGTGGTCTCGGACACTTTTATGAAGGGGAGGGGTTCTCGGCCGCTGCGACCCAAGAGGTCTCGGCCTCTTTTAAGAAGGGGAGGGGTTCTCGGCCGCTGCGACCCAAGAGGTCTCGGCCGCTTTTAAGAAAGGGAGGGGATCTTGGCCGCTGCGACCCAAGAGGTCTCGGCCACTTTTATGAAGGGGAGGGGGTCTCGGCCACTTTTATGAAGGGGAGGGGTTCTTGGCCGCTGCGACCCAAGAGGTCTCGGCCGCTTTTAAGAAAGGGAGGGGATCTTGGCCGCTGCGACCCAAGAGGTCTCGGCCACTTTTATGAAGGGAAGGGGTTCTCGGCCGCTGCGACCCAAGAGGTCTCGGCCGCTTTAAGAAGAGGAGGGGGTCTTGGCCGTTGCGACCCAAGAGTTCTCGGCCGCTTTTAAGAAGGGGAGGGGGTCTTGGCCGCTGCGACCCAAGAGGTCTCGGCCGCTTTTAAGAAGGGAAGGTGGTCTCGGACACTTTTATGAAGGGGAGGGGTTCTCGGCCGCTGCGACCCAAGAGGTCTCGGCCACTTTTAAGAATGGTTGACCCTCTCCCCTTCTTAACAGGGGCCGAGATCTCTTGGTTTGCAGCGGTGGAGACGCCATCCCCATGAGGGGGAGGGGGTCTCGGCCGATGCGACCCAAGAGGTCTCGGCTACTTATAAGAAGGGGAGGGGGGTCTCAGCCGCTTCGACCCAAGAGGTCTCGGCCGCTTTTAAGAAGGGGAGGGGGTCTCGGCCGCTGCGAC